>NC_041384.1:54665430-54787548 GCF_002162155.2 Triticum dicoccoides
GTATCCCGTGGAGTCCCGTTTTGCGGTACGCCACACCCCTCCCGATGAACAGGACCCCCGTTTCGATCGTAGGAGGTCCGTTTCGTCTGTTTTGCGGTACGCCACACCCCTCCCGATCAACAGGACCCCCGTTTCGACCGTAGGAGGTTCGTTTCGTCCGTTTTGCGGTACGCCACACCCCTCCCGATCAACAGGACCCCCGTTTTGACCGTAGGAGGTCCGTTTCGTCCGCTTTGCGATACGCCAGACCCCTCCCGATGAACAGGATCCCGTTTCGAACGTGGCCGGTCGAACACAAGGCCGTTTCCTCCGTTCTGCGGTACGCCAGGCCTCGTTTCCATCGCCTGTTCCGTCCAAGCCCTCCCGATGAACATGACCACGCATTCCGTTCCGACCCAGCCGGTTGGCTCCCACGCGTTCCGTTGCCTCCCGATGAACACGGCGCATTCCGTTGCCTCCCCATGAACACAACACATTCCGTTGCCTCCCCATGAACACGACGACGACGCTGTTTCTCCGTTCCGACCCAACCATGTCAACGAGCCCTCGCCGTACGTATGCGCGAGTAGGCGTTTGAGACCCCGCCCGTATGTACACATACGTGGCCGTATTTTATTTCTTGCACCCTGGCCGCTGTACTTACGTGTACATGCTACGTGCATGCCTCTACTACGACACGTGTGCGCCTCTACATCCACCAGTATATATGTACGTACACGTTCGCGACTAGAATGACAACACTACGTACACTTCGACCAGGTGGGTCCCAACTGTCAGGCACTTCCTTGCGTGCGAAGATGTAGCTGGTGGGTCCCAGCAGTCAGGGGGGCGAATCGTTTTGTTTTTTTTGCCCGGACGAACTTCCTTGCGTGCGAAGGTGTAGTGGTGGGTCCCAGCAGTCAGGGGGAACTTTTTTTCGTGAAATACGGTGGCCCGTCCGGTGGGTCCCCGCTGTCAGGTGGAGGAATAATTATTTTACGTGTAATAAGGAGGCACTTCCTTGCTGCGGCCGTGGACCCAGCTGTCAGCGTCTCCACGTACAATACTCTTCCGATGTAAGTCAGTCTTTGACCACATTGACCACGCCGCGCTGAGAGCACCACGGCGGTGGATGATGGCGAGGCCTAGGAAGGGGACGACACGGAGGTAGGGAAGACTCAGCAGTTGTTTCCCATGCGGAGGGGAGTACGACTGTACGAGGGTTTACTGGTTCGTCTGCCGTCGCTGGAGAATAACAGTAGGTGTGGGTGAGTAGAGGGATGGCTAGGCCAGCGATGGGAGTATGGTGGGGCGGTGAGGCCTGCGCGGCAGCACGCCAGCCGCGGGGAGGAGGGAGCAGGCAGTCCCGCCAGCGCTTGTTTGAGCGGCTGGAGCAGGAAGAGCAGAGATTGAAGAAGCACGACGGCCGCTGGATGGACATCCAACAGTCAGTGCTTGTGCGTCAACCTTTTTTTAGGAAAGCCTCAAATATGTGGAAAATAGCATACAACCCATCTGCCATTATTTCTAATAATTTACAGCCCATTTGCTAATTCTTAAGGTTTTTTTGAGCCCATATTCTTTTTGTTAGCATTACAACCCATATTGTGGCCACAGATAAAAAATTATACGAAATTTTGCATATTTCGGTGCGGTCCGAACTGTTTTTAATCCCGAAATTTCGACTCACATTCAAACTGATTTAAAAAATAAATGTATATCAATATAAAATCCAACAAATTCTCCATGCATAAAAATTAATGTAATTTAAAATCTTGAAATGAAAAAAAGATATTTGAAACTAATTGCCGGTTTGATGTGTTTTAAAAATGTACAACCCATTTCTCATTACTGCTGGGCCATTTTCTCGGCCAGCCGAATGAAAGCTCTCCTCGTCTTGAAAGATTTGCAGCCCAACAGGCCTGACAAAGCGACTTACTTGGCAAATCACAAAAAATTGGGCTGTGGCCATGGACCCAGCTGTCAGCCTCTCCACGTACAGTACTCTTCCGATGGAAGTCGTTCCTTGACCACGCCGCGCGGAGAGCACCACGGCGGTGGACGACGGCGAGGCCTAGGAAGGGGACGACGCAGAGCCGGGGAAGACGCGGCAGTGGAAGCTCGCGCGGAGAGGAGTACGAGGGTTCACTGGTTCGGCTACGGTGTGAGGCTGCCGTCGCCGCAAGACCTGGCCAGCGGTGGGAATAGTAGGGGGTGAGGCCTCTGCGGCAGCACATCCGGCCACGGGAGGCAGGAGCATGCGACACGACCGGCGCTGCTTTGGGCGGCTGGAGCAAGAAGACCAGAGGTTGAAGAAGCACTACGACCGTTGGATGGACAGAGTACGGTCACTGGAGCTAGAATCGTTCATATTGACTAAGTTGACAAAGCCCTTCATCCCCGTCAACTTAGTAGGCCCACAAGTCAGCCTCCCACCAAGGTGGGTCCCAGCTAGCCGGGGGAGTATTCATTTTTTTGTGCGTAATAAGGAGGCACTTCCGGTGGGTCCGAGCTGGCAGCGGGGGGAACGTTTTTTTCGCGAAATACGGTGGCCCGTCCGGTGGGTCCCAGTAGTCAGGGGGAAACGATTTTTTTCGGAAAATACCGGTGGCCCGTCCGGTGGGTCCCCGCTGTCAGGTGGAGGAATAATTATTTTCCGCGTAATAAGGAGGCACTCCCTTGCGGCTGCCGTGGACCCAGCTGTCAGCCTCTCCACGTACAGTACTCTTCCGATGGAAGTTGGTCATTGACCACATTGACCACGCCGTGCCGAGAGCACCACGGCGGTGGACGACGGTGAGGTCTAGGAAGGGGACGACGCGGAGCCGGGCAAGATGCGGCAGTGGGTGCCCACGCGGAGAGGAGTACGAACGTTCACTGGTTCGGCTGTGGTGTGAGTCTACCGTCGCCGCAGAATAACAGGGGGTGTGGGTGAGTGGAGGGATGGCCTGGCCAGTGGTGGGAGTAGTATGGGGGCGGTGAGGCCTCCACGGTAGCACAACTGACCATGGGAGGCAGGTGCAGGCGGCACGACCGGCGCTGCTTTGGGCGGCTGGAGCAAGAAGACCAGAGGTTGAAGAAGCACTATGGCCGTTGGATGGACATCATACGGTCACTAGAGTATTGACTAAGTTGACAAAGCCCTCCGTCCCCGTCAACTTAGTAGGCCCACAAGTCATCCTAACAATATGGTGGGTCCCAGCTAGCAGGGGGTATTCATTTTTTGGGCGTAATAAGGAGGCACTTCGTTGCGTGCGAAGATATAGCTGGTGGGTCCGACCTGTCAGCGGGGGGAATGTTTTTTTCGCAAAATACAGAGGCCCTTCCCGTGGGTCCTAGCTGTCAGGTGGAGGAATCATTATTTTGTGCGTAATAAGGAGGCGTTTCCTTGCGTGCGGCCGTGGACCTAGCTGTCATCCTCTCCACGTACAGTCCACTTCCGATGGATGTCGTTCATTGGCCACGTTGACCAAGCCGCACCGAGAGCACCAGGGCGGTGGACGACGGCGAGGCCTAGGAAGGGAATGACACGGAGCCAGGGAATACTCGACAGCTATTTCCCACGCGGAGGAGTACGAGGGTTTACTGGTTCGTCTGCCGTTGCCGGAGAATAACAGCATGTGTGGGTGAGTAGAGGGATGCCTAGGCCAACGATGGGAGTACGGTGGGGCCATGAGGCCTGCGCGGCAGCATCGCTGGCCGCAGGAGGAGGGAGCAGGCAGTCCCGCCGGTGCTTGTTTGAGCGGCTGGAGCATGAAGAGCAGAGATTCAAGAAGCACGACAGCCGTTGGATGGACATCCAACAGTCACTGCTCTCGTGTGTTGACTAAGTTGACAGGGCGTTGCATGTGCGTCAACCTTTTTTTACGAAAGCATATGCGTCAACCTATAGTAGGCGCACAAGTCAGCCTCAAATATGTGGAAAACAGCATACAACCCATTTGCCATTATTTCTAATAATGTACAACCCATTTTCTAATTCTTAAGAATTTTTTTGGAGCCCATCTTCTTTTTGTTAGCATTACACCCCATATTGTGGCCACGGTTAAAAAGTATACGAAATTTTGCATATTTCGATGCGGTCAACTGTTTTTAATCCAGAAATATCGATTCACATTCAAACTATTTTGAAAAATAATTTATATAATATAAAATCCAAATAATTGTCCACGCATAAAAATCAATGGAATTTAAGATCTTGTAATGAAAAAAAATTGAAACTAATTCCCGGTTTGATGTGTTTTAAAAATGTACAGCCCATTTCTAGGAAAACCGAATGAAACTCTCCTCGTCTTGAAAGATTTGCAGCCCAGCAGGGCTGATAAAGCAAGTAGACCTTGTTTGGGTATTTCTTAAAAAAATAGAACTGGGCTAGCCATTTTCAGGAAGAAAAAAACACAACTAGGCTCATGATGTGGTAAACATAAATAAAACCCTGGCTAGACGGGCCACAGCCCCCGCACAGCCCCGTTGTTACCCTGATCCGTCGCTAAAACTAGTATAAATAACAACTGCTTGTTCCTAAAAAACCTGCGTGACTTGCTGGGTCCCTGGTGTCAGCCGCTCATAGTGTAATTCTCTCGTTTATTGACTACCTTGACAATGGCGTGAGCCCCAGATATCCAACCATTAGGAGGAACCATATTTTTGGGCTTGTACTATAGAGGCACTTGCTTGCGTACTGCCATGATGCTGGTGGGTCCCTACTGTCATCCTCTCCACGTACAGTCATCTCCTTGTTCCTCTCGGTTGTTGGCGGCGTTGACAACACAAGAGGGTGGCACACCGTGCACGGCGAGCGAACCAAGGCCGCAAGGCGGAGGACGACGGCGAGGCCTCGGACGGAATGAACAGGAGCCGTTGAAGATGCGCCGGTCCAGTCGCAGGTGGAGGGGAGTACGAGGGTTGATTGGTTCGGGCACGTGTGCGTGTTGGGGCTAACGTCACTAGAGAATAATAGGACGTGTGGGGGAATAGAGGGAGGGACTGGCCAACGTTGGAGGGTACGTACAGTAGGGCGGCGGAGGCGCAGCCAGCCATGTGAGGCGGGAGCAGGCGGAGCCGACGAAGTGGTTTGGTTTGGGCGGCTGGAGGAAGAAGAAGACAAGAGATAGAAGATACACGACAGATGTTGGATGTCAATCCAACGGCTGGTAGGCAGAATCGTTTGTTGACTGGCTAGTAAGTCGACACCACCTTGGATAGGCTATTTCCTCACGGGTCCCAAATGTCAGAATCCAAATCTGTCATGGTCATGCAGCCTTTCCTATGAAAATTTACAGCCCATTTGATGTGCTAGTTCGAAATAAGTTTGTGGGTGCTGGTGGGGGCTAATCACTTGGCTTCTGTAATGCACAGTGAGCTCAAGCAGCCGACGAGAGTGATGTTACTTCCCTTGGTTGGGATTTGTTACAATATTTCACTCTAAGTTAAATGAATGGCAAGCCATTTGCCTTGTTTCAAAGAAAATATGATAGTCATAGCCGAGTTGAAAAGGGCAGGAACATCTAACTCCAGCTTACAAACTATACAAAAGCACGAGGGTTAATTGTTCATCAGGTTTACAAAAAAACCAGATTGAAAAGGGCAACAACATCTAACTCCAGCACTGTTTTCGGCAGTCACAGTCAAATGGATCGGTCCGGTCCATAGAATGAACATCCTGGGTTGTAAAATTTACTGGATTATGACCACAATATGTTGTAAATAGAAGCCCCGCACGTTCAGAAGCTCTTTTGCCCACCTGAAACTCCTTTTTTTTGCTCTTCGACATACCCATCCATCAATTCAGTAAATATATGGGCTTTTGAATTGATTTTACTATTTACTAGTGTGGATGGGCTGTTTTGTCTTGGGCCCAGAGAAACAATTACTACTAGTATAGTGGAGACACTCTACAGCTACCCAGAAAAACAATTACTACTAGTACAGTGGAGACACTCTACCGCTTCTGGCTCCTCCTAGGTCATTGAAACGTCTCCCTCTACTGAATGCCGTTATACTTTTGTTCACCGACATGCGGGCCCAAATGCCATCCACCAAATTAGAAGGCAGTATGCAGGCGAAGAGTCACCCCGGTCGTAGCGCGGCAGTAACGAGCCGTCGTATCACAAAACCCCACCTCCCTGGAGTCTAAGTTTGACGGACGAAGCAACCATCATTTCACTCTTTGCTGAATCCCCTTCTCCCTCACCGTCTTCAAGAAAGGCAACACTCGCATCTGCCACTGTTCTTCTCTCCGAACGAAGGGAAGGTAAGAGGATCTGTGATGTTGGTATATTTTTGTTCAGAGAAAAAAAGAACTTTTGTAAAGCAGTAACCGATCCTCACTCTCTCTTTTGTTTCATTGCGATTGTGTTTTCCTTTTAGTGGTCTCCTAGTATTCATCAGTTTCATGATGGACCAAGGAGAAACAAGCAAAGATTTGCCGATATTGGAGCAGACGCGGGAGGCTGATCCCCACGAGACAGAGAGCTCCAAGAAGATGGAGGCAACCACTGGGCCGACCCCAGATACACTCACGGCCACTACTGAGATGGTCAATGCCCCGTTTGAGGTTACAGCCCCCGTGGCACTGCAGGAGAAGTTTTCCCCCTTCGAGGATGTGCCCCCCCGCTGAGCTTCCCAAGGTGATTTCCTTCTTTGCCGATCTCGATTGTGGTTTTTCATCTAAGTATGTGGTGATTTTTTTAGAAAATGAAGTATGTGGTGATTAATAATGCAAAATTTTATTAGCTTCGATGCCATGCTATACATAGTGGTTTAAATAACTTGTGTTTCTTATACTGAAAAGTAATTCAGAATTTGTTTCTGTTTCAATTAGAGCCCTGATGCAGACAAGGATTGTGTGGTTGTACATGTCACTCGCTATGAGGCGGACGACCTGAATATACGCACTGGGAAAACAAGGTTCTTAGGCTGTTGGATCCTGGAAGCCATTTGCGGTTATACCAATGAAGAGTTTTATTCCAGCCTCACTGTTGTCAGGCGTGTTGTCCAGGGTGTACTGAAGCACAAGAAGTTCAAAGCTACTCCTTCGTTTGTGAGGCATACTGTTCTTGTCAAGCTTACGCGAGAAGATGACGTGGCATGCCTCCACAAACAAGTTTATCAGTGGCAAGGCCACAAGGTGGTCTTCATGAAGGTTCACAGGATTGAACTGCTGCCGGACGTCCTCGATGATGTTCATGTCAAGGTCCGTCTTGTGTCCAGCCCAAATTAGATCGAGGCATGAAATAGTTGCCCCAGCTAGTGTTTAATAGTAGTTTGGATTGTGTCTAATTATCCGAACCTTGCTTGTTATTGACCCCTCTGGGCTAGTACTTTGTTTGAATTCGTCTATGGGAACTGCTGCTACTTTTGTGCGCCCGTGAATCATGTGAGAACCATCGTAATTGTTGCCGAAACAGATGCGTCCTCACTAGTTTTTTCATGAATATGGCATGGTAAGACATAAGTTGTCACTGTTTATCATACGAGCAGTGTGTGTTTTGATGAAATAGAGCACTCGTTCGAGAACCGTGTGCCGACGTATACATAAGTACTTGTAAACACTGTTGGTGCTACCCCACTTGTAAGCAGTTGTGCAAAACACGGCACATTGGCTCAGCTCGCTTCAACACTAGGCTATCGACCAGCTAACAATCAACAATCTGCTGTCTGACACATAAGCAACTATGTATCTTGTTATAGTGGTTCATGCAGTTAATTGAGGCCACAATGTAATAAATTCCAAACATTCACACACTAGTCCAGCGCTCATGTGGAACACTCACATTAAACTCGTCTTCATAAAAAACTTGAAAAGCATAAGTTAAGCAATTTTATACATCTCAATGATTCATAGAACATAACAAACATATACTAGTTCACAGCAAAAGACAAAGTTGTGAGAAGGTTTACAAATTAGGAAAAAGCAAGCAAGGCTTCTCTGAGCAAAGGGCCTCCCGGCAGGCTTAAATTTCCTGGAGTTCACTCTGGTTTTTTCTTATTGCCACCATCCAGGGTTAGGTTCTCTCATTCCAGAATAACCAATTATAATTGTGGTCTCAGCTGGAATGCTGAACTGAACCACGCAGTGTACTGACCAGCTGAAATGCTTGTGCATTCCACTAAATTTAAGCACCGCTATTTGCAGAAATAAGCAGACCACAATGCCTCTTGTCCACGCACCTGTCCAAAAAACCGCCGTGCAGCCGTGCCAGCTAGTCCTCGGTCCATGGATGAACTGGTAGAAAGTGCATTCCGGACTAGGATGCAGTTGTTTTCGCTCGTCCCTGCACTGCAATCAGGAAGAAAAACATATGAATCAGCTTCTTTTAGATTGCGTTGGTCATTCTACCTTAGTTACTACCAATGTAGGGAGACCTTGAAGACGGGAGGTTAGACGACGACAACGAGGGATAGCCATCTCATTTTGCGTAGTTGTACTAAAACTGAGGTGTGTGCTTTTGATTGCGCGGATAGAAGCGATACGGAGACAGACATCCCAAAACGATATGGAGACAGACATCCCTGTTTGCGCAAATACGAAATACGGTTATTTAAGCAGTTGCAGATATTACTACTTTCCCCCATTTCCTCTTAGAACCAAGTCCTAGATTCATGCTACAGCTTTCCCACTTTCTTCCCTATTTGAACCAACGCTTTGAGTCGACTATATGAACTAGCTTTACTTCTAATAATAGTAGAAGTCTAGGTGGCTTTGGAACAACGGACGGAAGTAGAAAAGGATCCACACGAAGGGAGCTGGGGCAGTAGAGCAAGGCAGGTTTCGAAGGAATATATACCTGAGGGTCGTTGGCATGTGGCAAAGATGGCGTCGGGAGGCTGCATCTTGGCCACAATACCGTGGGGAGGAAGAAGGGGTCGGAGGCCCTCCCGAGCCGGCGCTCTCTCGGAGAGAACGGCACGGCCGCCGATCGGGACGCATGGTCAGCCGTTGTTCTCCTCCCTAACCGCCGACGGTAGCGTGAACGATGCACCTACACCCCTGCCCCAGTCGAGGTTGTCCGGCCGGATTTGTGACCAGCCGTGAGCTGAGAGAGAGAGAGAGAGTGGCCACCTATGTGTTGCTTAGATCTGGAGAGCATGAGAGAGTGAAGGAGAGGAACCCTAGTAAAGCAAGCGCTAAGGCTCCTGCTTTTATATATAGTGGAGTGATTTTGTTGTACCAGCTTCAAAAAAATGCGCTCCTACGTGTACCCACAAGTGGGTGTGAGAGAACTAGTGCGTGCATGCACCGCTTCTCTTCGTGAGAGTACAATATACTATGCCCAAAGAATGTTCGCTGCAAGAGTAATAGTATAAGTGTGTGACGTGTGAGCTAAAATAAAATGTGCGCACCGTCTTTTGTTTTTTAGAAGTTCTGAGGGTAGGGTGTGAAGAGCACATATGTGTGTGACATCTACCTGCAGATAGACGGTGGGTGCGACATGCGAGTCTGCGAGAGGACTTGGGAGAGTCGGGACTCGTGAGGGTGCGTGTGCGTGAGAGAGAAGGGGGCACGTATCAATGCAATGCATGTGTCCGTAAATCATTATCCGACAAACGTTCGCCATAAGCCTTTTCCCGACGAACGCCGTAAGAACTGTTAGATCGACATCTGACAGTGTCAGTTTTGCCATGTCATTTAACAGAACAGCCACTCCTCCTACACACAAATCTTCCACGTGAGTGTTAGCAACTGCCGTATGCTCCCTCCGTTCCGAAATGCAGTGCATATAGCTTTATTGAAAATTCAAACCTCGCAAACTTTTACCGAGTTTTCATGTACCAAATTGCACATGTAGAATACCATGTATATATCATTTCATTCATCTTCGAGAGGTAACTATAAAGATGGGTGAGGAGTCTACAAAGAAAGACCATCGTATCACCCGCAACAATTTCAAGCATCCTTTAGTGTCGAGGAATATCATAGGAACTCTATATGATATGGTTTTTATAGGATTTTTTCCTTTAGAGCCAATTGGTTCATAGGAATAGATTCATATACTCCACATTTCAAAGGAAATAAACATGATATCATTTCTATAGCTTTAGAGCCACTTGGTTCATATGAATGGATTCCTATACTCCCTTAATTTCAAAGGAAAATAAACATTAGCGTATATTCAATAGAAAAGTTCCTATGATATGAACCAAATTACATCTCTTTTCTAATCCCTCCTCATAGGAATTGAGATACATGTCATCTCTAGATTCAATAGAAAAGTTTGTATGATGTGAACCAAATGACATCTCTTTTCCAATCCCTACTCATAGAATTGAGATGTTCCATGTCATCTCTTTCCCTACAACTTCCATGTATACATCTTCTATTCCTAAATAGATAGTACAACCCACTAGTAGCTTTTTTCCAAAACATGCAACTATGGCACAAGAACTATATAGTGTGCCAATAACTTTGAAAGATGGTCGCTGGATGAAGCTAACCCGATAGTGCAGAGATAGGCAAATCCGAGCACTACTGGCCGTTGGATATCATCAAAATTCCACCAGATCTACCACATGTACAATTTAGAAGACTCCATGGTTGAACTAAGCATAATGCACAAACCTCAAAACACAAGCACTTCTCCTTTGTTCTAGAATCTTCTGTATCATAATTGATTATTTTTTCTAAATGAATTGCCATTATTTGTTTTTTACTTTATGATTTACAATGCACAACCCCATGAATCTTAACATTTTTTATAAAACTAATTGATTTTGAATGAGATGAACTATAAGAACTAAACGAACATCTACATCATGCATATATGACTCAAAGCTTTACATGCTATAGTGTGTATTTATTCATAATTTGGTTTCGAAATCTCATGCGTTCAATACATGTGTACCTTACTAGTTTTGAGTAGAGTAGCAAATTTCACGCGGCCCGGGTATATCAAAATGCAGGCCCCATGCATCATTGCCTTTCGGTCGAACCTACATCCATAATTTTTTGTACGTACTATATCTCCACTGGTCCCCGAACCCAAAATGCTGCCTCGTTCCCGTAAAACCAAGCGGCCCACACATATTTAAGGCGTCGACTCAAACACGTTTACTATGACGTGGCCCCGAATGCCGTAGTACTCCTGCAAACCCTACCGCCGCACTCATCATCAGTTTTCTTCAAGAGGTAGAGGGAGAAGCCGATTTGTAGTGGACGTGCTTTTAAAAAAGGATCTGTAGTGGAGACCCCTACCCTAGGGTGCCCTAGGTAGCTACCGCACGCATCATGGTTTTCTCTTTTCTTTATGCTCTTGCGCCCTAGAGTGAAATGATGGTTGCTTCGTCCGTCAAGCTTAATGCGGGAAAGGTGGGGCTTTGTGATTTGACCCCTCATCGCTCATTTTCTACTACTGCGGCGCTACGACCGGGGTGCCTCCAATTCCAACTGCTGCTCCGAACTGTAATTTGGTGCATCACACGTGGAACAAGACGGTGGATGAGCCACATGTCGGCCAAAGGGGTCCTGTTAATTGTGTCGCCATTTCGAGTGCGGACTGACCCTACTTGAGTTGCTACGCCAACACTTGGTTTTGCTCCTTGGTGAATCCCGACTATATTGCTAAAAAGATACGTGCTGAACTACCCTCTCCATCTCGGTTTTTTTATTTTTAGGCGTCTCGGTTTATAGGGCCTGCACGTAGTTCTAGGTCATCCATTTGACTAACTAAATATGAGTTACTATGTCACAAAAAGTATATCATTGGATTCTTAAGCGGATGTAGTTGTATTTAAAAGTCGAGGGCGGGGCTTTTCCTACGCGGTAGGCGGGGCAGTTCCGCCTAGTCGGTTCGACAAAGACGCGAGAATACGAGGGAGTAGGCTGCTGCAAACGTAGGGTTGTGTGATTTGACAGCGAGTTAGTGCTGGACAGGTGGGGCCCCGTGATTTGACTTGCTATTATCATTTTAACTACGGCGCTACGACCGGCGTGAGTCTCCCGATTCCTGACCACCTCCATACAGGTGCCTCTCCCAATGCTCCACCATGCATTAGAGGCTGGCTCTTGCATGAGAGCCCACTTCTCCACTTTTTCCTTGCCTCTCTTTCCTCCACATATGCAAAAATGCCATGTAAAGCGCACTATTGTACTTACTTTTACTTGCTCCTACAGGTGCTTAAGCTTGCCACATAGGCATAAACTCTGATGTGGCAAGTTAATCAAGAAGAGAGAGACTAGTTTGGTGACCCAAGGAAGAAATGGTGCGAAGCGCGTGTACCTAGGTGAAAAGACAATTTTGAGTCTATAGCTAATTAAATGAAGCAAACTTAGCAACACCATTTCATTGGAAGAGGTCAGTCCTTGGCAAATGCAATAAATACTAGTACTCCCTGTGTCCCATAATATAAGAACGTTTTTGGCACTACACTAGTGTCAAAAACGTTCTTATATTATGGGACCGAGGGAGTACGAAGAAAGAGATAGAGAGGAGTAAAAAAAATACACTTATAACCAACCTTATAGCCAACCTTGTTGTAGTATGAGTGACTAAGTGATGACTATGTATGACATGCCAACATCAGATAGCCTAACGCACCATGTTAAATCTCCAAGGGCGCGACCGCGCGAGCGACGCGATGGTCGTGGTAGGCGCGACCATGATATGGGCTGCTGGCAGCCCTTGGATCTGAGATCAAAAGGTCGCATGCTAAGTTGCTGAAAATTTCTAGAATAACCCTCCAGGATAGGATATTCACCCATAGGTCTAGAATCACGCCATGCAACTGTTCGATCTCAGATCCAAGGGCTCTCGGAAGCCCGTATCATGGGAGAATGGAAAGCCACTACCCCGCCGTTCGCACGCTGGTAGTTCGCTCCTACTCGTCCCCGCACGTCCTTCAATACTATGGCGGTTCGTGATATGTCTCCAACGTATCTATAATTTTTGATTGCTCCATGCTATATTATTTACTGTTTTGGACATTATTGGGCTTTATTATCCACTTTTATATTATTTTTGGGACTAACCTATTAACCGAAGGCCCAGCCCAGAATTGCTGCTTTTTTGCCTGTTTTAGGGTTTCGAAGAAAAGGAATATCAAACGGAGTCCAAACGGAATGAAATCTTCCGGAAGGTGATTTTCTCACCGAATACAACTCAGGAGACTTGGACCCTACGTCAAGCCAATTAACAAGAGGCCACGAGGTAGGGGACGTGCCTGCCCCCCCAGGCGCGCCCTCCACCCTCATGGGCCCCCTGTTGCTCCATTGATGTACTTCTTCCTCCTATATATATCCACGTACCCCCAAACGATCAGAGACGGAGCCAAAAACCTAATTCCACCGCTGCAACTTTCTGTATCCACGAGATCCCATCTTGGGGCCTATTCCGGAGCTCCGCCGGAGGGGGCATCGATCACGGAGGGCTTCTACATCATCATCCAAGCCCCTCCGATGAAGTGTGAGTAGTTTACTTCAGACCTACGGGTCCATAGTTAGTAGCTAGATGGCTTATTCTCTCTTTTTGGATCTCAATACAATGTTCTCCCCCCTCTCTCATGGAGATCTATTCGATGTAATCTTCTTTTTGCGGTGTGTTTGTTGAGACCGATGAATTGTGGGTTTATGATCATGTCTATCGATGAATAATATTTGAATCTTCTTTGAATTCTTTTATGTATGATTGGTTATCTTTGCAAGTCTCTTCGAATTATCAGTTTGGTTTGGCCTACTAGATTGGTTTTTCTTGCCATGGGAGAAGTGCTTAGCTTTGGGTTCGATCTTGCGGTGTCCTTTCCCAGTGACAGAAGGGGCAACAAGGCACGTATTGTATCATTGCCATCGAGGATAACAAGATGGATTTTTTTATCATATTGCATGAAACTATCCCTCTACATCATGTCATCTTGTTTAAGGCATTTTTCTGTTTTTAACTTAATACTCTAGATCCATGCTGGATAGCGGTCGATGAGTGGAGTAATAGTAGTAGATGCAGGCAGGAGTCGGTCTACTTGTCTCGGACGTGATGCCTATATACATGATCATACCTAGATATTATCATAACTATGCTCAATTCTGTCAATTGCTCAACAGTAATTTGTTCACCCACCATAGAATACTTATGCTCTTGAGAGAAGCCACTAGTGAAACCTATGGCCCCCGGGTCTCTTTCTCATCATATCAATCTCCATCACTTTATTATTGCTTTGCTTTTTTACTCTGCCTTTTACTTTTCACTTTGCATCTCTATATCAAAAATACCAAAAATATTATTTATCATCTCTATCAGATCTCACTTTCGTAAGTGACCGTGAAGGGATTGACAACCCCTAAGCGCGTTGGTTGTGTTGAGCTATTGTTTTTGTGTAGGTACGAGGGACTCTCGCGTAGCCTCCTACTGGATTGATACCTTGGTTCTCAAAAACCGAGGGAAATACTTACGCTACTTTGCTGCATCATCCTCTCCTCTTCGGGGAAATCCAACACAGTGCTCAAGAGGTAGCAAGAAGGATTTCTGGCGCCGTTGCCGGGAGTCTGCGCAAAAGTCAACATACCAAGTACCCATCACAATCCCTATCTCCCGCATTACATTATTTGCCATTTTCCTCTCGTTTTCCTCTCCCCCACTTCACCCTTGCCGTTTTATTCGCCCTCTCTCTCTCTCTCTCTATCCTCCCTCTCTTTCTCTATTTGCCTCTTTTACCCGTTTGCTTTTTGTTTTCTCGTGTGTTAGTTTGCTAGCTTGTCGTTATGTCAAGTACTTTACCTTCTGCCTCTATGTCTGAAATTGGGGAAATTATTGTCAATATGGAAAATAATAATATCATGAAAAATTCTGATGCTCCTGCTAAAGAACCTACCATCTTTCATACAAAAAAAATTCTGTGTTGGTAGTGGTAATATTATTGGAAAAGGAGTTATTCAAGATTTCTTTACTTGTGCCGGTGCTTTACCTTCTATGGGTAGTTCTATCCTTCACATAACTAGTAGTCTCACGGACGCTATTGCCATGCTTGTAGTTGAACTTGAAAGACAATTCATGCACATGCATCCTTCCATACAAAGGATTTTCTAATATTGAGCATTCTTCTGTTAAGCGTGCCGCTACTATCTTTTTGGCTCATGAGTTTAGATTCATAATAAAAGAAGCCAAAGAAATCTTTGCGCATTGTAGGGTGGACGCTTGCCGTCCTCCCATAGAGGCTATCCTCTTTGATCAAGAAGAAATAATGCATTTTCAATCTCTAGACTATGTTGCTTTCAATGAAAATCTTAGAAAAAGGGTTCCTACCAATGTTTTAGTTGATAGAATTTCTGAACATATTGATGATTTGGCTATTCGAAATAATGAACTAGGATATTCTCTTGAATATAGGCTCACAAAGTTCTGTCAAAAGAATGCTTATAATGATGAATTGGTTGTGCATTATGAAGGACCAAAGGAGGAACCTATACCCCCCAAGGTTGATCTTGGGGACTTTTGTCCCGTTAAATTTAGCCCTTTTGATTACTTTTGCTTGCCTCAAAGAAAACTTGCTGCCGAACATAGAGAATATGAAATGAATTTTAATAATCTATCTTACTATTATGGCAATACCTAGATCTATTCTTGCTTGTTATGCCTAGCTAGGGGCGTTAATCGATAGCGCTTGTTGGGAGGCAACCCAATTTTATTTTTATTCCTTGCTTTTTGCTCCTGTTTAGTAATAAATAAATTATTTAGCCTCTGTTTTGTTTGTGTTTTTTGTGTGTTTGTGCCAAGTAGAACCGTTGGGAAGACTTGGCGAAAGTCTTGTTGAACTTGTTGTAAAAAACAGAAACTTTAGCGCTCACGAGAACTGCTGTCATTTTTATTTGGAGAGTGATATTTAGTTAATTCTTTCTGCAGATGATTAATATATAAATTCCTCACGTCCATCAATTTATTTTAGAATTTTTGGGGTTTCGGATCTTGCGCTAGCTACAGATTACTAGAGACTATTCTGTTTTTGACAGATTCTGTTTTTCGTGTGTTTTTGCTTATTTTGATGAATCTATGGCTAGTAAAATAGTTTATGAACCATAGAGAAGTTGGAATACAGTAGGTTTAACACCAATATAAATAAATAATGAGTTCATTACAGTACCTTGAAGTGGTCTTTTGTTTTCTTTCGCTAACGGAGCTCACGAGATTTTCTACTTTGAGTTTTGTGTTGTGAAGTTTTCAAGTTTTGGGTAAAGATTTGATGGATTATGGAACAAGGAGTGGCAAGATCCTAAGCTTGGGGATGCCCATGGCACCCCAAAAATAATCTAAGGACACCTAAAAGCCAAAGCTTGGGGAAGGCATCCCCTCTTTCATCTACTTATATCGGTAACTTTACTTGGAGCTATATTTTTATTCACCACATGATATGTGTTTTGCTTGGAGCGTCTTTTATGAATTGAGTCTTTGCTTGTTAGTCTACCACAATCATCCTTGATGTACACACCTTTTGAGAGATCCATACATAATTTGGAATTTGATAGGATACTCTATGTGCTTCACTTATATCTTTTGAGTTATATAATTTTGCTCTAGTGCTTCGCTTATATCTTTTAAGAGCACGGTGGTGGATTTGCTTTATAGAAACTATTGATCTCTCATGCTTCACTTAGATTATTTTGAGAGTCTTAATATCATGGTAATTTGCTTAATAATAATATGCTTGGTATTCAAGATTTGTAAAACTTTCTTTTGAGTGTGTTGAATACTAAAAAAATTGATGCTTGATAATTGTTTTGAGATATGAGGATAGTGATATAAGAGTCATGCTAGTTGAGTAGTTGTGAATTTGAGAAATGCTTGTGTTAAAGTTTGTGATTCCCGTAGCATGCACGTATGGTGAACCGTTATGTGATGAAGTCGGAGCATGATTTATTTATTGATTGTCTTCCTTATGAGTGGCGGTCGGGGACGAGCGATGGTCTTTTCCTACCAATCTATCCCCCTAGGAGCATGCGCGTAATACTTTGCTTTGATAACTTCTAGATTTTTTGCAATACGTATATGAGTTCTTTATGACTAATGTTGAGTCCATGGATTATACACACTTTCCTTCCTTCCACCATAATGTTGAGCTATTGTTTTTGTGTAGGTACGAGGGACTCTCGCGTAGCCTCCTACTGGATTGATACCTTGGTTCTCAAAAACCGAGGAAATACTTACGCTACTTTGCTGCATCATCCTCTCTTCTTCGGGGAAATCCAACGCAGTGCTCAAGAGATAGTAGTTCGCTCCTAGTCGTCCCGTCCATTCACATTACAGTAGTTCCACTAATCCTAACCCTCCTCCCGAATCTATGGTGTCCCAAATCTCCACGATAGGCGGTGAGTACAAGGTTAGAACCATCACCGGCGATGAGGTCTACGTCATCTACACTCTTTCTTCCGCGACGGTGAAAGGATGCCTTTCTCGCTTCAGACGTATGTTCGAAAACTCAGATGATGAGTGGGTCGCTAGGCTAGATGTTGAGTTCTCCACAGTCCTGGGACCAGAGAAGGATCTAAAGGACGAAGAGAGGAAGAAGCCAGCCGTGATCCAGGTTTGCATACATAACATTTGCTTGGTCTACCACATATGCCATGCCAACATTGAGTGCCAGGATTTTAAGAGCTTCCTCAAGGACAAAACAGTGAAATTCGTTACTGTAGAATTTAAGAACGACAAAGAAGTCCTGGGTCGGATAGGCCTCGTTGTAGGCAACCCCTTCGACCTCCAGAAGAATCGGCTGGTGCCCTGTCGTCAACCTTCAATGCTGACCCTGGCAGGAGCCATGGTTCATCCTTCGTACCGTAAACTGGAGAAACCTCATTACACGTTTCATCGTCATGCATGGCAGCGGAATGTACTAGATATAGACCACATCCACTATGCTGCAATGGATGGCTACCTTTGTTTCAATATCTACAAGGGTTGGATGAAGAGCAACAACCAAGTTTGCGGTTCAAGCAAAGAAGTATCGGCCAAGAGGGAGAGGGACAAGGACGAAGTCGAGGACGTGGATGAGGACTCCGAGTAAGGTGGCAGTGTCATTGCTCATGGTGGTTCTAAACTTCTAATGCAGTGTCTACCAGATTAGTTGCATAGTTTAATTTCAGGTGTGCTTAGTTTAATTTGAGGGGTGTATTGTGCTGAGCCCCCAGCAGAACTATGTTATGTTTCTTCTCATTACTTTAACTCTTCAGTATGTACATACTACTAGTGTTTCTTTAATAGAATTTAGCACCCCAATTAAGCACGTACTAGCTTTTTTAATAGTACTATATGCATAATTTGGCGACGAGCGCTCTCTATATGTACCACCTTTTTTTTAATTTTAATTTTTGCTCCATGGCGCAATCCATCGATAGTACTACTGTACAAAAGTATACATTTTTTAAAAGGCTAGAGTACTATTCATCACATATATAGCTAGTTAAATTCTCAACCTAGAACGACGTGCATGCCATGTAGTAAACCAATACGGAGGAAGTGTAGTAAAAATGAGGTGATTTTACCGAGCGATCGGCGGGAGAGCATGGCCTGTCATGCGGTCCCACGTGTCATGATGTACCAAGGCGATGTGCGTGTCCCTCTTGAGGCAGAAGCAATACTACGTGGTTTGAGATGATGGCGAACCGAAGTGTGAAATAATGGTTGCTTCGTCCGTCTGGGAAGGTGCGGCATTGTGATTTGACGTCTCATTTCTCATTACTACTACTGGGCCGGTACGAGTGGGGTGCGTCCCCCCTGCTGTTCTGGACTGTTATTTGGTGCTTGACACATTGACCCGGTTGCTATATGTCCCACATGTCGGCGACAGGAAGTACAAAATTCATGAAAGGGAGCATCGACGGAGGAGTATACTACAGAATTCATGAAAGGGAGCGACTTAGTTTTGGAAAAATCTGTTTTTACGGAGTACGTACCCACTAGGGTTTATAGGGCTCATCTAAAAAACATTGGTTTTTCCGTTTGATAAGTCTCAATTCTACTATACTAGTAGTAGTACCATTACATGTTGGATTTCGAGGTGCGTTAGATCACCCGACGCAAGCAGTGTCAAGAGGAAACTAACCAATGCATGTACTAGTTCATGGAAATTTAGTGGTCATTCATGCATTCGTTCTAATTAATGCCTCGGTTAACATAACTTCTTGAAAAAAATGAGCATACTAATTACTTGTGCAAACTACGAAATTAACTCGACCACTCACCGTCTACCTTGGTTGGAGAGATTTTGAAATTGAGCCATAAACTGGAAAGGAGGGAGTAGTAACTTTTGTCTCGATTACTATTTGTGGCCTTGTATAGATGCAAAATGTATTTTTTATAATGGCCTTGTATAAGTAAATGGAGGGAGTACTAACCAAAGTATGTAGTAGGGACGAGGAGTAAACGGAGGGAGTAGTAAAATTTTCTCCTCGTGCTGCGAGCCACCGCGCGCGTGGGCGAGGGAGCGGGCGTAAAGGCGTACAGTACTACTACTACTACTACTACTACTCGTTAGAAAGCTTCACCTCATCCTGCGAGCCACTGCGCCCGTGGGCGGGGGAGACGACATACTAAGCAAGCTTCTCCTCGTTCTGCAAGTTGATGGGACACATCAAAAGTATTCCAGTGTATAGAGCCTTGCCTCTAAGGTAGGACCCACATGGTTTGCCTCTTTTTTTAATTTAACATAACGCGTCAAGTCGCAATTTGTTTGTTCACCCACGGTAGACGATCCTCCCTCCACCAAGTGGACAACCAGTACACGTGCCAAATTACCACGTGGGCTGCCTTTTTCGTACAGAAATGAGCTCCACCGTGTACCCGCGTGGGTGTGGTTGGGAAAGAGACAGGAGTACGTGCGCCGTGCGTGCACCTCTTCTCCTCGTGCACGTCCCCCACCTACGTGGGTGTGTGTGAGAGAGATACAAACCTAGACATAATGGGCCGCCCATCCCCATGCCTCCGCCCAGTCCGACCACCAGTCACCACCACGCCCCACTCCTCCTCACCTTATCTCTCATCTTTGTCCCTCCATTTTTATATACAAGGGGCCACTATCAAAATTACAATTTGCAGATATACAAGGCCACTAACACTAATCGATGCAATATTAATAGTGTTTGCCTCGTGGTACTAGCAAAGGAGGACATTAATTATCCCTTGCATGCATGTGGGAGTTTGTAAAAAAATGCATCTTGATGTTCCGTGCAATGCACGGGCATCTTGCTAGTACATGAAAACAACACATGGCAAAATTCCACGGCGAACAAGGGATTTGAATCTGTTGGGAGGGGTTGTTTGGATCTTGCCCGGGGTAGCCAAAATATTGACGACCCTTTTGTCCACCGGTGCCTTTGCCACCGATGAACGAGGAATGGCTCGGGTGCTAATGCTGTCATGCATCCTCCAGCGCGCACGTTGGAGATGAGCTCGCACGAGCTGTGTTTATTTGTCCCACAACGCCGCCCGAGCCACCCGCAGACCGACCGGCGACCCGCAAATTACGCCATCCAACCATAGCCGCACACATTATGACAGCAACTCAACCAACCGGATGAAATTCACGCAAACACGTAGACAAACTGATATTCATATAAACAATGATAGAAATCATATAAAATACCGGATTTTCATACAAACATGACGGATTTCATTACATTCAAATGAACTACGCGGTGCTAGTTCTGGACAGCACAGGTATATAATACCTGGCCTAAATGGTCGCCCGCCAATTGATTTGTGTTCCTCATGTCCGGCAGCACGATCACCGGACTGCCGGGAGCCCCAGAGGTATATGCTTCAGCGCAAAGGACGGCTCGCTTCCCCACTGCCCAATTGATATCATTGGCTGGAGCCAAAGATGATGGTGGCCGACACCGGTTCGAGTTCATCACCGGCCACTACTTCGCCATGGCCGGCACCGGCTCGAGTTCATCCTAACATTCCCCTCTTCCGTGGAGCCCATGCGGGGTCGACGAAGGTCCTTGCAACAAAAAGATCCGGCAAGACACCTGCTGTGTACGCTGGCGTCTCCTCCGCGGTGACCAGAAGGAAATATGCCCTAGAGGCAATAATAAAGTTATTATTTATTTCCTTATATCATGATAAATGTTTATTATTCATGCTAGAATTGTATTAACCGGAAACATAATACATGTGTGAATACATAGACAAACAGTATGTCACTAGTATGCCTCTACTTGACTAGCTCATTAAATCAAAGATGGTTAAGTTTTCTAGCCATAGACATGAGTTGTCATTTGATTAACGGGATCACATCATTAGAGAATGATGTGATTGACTTGACCCATTCCGTTAGCATAGCACTTAATCGTTTAGTTTGTTGCTATTGCTTTCTTCATGACTTATACATGTTCCTATGACTATGAGATTATGCAACTCCCATTTACCGGAGGAACACTTTGTGTGCTACCAAACGTCACAACGTAACTGGGTGATTATAAAGGTTCTCTACAGGTGTCTCCGAAGGTACTTGTTGGGTTGGCGTATTTTGAGATTAGGATTTGTCACTCCGATTGTCGAAGAGGTATCTCTGGGCCCACTCGGTAATGCACATCACTATAAGCCTTGCAAGCATTGCAACTAATGAGTTAGTTGCGGGATGATGTGTTACGGAACGAGTAAAGAGACTTGCCGGTAACGAGATTGAACTAGTTATTGAGATACCGACGATCGAATCTCGGGCAAGTAACATACCGATGACAAAGGGAACAACATATGTTGTTGTGCGGTCTGACCGATAATGATCTTCGTAGAATATGTAGGAGCCAATATGAGCATCCAGGTTCCGCTATTGGTTATTGACCGGAGACGTGTCTCGGTCATGTCTACATTGTTCTCAAACCCGTAGGGTCCGCACGCTTAACGTTACGATGACAGTTTCATTATGAGTTTATATGTTTTGATGTACCAAAGGTTGTTTGGAGTCCCGGATATGATCACGGACATGACGATGAGTCTCGAAATGGTCTAGACATAAAGATCAATATATTGGACGGCTATATTCGGACACCGGAAGTGTTTCGGGTGATTTTAGAGAAAACCGGAGTGCCGGAAGGGTTACCGGAACCCCCCGGGGAAGTATTGGGCCTTAGTGGGCCTGAGGGGAGAGAGAGGGCAGCAGCCCAGGAGGTGGCATGCCCCCTCCCATGAGGAGTCCGAATTGGACTAGGGGAGGGGGGCGCGGCCCCTCTTTCCCTCTCCCTCTCCCTCTCTTTCCTTCCCCCTTCTCTCTTCCTAGTTGGACTAGGAAAGGGGAGTCCTACTCCTACTAGGACGAGGACTCCCCCCTCCTTGGCGCACCCCAAGGGCCGGCCGGCCTCCCCCTTGCTCCTTTATATACGGGGGCAGGGGGGCACCTCTAGACACACAAGTTGATCTTCGTGATCGTTCTCTTAGCCGTGTGCGGTGCCCCCTCCACTAGAATCCTCGATAATATTGTAGCGGTGCTTAGGCGAAGCCCTGTGATGGTAGAACATCAAGATCATCACCACGCCGTCGTGCTGATGGAACTCTTCCCCGACACTTTGCTGGATCGGAGTCCGGGGATCGTCATTGAGCTGAACGTGTGCTAGAACTCAGAGGTGCCGTAGTTTCGGTGCTTGATCGGTCGGGCCGTGAAGACGTACGACTACATCAACCGTGTTGTGCTAACGCTTCTGCTTCCGGTCTACGAGGGTACATAGACAACACTCTCCCCTCTCGTTGCTATGCATCACCATGATCTTGCGTGTGCGTAGGAATTTTTTTGAAATTACTACGTTACCCAACAGTGGTATCAGAGCCTAGGTTTTATGTGTTGATGTTATATGCACGAGTAGAACACAAGTGAATTGTGGGTGATATAAGTCATACTGCTTACCAGCATGTCATAATTTGGTTCGGTGGTATTGTTGGATGAAGCGGCCCGGACCGACATTACGCGTACGGTTACGCGAGACTGGTTTTACCGCCGTGCTATGCACACAGGTGACTAGCGGGTGTCAGTTTCTCCAACTTTAGTTGAACCGAGTGTGGCTACTCCCGGTCCTTGAGAAGGTTAAAACAACACCAACTTGACAAACTATCGTTGTGGTTTTGATGCGTAGGTAAGAAGGGTTCTTGCTAAGCCCGTAGCAGCCACGTAAAACTTGCAACAACAAAGTAGAGGACGTCTAACTTGTTTTTGCAGGGCATGTTGTGATGTGATATGGTCAAGACGTGATGAGATATAAATTGTTGTATAAGATGATCATGTTTTGTTGAAGTTATCGACAACTGGCAGAAGCCTTATGGCTGTCTCTTTATTGCATAAGATGCAAGCACCAAGTAATTGCTTTACTTTATCACTATGCGATAGCAATAGTTGCAAGAGCAATAGTTGGCGAGACGACCATGTGACGACACATTGATATAGATCAAGATGATGGAGATCATGGTGTCATGCCGGTGACGATGGAGATCATGAAAGTACTTTGGAGATGGAGATCAAAGGCGCAAGATGATCATGGCCATATCATGTCACATATTATGATTGCATATGATGTTTATCTTTTATGCATCTTATTTTGCTTAGTTTGACGGTAGCTTTATAAGATGATCCCTTACTAAAATTTCAAGGTATAAGTGTTCTCCCTGAGTATGCACCATTGCCAAAGTTCGTCGTGCCCAGACACCACGTGATGATCGGGTGTGATAAGCTCTACGTCCATCTACAACGGGTGCAAGCCAATTTTGCACACGGAGAATACTCAGGTTAAATTGACGAGCCTAGCATATGCAAATATGGCCTCGAAACACTAAGACCGAAAGGTCGAGCATGAATCATATAGTAGATATGATCAACATAGTGATGTTCACCATTGAAAACTACTCCATTTCACGTGATGATCGGTTATGGTTTAGTTGATTTGGATCACGTGATCACTTAGAAGATTAGAGGGATGTCTTTCTAAGTGGGAGTTCTTAAGTAATATGATTAATTGAACTTAAATTTATCATGAACTTAGTCCTGGTAGTATTAGCATATCTATGTTGTAGATCAATAGCTCGCGTTTAGCTCCCCTGTTTTATTTTTGATATGTTCCTAGAGAAAACTAAGTTGAAAAATGTTAGTAGCAATGATACGGATTGGATCCGTGATCTGAGGATTTTCCTCATTTCTGCACAGAAGAATTATGTCCTTAATGCACTGCTAGGTGACAGACCTATTGCAGGAGCAGATGCAGACGTTATGAACGTTTGGCTAGCTCAATATGATGACTACTTGATAGTTTAGTGCACCATGCTTAACGGCTTAGAATCGGGGCTTAAAAGACGTTTTTGAACTCCATGGAGCATATAAGATGTTCCAAGAGTTGAAATTGGTATTTCATACTCATGCCCGTGTCGAGAGGTATGAGACCTCTGACAGTACTTTGCCTACAAGATGGAGGAGAATAGCTCAACCAGTGAGCATGTGCTCAGATTGTCTAAGTACTACAATTGCTTGAATCAAGTGGGAGTTAATCTTCCAGATAAGAGAGTAATTGACAAAGTTCTCTAGTCACTATCATCGAGTTACTAGAACTTAGTGATGAACTATAATACGCAAGGGATGACAAAAGTAATTCCCAAGCTCTGCGTGATGCTGAAATCGACGAAGGTAGAAATTAAGAAAAATATCAAGTGTTGATGGTAGACAAGACCACTAGTTTCAAGAAAAGGGCAAAGGGAAGAAGGGGAACTTCAAGAAGAACATCAAGCAAGTTGTTACTCAAGTGAAGAAGCCCAAGTCTGGTCCTAAGCCTGAGACTAAGTGCTTCTACTGCAAAGGGACTGGTCACTGGAAGCGGAACTGCCCCAAGTATTTGGCGGATAAGAAGGATGGCAAAGTGAACAAAGGTATATTTGATATACAGATTATTGATGTGTATTTTACTAGTGTTCGTAGCAACCCCTTGGTATTTGATACTGGTTCAGTTGCTAAGAGTAGTAACTCGAACGGGAGTTGCAGAATGAACAGAGACTAGTTAAGGGTGAAGTGACGATGTGTGTTGGAAGTGGTTCCAAGATTGATATGATCATCATCGCACACTCCCTATACTTTCGGGATTAGTGTTGAACCTAAATAAGTGTTATTTGGTATTTGCGTTGAGCATGAATATGATTTGATCATGTTTATTGCAATACAGTTATTCATTTAAGTAAGAGAATAAATTGTTGTTCTATTTACATGAATAAAACCTTATATGGTTACACACCCAATGAAAATGGTTCGTTGGATCTCGATCGTAGTGATACACATATTCATAATATTGAAACCAAAAGATGCAAAGTTAATAATGATAGTGCAACTTATTTGTGGCACTACCGTTTAGGTCATATTGGTTTAAAGCGCATGAAGAAACTCCATGCTGATGGACTTTTGGAATCACTTGATGCTTGCGAACCATGCCTCATGGGCAAGATGACTAAGACTCCATTCTCCGGAACAATGGAGCGAGCAACAGATTTGTTGGAAATCATACATACTGATGTATGTGGTACGATGAATATTGAGGCTCGCGGCTAGTATCATTATTTTCTGATCTTCATAGATGATTTGAGCAGATATGAGTATATCTACTTGATGAAGCACAAGTCTGAAACATTTGAAACGTTCAAAGAATTTCAGAGTGAAGTGGAGAATCATCGTAACAAAAATAAAATTTTCTACGATATGATCGCAGAAGTAAAATATTTGAGCTACGAGTTTGGCCTTCAGTTAAAAACAATGTGAAATAGTTTCACTACTCACGCCACCTGGAACACCATAGTGTAATGGTGTGTCCGAACATCATAACCGTACTTTATTAGATATGGTGCGATCTATGATGTCTCTTACCGATCTACCACTATCGTTTTGGGGTTATGCATTAGAGACAGCTGCATTCACGTTAAATAGGGCACCATCTAAATCCCTTGAGATGACACCGTATGAACTATGGTTTGGCAAGAAACCTAAGCTGTCGTTTCCTAAAGTTTGAGGTTGCAATGCTTATGTGAAAATGTTTCAACCTGATAAGCTCAAACCCAAATCAGAGAAGTACGTCTTCATAGGATACCCAAAAGAAAATGTTGGGTACACCTTCTATCACAGATCCGAAGGCAAGATATTCGTTGCTTTGAATGGATCCTTTCTAGAGAAGGAGTTTCTCTCGAAAGAAGTGAGTGGGAGGAAAGTAGAACTTGATGAGGTAACTGTACCTGCTCCCTTATTGGAAAGTAGTTCATCACAGAAATCTGTTCCTTTGACTACTATACCAATTAGTGAGGTAGTTAATGATGATGATCATGAAACTTCAGATCAAGTTATTACTGAACCTCGTGGATCAACCAGAGTAAGATCCGCGCCAGAGTGGTACGTTAATCCTATTCTGGAAGTGATGCTACTGGATCATGATGAACCTATGAACTATGAAGAAGCGATGGTGAGCCCAGATTCCGTGAAATGGCTTGAGGCCATGAAATCTGAGATGAGATCCATGTATGAGAACAAAGTATGGACTTTGATTGACTTGCCCAATGATCGGCGAGCCATTGAGATTAAATGGATCTTCAAGAGGAAGACGGACGCTGCTAGTAGTGTTACTATCTACAAAGCTAGAATTGTCACAAAAAGGTTTTCGACAAGTTCAAGGTGTTGACTATGATGAGAGTTTCTCACTCGTATCTATGCTTAAGTCTGTCCGAATCATGTTAGCAATTGCCACATTTTATGAAATCTGGCAAATGGATAAACAAAACTGCATTCCCTAATGGATTTATTAAAGAAGAGTTGTATATGATGCATCCAGAAAGGTTTTGTCAATCCTAAAGGTGCTAACAAAATATGCAAGCTCCAGCGATCCATCTATGGACTGGTGCAAGCATCTCGGAGTTGGAATATACGCTTTGATAAGTTGATCAAAGCATATAGTTTTATACAGACTTGCTGTGAAGCCTGTATTTACAAGAAAGTGAGTGGGAGCACTACAACATTTTTGATAAGTATATGTGAATGACATATTGTTGATCGGAGATAATGTAGAATTATTCTACAAAGCATAAAGGAATGTTTGAAAGGAGTTTTTCAAAGAAAGACCTCGGTGAAGCTACTTACATACTGAGCATCAAGATCTATAGAGATAGATCAAGACGCTTGATATGTTTTTCAATGAGTACATACCTTGACAAGATTTTGAAGTAGTTCAAAATGGAACAGTCAAAGAAGGAGTTATTGCCTATGTTACAAGGTGTGAAGTTGAGTAAGACTCAAAACCCGACCACGGCAGAAGATAGAGAGGGAATGAAAGTCATTCCCTATGCCTCAGCCATAGGTTCTATAAAGTATGCCATGTTGTGTACCAGACCTATTGTATACCCTGCCCTGAGTTTGGCAAGGGAGTACAATAGTGATCTAGGAGTAGATAACTGGACATTGGTCAAAATTATCCTTAGTGGAATAAGGATATGTTTCTCGATTATGGAGGTGACAAAAGGTTCGTCGTAAAGGGTTACGTTGATGCAAGTTTTGACACTGATCCAGAAGACTCAAAGTCTCAATCTGGATACATATTGAAAGTGGGAGCAATTAGCTAGAGTAGCTCCATGCAGAGCATTGTTGACATAGAAATTTGCAAAATACTTACGGATCTAAATGTGGCAGACCCGTTGACTAAACTTCTCTCACAAGCAAAACACAATCACACCTTAGTACTCTTTGGGTGTTAATCACATAGCGATGTGAACTAGATTATTGACTCTAGTAAACCCTTTGGGTGTGGTCACATGTCGATGTGATCTATGGGTGTTAATCACATGGTGATGTGAACTTTTGATGTTAAATCACATGGCGATGTGAACTAGATTATTGACTCTAGTGCAAGTGGGAGACTGAAGGAAATATGCCCTAGAGGCAATAATAAAGTTATTATTTACTTCCTTATATCATGATAAATGTTTATTATTCATGCTAGAATTGTATTAACCGGAAACATAATACATGTGTGAATACATAGACAAACAGTATGTCACTAGTATGCTTCTACTTGACTAGCTCGTTGAATCAAAGATGGTTAAGTTTCCTAGCCATAGACATGAGTTGTCATTTGATTAACGGGATCACATCATTAGAGAATGATGTGATTGACTTGACCCATTCTGTTAGCATAGCACTTGATCATTTAGTTTGTTGCTATTGCTTTGTTCATGACTTATACATGTTCCGATGACTATGAGATTATGCAACTCCTGTTTACCAGAGGAACACTTTGTGTGCTACCAAACGTCACAACGTAACTAGGTGATTATAAAGGTTCTCTACAGGTGTCTCCGAAGGTACTTGTTGGGTTGGCGTATTTCGAGATTAGGATTTGTCACTCCGATTGTCGGAGAGGTATCTCTGGGCCCACTCGATAATGCACATCACTATAAGCCTTGCAACTACTGAGTTAGTTGCGGGATGATGTGTTACGGAACGAGTAAAGAGACTTGCCGGTAACGAGATTGAACTAGGTATTGAGATACCGACGATCGAATCTCGGGCAAGTAACATACCGATGACAAAGGGAAGAACGTATGTTGTTGTGCGGTCTGACCGATAAAGATCTTCGTAGAATATGTAGGAGCCAATATGAGCATCCAGGTTCCGCTATTGGTTATTGACCGGAGACGTGTCTCGGTCATGTCTACATTGTTCTCGAACCCGTAGGGTCCGCACGCTTAACGTTACAATGACAATTTCATTATGAGTTTATATATTTTGATGTACCGAAGGTTGTTCGGAGTCCCGGATATGATCACGGACATGACGAGGAGTCTCGAAATGGTCGAGACATAAATATCGATATATTGGACGGCTATATTCGGACACCGGAAGTGTTTCGGGTGATTTCGGAGAAAACTGGAGTACCGGAAGGGTTACCGGAACCCCCCGGGGAAGTATTGGGCCTTAGTGGGCCTGAGGGGAGAGAGAGGGCAGCAGCTCAGGAGGTGGCGCGCCCCCTCCCATGAGGAGTCCAAATTGGACTAGGGGAGGGGGGCGCGGCCCCTCTTTCCCTCTCCCTCTCCCTCTCTTTCCTTCCCCCTTCTCTCTTCCTAGTTGGACTAGGAAAGGGGAGTCCTACTCCTACTAGGAGGAGGACTCCCCCTCCTTGGCGCACCCCAAGGGCCGGCCGGCCTCCCCCCTTGCTCCTTTATATACGGGGGCAGGGGGCACCTCTAGACACACAAGTTGATCTTCGTGATCGTTCTCTTAGCCGTGTGCGGTGCCCCCTCCACCATAATCCTCGATAATATTGTAGCGGTGCTGAGACGAAGCCCTGCGACGGTAGATCATCAAGATCGTCACCACGCCATCGTGCTAACGGAACTCTTCCCCGACACTTTGCTGGATCGGAGTCCGGGGATCGTCATTGAGCTGAACGTGTGCTAGAACTCGGAGGTGCCATAGTTTCGGTGCTTGATCGGTCGGGCCGTGAAGACGTACGACTACATCAATCGCTTGTGCTAACGCTTCCGCTTCCGGTCTACGAGGGTACGTAGACAACACTCTCCCCTCTCGTTGCTATGCATCACCATGATCTTGCCTGTGCATAGGAAAATTTTGGAAATTACTACGTTACCCAACATGACCTTCATGGGACCCAAGCGGCGGCAGCCTCCTGTGTTCTACTTCTCCTTGATGACGGCGGCGGACACGGAGGCGCTGGCCACCGACTCGTCGCTCTCCGCGCACCCGGCTTCTGTCGCTACTTGCATGGCGCAGCCGCCGGCATGGGAGTCTCGGCCACAGAAATGGGAGGCGCGGTACGAGGCAGCGGCTTGGACGGCAGCAACGACGCCCGTGCGCTGCTCCTCGTGGAGCTGGCCTAGAGCGGCGAGTTGCTGAACCGCGCGCCGGCTTGGGGCGGCAACTGGCTTCGTCGGCCGAGGGGAGGGAGGTGGATCAGCAAGCTGCATAGCTTGTATCCGGCGGGCTACCCAGCCGGCTTGGATGCGGAATAACTACTCTTCGTAAGCCATTGTAAGAGTTGACAAAATGGTGGAGGAGATAGGGGAGCGGCGGAGGTGTGCGATTCTTGGCCGGCGTTTGGCCTCGTTTAAATAGGAGATTAAATAGACGGCGGACGGGTGGATCTCGGCTAGCGTTGCGTTTAACGTCGGCCCGGTCATGAACGGACGTGTGTCCAGAGTGGGTTTCTCGGCTTCCACACAGGCGAGTTTCATGGAGGCGTTTGAATGCAGCACAGAGGCGTGTTTAGCCGGGCATGCAGCGAGTGGCGCCCTCGACTCTGACCTAGGACACCACATCGTTCTTCCACTGACGTGTGGGCTCTTTGGGTGCATGGCCTGCATGTCAGTGACCCCATGCAAGCAGCGCACAACAGAGGAACCTTTGGTGGGCCAGGGCGGTCAGAAGCGGGCATTTCATAAACCGTTGATTGTTCATTGAGTGTGACGTCATCTTTTTCATGTAGATAAGCCTACTATGTTGATAGCACGTTCGATACGTTGTGATTCATAAAGACCGCTGCAAACATCAATGTTCTGCTTATCACAGATAAGATTGATTAATACCCATAACAATCCATGTCCTTAACAAAGGGTGCATGCACGTATAGGTTGAGCGTGTGTCTTGCGTTGTGTGCTGTGTGCATGCACGCATGCGAGTGTTGCGTGCGTGCAAGGGTACGTTTCAGTGTTGCATGCATGGGTGCGTACGTGCGTGTGTTCGTGAGTGCATGTGTACGTGTAAGTGTTGCACGCCAGCATGCATGCGTGTGTACATGTCAGTGTTGCACGCCTACATGCGTGCGTGTCTTGTGTGCGTGCATGTGTATGTGCAGGGTGAGGCTACACGTCAGTCGACTGACTTTTTCATCTCTGGTCATTAGATTTTCTAGCCGTTGGATACGAAATCAAGGGCCTCCAGTTTATCATCAAACTCCACCCCCTGAGCTGCCAGCCACCACCAGCCGAACCGCCAGCCCCCGCCGCCCGCGGCCTGCCCGCCCTCCCCGAAACCACTCCCCACCTCCGGTCCGCCGTCGCACCGGCCATCCCTCTAGCCCCCCGGCCGAGCTTTTTCTCCGGGGATCCCCACCCCACCGCCCAATGAACACCCCAACCGCCGGTGACTGCCAACCAGAGGTCTCACGACTTTGAATACCCACCGACCACTAATTTATTACCATTTCTGTCCTTCATATACACGCTGACAGGTGGGCCCTATGGTAATGTGCACTGCTGAATGTGGACCGTTTGACTAGTCAATTGATCATGTTATCAACAAATTATGGAGCTGTATGGGAGCCAGTGACCGTATGATCACCCTAAAATGTACTCATATTTTATTAACACAGTACAAACTCAAACTACCATTTCTTTCTTTCATATATGGGCTGACAGGTGGGCCCCATGGTTACGCACCCCGATGGTGCAACACTAGTTGCGCCACGTGGAACGTTTGACTGGTCAATTGATTGTGTCATCAACAAAATACGGGGTTGTACGGGTGAGCTAGTGACCGTATAATCATGATATGTATTTGTTTAACATGGTACAGACGCAAGGGCTCATATATACGCGCAAGCACTCACCGCTATAAGCGCACACACGCGAACCCTACCCCTATGAGCACCTTCGAGAGAGTGGGCCAGCATATATGATCTTGATATTTTACGAAGTCACCATAGGTGCCTCGTACTCGAGTGGAACGTCTCCTCCCACTAAACGTACATCGCAGGAAAGTACTTAAATTAACACAAGATAAATGCGAGCACCAGGACTTTAACCTTGGTGGGCTCGAGAAACCACTGTCCTCTAACCATCCAACCACATGTTGGTTAGCACGACAAAATGTATGTGGTGACCGTGATGAGCTTATTCTGAAGTCTAGTGACCATATCATGCTTTCTCTTCAAATACAATGACCGTAAGTGTCGTCAACAAAATAGGGAGCACACATCAAATGCAAAGTCCGTCAGTGTCATCAACAAAATATGGAGACGTATCGTGAGGTAGATACCGTTGTACTATTGTATATGCTTATTTTCTTAGTGACCGATTGCGTGTGTGGTGTGGTGGGCACATCATTTCTAGTTGTGGTGGGTCAACATGAAGACTCATGGGTCGGTTCCATCCTGCGCCACATATAGGTTGGACTGAGACGTGTTATACGAAGACCCATGTGGAGGACTCAGCTTACAACACGAAGCTACCAGAGTCGCGGAGGACTCTATCCCCACTGGTGATAAGCCGACTATATATGATTTGTAACCCTAGGCCCTTAGTATGTTATACAAGCTTGGGGGCTAGTTCGTCGATAGTATACACACACGCACAATGCCTGATATTCACGTGTACTTTGTACACACCCCTATCACTAATATATAGAGTACCAGGAGTAGGCTCTTTCTTCAACTACAAGGGTCCGATATGAACTAGGGTAAAACTTTGCCTCGTATTACCATCCAGCCTAACAGCCAGGGATATCCTACTGAATGATATGATGAAATCATATCTGCCAACTACTAAGAGAGAGGTGTGTCGGGGGGGGGGGCAATGTGTGCGAGAGAGGCCTAAAGATAATGTGTGTGTAGGAGACACGTAGGCACATATATGTGCGTATAGAGGGCTAGTAGAGACCGTGCATGTGTATATATGCATGTGAGAGAAATAGTGTTTTCCAACTGAGATTAGTGAAAAGAGTGGTACATAGTAGTCAGAAAGAGAGAGAGAGAGAAACAGAGAGAGCATGTGCGTGAGACACCCCGACACCCTGAGAGAGATTGTGAGCATGTGTGAAAGAGAAATGCCGATGCATATAAAGTGTGTGCACTTATGCGTTAGATAGAGAGAGATATAACACATTTGTGAGAATGGGGCGAGGCATAGTGCATCTACGTGTAAAAGGAGGTTCTACGCACTAAATTAAAATATAAATGGCATTAATATTTTTGGATGAGATCATGAATTTTGCAAATTGCGTATGGACGAAAATCGGTCTATCAGACACCCATAGTCTATTGAATTCTAGCATGTGCATGTGTTTATTTCATATTATCGATCCATAGAGTGAGAGCGGTTTGAAACACAGGCAATGTATGCTTTTGCAATTCATATATAAACATTAATTAGTGCACTCCATGTTGTTAGTGTGAAGCACTTTATACATTTGTCACTTGCATGGATACATTCCAAATTGCTAGCTACGAAATAGAATACATGTCGAATTCAACATAAAGGGGGTTTCGAAGATTCGAATTCATAGGAAGTGCATTCATCTATTTGAACCCGAGATAATGGCATTTGTAAATCAGATGTAAAAGGGGGCATCAATCTTTGTTGTGAGTTTGAACATGCTATATATATTCATACGCATATCTAACTTTTTTTTGCAACCAAGGAGATTATATCTGGAACCATGAATGAACTGAGGTAAGTTGCATATTTTTTTAATATATACTCGTGTACAATGTATATTCAAATGTACCCCCTCCATTCCAAAATAATCATAGCTTTAGGATTTTCAAGAGTAAAGATTTGTGAAGTGTGACAAATCCTGAAAGTTCAATTCAAGAGAACCGAAAACGTTAATGCTTCTGCTCCCAAATATTGAACGAAGCGCCAAATAGGCCTCTGGTCACCCGAAACCGCGCGAGACTAATGTTTTGGTGGTAGGAAATTACTGTCCTGACTCTGGCCCGTGTAGCCTATTGGCCCGATGTCCAAAGGTCTAAACCAGGGTAGGTTTGTAACTTCACCAAGACGCCAGTCTCAACCGCCTCCGAGAAGCATTCATATGCCGTGGGCGCCTACCCATGCGCTCGGCCGAAATCTATCCCGCCCACATTTGGGACACCTGACATGACTGTACTACCCCCAACCTGCAATATGTCCGGAATTTTAGATGGGGGCAAAGTTTGTAACTTTCCCCAAATTTCAAACAAGCGCGTCTCAAACCGAAACATTGTTCCCCCTTAGTTCCCCGCCTCCCTCCGTTTCCCCATTCATACTCCGTGGGCGCGAAAACGCCGTCTCCACCAGCCGTGAAACCCCAGCCTCCTCCGTCCTCCACCCCATAGCGGCCAATCCACCGCCGCCCTCCTCCATCACATCGGAGCCGGTACCCCGACGTCGTCGTCCAACGCAGCCGCAACCACAACACCCTCAAGGACTTAGCAGCTGAAGCCGAGGCAGAGCTGCCTCCACGATGCCGACGCCGACGTGTGTCGTACCAGAACCACTCCAACTACGCCGTCCTGCACCTCACTATTGCGGCTCCACTTTCACAACCGTCCACCGCACCGGAGCTGTTCCCGCTATGCCGTCATTCGCCGCCTCGGATCTGCTTCCCCGCCGCCGACAGATGGCCACCGCACCACACTCAACAACTTGGCCATGGGTTCGTCCAAGGCTGCACCGTGATACGTCTCCAACGTATCTATAATTTTTAATTGCTCCATGCTATATTATCTACTGTTTTGTATTATATTGGGCTTTATTTTCCACTTTTATATTATTTTTGGGACTAACCTATTAACCGGAGGCCCAGCCCAGAATTGCTGTTTTTTGCCTATTTCAGTGTTTTGGAGAAACAGAATATCAAACGGAGTCCAAACGGAATAAAACCTTCGGGAACGTGATTTTCTCACCGAACATGATCCAGGAGACTTTGATCCTACTCCAAGGAGTCAAACAAGAGGTCACGAGGGTGGGGGCGCCCCCTTCTAGGGCGCGCCCCTGCCTCGTGGGCCCCTCGGTGCTCCACCGACGCACTCCTTCCTCCTATATATACCTACGTACCCCCAAACATCAGAACGGGAGCCAAAAACCTAATTCCACCGCCGCAACTTTCTGTATCCATGAGATCCCATCTTGGGGCCTGTTCCGGAGCTCCGCCGGAAGAGGGCCGTCATCACGGAGGGCTTCTACATCATCATAGCCTCTCCGATGAAGTGTGAGTAGTTTACCTCAGACCTTCGGGTCCATAGTTAGTAGCTAGATGGCTTCTTCTCTCTCTTTGAATCTCAATACAAAGTTCTCCCCCTCTCTCGTGGAGATCTATTCGATGTAATCTTCTTCTTTTTGCGGTGTGTTTGTTGAGACCGATGAATTGTGGGTTGATGATCAAGTCTATCTATGAATAATATTTGAATCTTCTCTGAATTCTTTTATGTATGATTGGTTATCTTTGCAAGTCTCTTTGAATTATCCATTTGGTTTGGCCAACTAGATTGGTTGTTCTTGCCATGGGAGAAGTGCTTAGCTTTGGGTTCGATCTTGCGGTGTCCTTTCCAAGTGACAGAAGGGGCAGCAAGGCACGTATTGTATCGTTGCCATCGAGGATAACAAGATGGGGTTTATTTCATATTGCATGAATTTATCTCTCTACATCATGTCATCTTGCTTAACGCGTTACTCTGTTTTTAACTTAATACTCTAGATGCATGTTGGATAGTGGTCGATGAGTGGAGTAATAGTAGTAGATGCAGAATCGTTTCGGTCTACTTGTCACGGACGTGATGCCTATATACATGATCATGCCTAGATATTCTCATAACTATGCTCAATTCTGTCAATTGCTCAACAGTAATTTGTTCACCCACCATAGAATACTTATGCTCTTGAGAGAAGCCACTAGTGAAACCTATGGCCCCCGGGTCTATTCTCATCAGATCAATCTCCATCACTTTAAATCTTGATTTGCTTTTTTCTTTGCTTTTACTTTTTACTTTGCATCTTTATACCAAAAATACCAAAAATATTATATCTATCAGATCTCACTCTCGTCAGTGACCGTGAAGGGATTGACAACCCCTAATCGCGTTGGTTGCGAGTTGCTATCGTTTTGTGCTGGTACGAGGGACTTGAGCGTGGCCCCCTACTGGATTGATACCTTGGTTCTCAAAAACTGAGGGAAATACTTATGCTACTTTGCTGCATCATCCCTTCCTCTTCGGGGAAAACCAACGCAAGCTCAAGACGTGGCAAGAAGGATTTCTGGCGCCGCTGCCGGGGAGTCTATGCAAAAAGTCAACATACCAAGGACCCATCATAATCCCTATCTCTTGCATTACATTATTTGCCATTTGCCTCTCGTTTTCCTCTCCCCCACTTCACCCTTGCCGTTTTATTCGCCCTCTCTCTCTCTCTCTCTATCCTCCCTCTCCTTTCCGCTTGCCTCTTGTTTGCTCGTGTGCTAGTTTGTTTGCTTGTCGTCATGGCTAGTCCTCTTTCTGCTCCTTTGTCCCCCGAGTTTGAAGTCCTTCACTTCAAACAAGAGCAAGGAGAAAACTTAAAGGATGCTTGGTTTAGAATGATGGAATCTTATTGTAAATGCACCCTAGAAGTAAATTTCAGAATTTTTCTTTGCAACTTTTATGTTGGGCTTAATATGTCTCATAGACAACTTTTGGATTGTGTTGCCAAAGGCAATTTTATTGAAATTGATCCCAGTATCGCGCATGAAATTATAGAAGGTATAGTAGGAACTTTACCTTAACAAAAGGGGCCCCCATCATACCCAAGAGAAAACACAAGTTTTTGAGAAAATTTGCGAAGTAACTAAGATTTTACAGAAATCTCGTGATCCTCTTAAGAGCGTTAGCGTAAATCTTCACCGCATGAATATGTTGATTACTCTTTGCAATAAGCGGTTGGATTCTTTAGATCTCAAGATCTCTGAATATGAAGGGAAACGTAAGGAACCTCCCGGATTCGAGCATAACATCGCTAAAAGAATTAAGAATCAAGATGACAATACCTAGATCTATCCTCGCTTTTATGCCTAGCTAGGGGCGTTAAACGATAGCGCTTGTTGGGAGGCAACCCAATTTTATTTTTATTCCTTACTTTTTGCTCCTGCTTAGTAATAAATAAATTATTTAGCCTCTGTTTTGTTTGTGTTTTTTGTGTTTAATTAGTGTTTGTGCCAAGTAGAACCGTTGGGAAGACTTGGGGAAAGTCTTGTTGAACTTGCTGTAAAAAACAGAAACTTTAGCGCTCACGAGAACTGCTGTCATTTTTGTTTGGAGAGTGCTATTTAATTAATTCTTTTTACAAATGCTTAATAGATAAATTCCTCACTTCCAGCAACTTATTTTAGGATTTTTGGGGTTCCAGATCTTGCGATAGCTACAGAGTACTACAGACTGTTCTGTTTTTGAAAGATTCTGTTTTTCATGTGTTGTTTGCTTATTTTGATGAATCTATGGTTAGTAAAATAGTTTATAATCCATAGAGAAGTTGGAATACAGTAGGTTTAACACCAATATAAATAAAGAACGAGTTCATTACAGTACCTTGAAGTGGTCTTTTGTTTTCTTTCGCTAATGGAGCTCACGAGTTTTCTACTTTACGTTTTGTGTTGTGAAGTTTTCAAGTTTTGGGTGAATTCTTTTGATGGATTATGGAACAAGGAGTGGCAAGAGACTAAGCTTGGTGATTCCCATGGCACCCCCAAGATAATACAAGGACACCAAAAAGTCAAAGCTTGGGGATTCCCCGGAAGGCATCCCCTCTTTCGTCCACTTCCATCGGTAATTTACTTGGAGCTATATTTTTATTCACCAACATGATATGTGTTTTTCTTGGAGCGTCTTGTATTATTTGTGTCTTTGTGTTTTAGTATGCCACAATCATCCTTGCTGTACACACCTTTTGAGAGATCCATACATGAATTAAAATTTGATAGAATACTCTATGTGCTTCACTTATATCTTTTGAGCTAAGTAGTTTTGCTCTATGTGCTTCACTTATATCTTTTGAGCTATTTAGTTTTGCTCTATGTGCTTCACTTATATCTTTTGAGCTAAGTAATTTTGCTCTATGTGCTTCACTTATATCTTTTGAGCGTTATAATTTTGCTCTATGTGCTTCACTTAGATCTTTTAGAGCACGGTGGTGGATTTGTTTTAAAGAAACTATTGATCTCTCATGCTTCACTTAAATTATTTTGAGAGTCTTAATAGCATGGTAATTTGCTTAATAATAATATTCTTGGTATTTAAGATTTGTGAAACTTTCTTTTGAGTGTGTTGAATACTAAGAAAAGATTGAAGCATGATAATTGTTTTGAGATATGGAGGTGATAATATTAAAGTTATGCTAGTTGAGTAGTTGTGAATTTAAAGAATACTTGTGTTAAAGTTTGTGATTCCCATAGCATGCACATATGGTGAACCGTTATGTGATGAAGTCGGAGCATGATTTATTTATTGATTGTCTTCCTTAAGAGTGGCGGTCGGGGACGGGCAATGGTCTTTTCCTACCAATCTATCCCCCTAGGAGCATGCGTGTAATACTTTGCTTTGATAACTTCTAGATTTTTGCAATAAGTATATGAGTTCTTTATGACTAATGTTGAGTCCATGGATCATACGCACTCTCACCCTTCCACCTTTGCTAGCCTCTCTAATACCGCACACCTTTCGCCGGTATCATACACCTACCATACACCTTCCTCAAAACAGCCACCATACCTACCTATTATGGCATTTCCATAGCCATTCCGAGATATATTGCCATGCAACTTTCCACCATCTAGTTCATCATGACACATTCATCGTTGTCATATTGCTTAGCATGATCATGTAGTTGACATAGTATTTGTGGCAAAGCCACCGTTCATAATTTTTTCATACTTGTCATTCTTGATTCATTGCATATCTCGGTACACCGCCGGAGGCATCCATATAGAGTCATACTTTGTTTTAGAATCGAGTTGTAATCATTGAGTTGTAAATAAATAAAAGTGTGACGATCATCATTTAATAGAGCATTGTCCCCAAAAAAAGAGAAAAGAAAGGCCAAGGAAAAAAAGAAGGCCCAAAAAAGAAAATAAATAAAAAGGGGCAATGCTACTATCCTTTTACCACACTTGTGCTTCAAAGTAGCACCATGATCTTCATAGTAGAGAGTCTCTCATGTTATCACTTTCATATACTAGTGGGAATCTTTCATTATAGAACTTGGCTTGTATATTCCAATGATGGGCCTCCTCAAGTGCCCTAGGTCTTCATGAGCAAGAAAGTTGGATGCACACCCACTAGTTTCTTTTGTTGAGCTTTCATACATTTATAGCTCTAGTGCATCCGTTGCATGGCAATCCCTACTCACTCACATTGATATCTATTGATGGGCATCTCCATAGCCCGTTGATACGCCTAGTTGATGTGAGACTATCTTCCCCTGCTTTTTGTCTTCTGCACAACTACCATTCTATTCCACCTATAGTGCTATATCCATGGCTCACGCTCATGTATTGCGTGAAGATTGAAAAAGTTTTGAAAAAGTTAGAGTATGAAACAATTGCTTAGCTTGTCATCGGGGTTGTGCATGATTTAAATACTTTGTGTGGTGAACATGGAGCATAGCCAGACTATATGATTTGTAGGGATAACTTTCTTTGGCCATGTTATTTTGAGAAGACATAATTCTTTGTTAGTATGCTTGAAGTATTATTATTTTTATGTCAATATAAACTTTTGTCTTGAATCTTTCGAATCTGAATATTCATATCACAATTAAGAAGATTTGCATTGAAATTATGCCAAGTAGCACTCCACATCAAAAATTCTCTTTTTATCATTTACCTACTCGAGGACGAGCAGGAATTAAGCTTGGGGATACCTGATACGTCTCCAACGTATCTATAATTTTTATTGCTCCATGCTATATTATCTACTTTTTTGGACTATATTGGGCTTTATTTTCCACTTTTATATTATTTTTCGGACTAACCTATTAACCGAAGGACCAACCCAGAATTGCTGTTTTTTTGCCTATTTAAGTGTTTCGGAGAAACAGAATATCAAATGGAGTCCAAACGGAATAAAACCTTCGGGAACGTGATTTTCTCACCGAACGTGATCCAGGAGACTTGGACCCTACTCCAAGGATTCAAAGAGGAGGTCACGAGGGTGGGGGGCGCCCCCCTAGGGCGCGCCCCCTGCCTCGTGGGCCCCTTGGTGCTCCACCGACGTACTCCTTCCTCCTATATATATCGACGTACCCCCAAATGATCAGAACGGGAGCCAAAAACCTAATTCCACCGCCGCAACTTTCTGTATCCACGAGATCCCATCTTGGGGCCTGTTCCGGAGCTCCGCCGGAAGAGGGCCGTCATCACGGAGGGCTTCTACATCATCATAGCCTCTCCGATGAAGTGTGAGTAGTTTACCTCAGACCTTCGGGTCCATAGTTAGTAGCTAGAGTGCTTCTTCTCTCTCTTTGAATCTCAATACAAAGTTCTCCCCCTCTCTCGTGGAGATCTATTCGATGTAATTTTCTTCTTTTTGCGGTGTGTTTGTTGAGACCGATGAATTGTGGGTTTATGATCAAGTCTATCTATGAATAATATTTGAATCTTCTCTAAATTCTTTTATGTATGATTGGTTATCTTTGCAAGTCTCTCCGAATTATCCGTTTGGTTTGGCCAACTAGATTGGTAGTTCTTGCCATGGGAGAAGTGCTTAGCTTTGGGTTCGATGTTGCGGTGTCCTTTCCTAGTGACAGAAGGGGCAGCAAGGCACGTATTGTATCGTTGCCATCGAGGATAACAAGATGGGGTTTATTTCATATTGCATGAATTTATCTCTGTACATCATGTCATCTTGCTTAAAGCGTTACACTGTTTTTAACTTAATACTCTAGATGCATGCTGGATAGCGGTCGATGAGTGGAGTAATAGTAGTAGATGCAGAATCGTTTTGGTCTACTTGTCACGTATGTGATGCCTATATACATGATCATGCCTAGATATTCTCATAACTATGCTCAATTCTGTCAATTGCTCAACAGTAATTTGTTCACCCACCGTAGAATACTTATGCTCTTGAGAGAAGCCACTAGTGAAACCTATGGCCCCCGGGTCTATTCTCATCATATCAATCTCCATCACTTTAAATCTTCATTTGCTTTTTTCTTTGCTTTTACTTTTTACTTTGCATCTTTATACCAAAAATACCAAAAATATTATATCTATCAGATCTCACTCTTGTAAGTGACCATGAAGGGATTGACAACCCCTAATCGCGTTGGTTGCGAGTAGCTATCGTTTTGTGCAGGTACGAGGGACTTGAGCGTGGCCTCCTACTGGATTGATACCTTGGTTCTCAAAAACTGAGGGAAATACTTACGCTACTTTGCTGCATCAACCCTTCCTCTTCGGGGAAAACCAACGCAAGCTCAATACGTAGCACACCGTCCTCCACAACTTCCGGTTTCCGGTGAACAACAAGAAGATCGTCGGAAAAACAGAAGGAGGACACAACACTGCCAACAGAAAGAGGCACTCTTCCCATATTAGTGCAAATCTTACGTCTCCGCTCACACCGTATTCATCCCATGAAAGAAACTAGTTGAGCGCTTCTTACTACATCTTCTTCGTGATACTAAATGCACAAGGTTTCCTCCCTTTTACTATTTCACCTTTGCTAGAGGTCAGTAGCCCGCCTGGCTTTCAATTTAGGGCCAATCGAACCGTAATTAAAAGAAGCAGCACTTGCTTAGGCGCGCGGAGCACCTAGTCCGCCTTTTCCCCGGGGAAGCGACGCATCTGTGTCTATCATAGGGGTGTGGGTGCAGGAGCTGCTTCTGCCTGATCTGGAGGTCGGCGGGGCTTGAATGGATGGCCGGGGGGCAGTGCCAAGCACGGCGGTGCGGTGAGGTCGAGGGGAGGGCGCAGGCAGGGGAGGAATACTGGGCCGGTGGTCGCTGGCGTTTCGAGGAAGATCATCAACACTGACTGGCTGGAGGTAGATGAAGGCGATCTGCCCGTTCTTTATACATCGGACGGTGCAGAAAAAATGGACCGACCTATTTGCTTTCAGTCGACTGTTATTTTCATAGAATCATGTAGTAATTTAGCGTGCCATGGATGTTGTAGAGCTATCATATGTCTCCTGTCATTTATTTCTCACCGACCTACTATCTGGTACCTTTACACTGTACTAATTGTGCACACACTTCACCCATACTCACACTATTGTTTTTTTATGCATGGGTATTTCAGACTCTGACGCAGTGTTGATGAATGCAGAAAACAAAAGACATAAGTCGCTCCAGTGTAATTCAAAGATAAGCACTAAGCGTTTCAGCGCTCTAATGGGTGCAGTGTGAGCAGTTGGAGACAGTAAACGTAGCTCTGCAGTTGATGATCTCAATTGCCACACACAACCATCCCAGGTGCTTGCTTTAACTTTGCGCTGTCAAATGTGGTTGCATGTTGCATATGGTGTCTAGCTTGTAGTGCTTCCAATTTGGTTAAATTGCATCTGCTTACTTTACACATTATACCTTTGATAATGACATGCCTTCCTGTTTTTGATACATACTACATATGTCTATTAACCATGTTCGTACATCAAACTAATGCTCTTTTGTATCCCTCGTCAATCACTTATGATGGGACAGTCACCCGAGTGGGTTACTATGAGACGCCCTACTCGTTTAAAGAGTGCGGTGTCATCCTCCCCACATGATTCTCAAGAAACATCAAGGCTAAATGAAGATAGTCAATGTAGCTCTCTAGTTGATCACCGCAATTCCCCCACACCACCATCGCGGGTGCTTGCTCTTACTTGGCAGTGTGATATGTAGTTGCATGTTGCATATGGTGTCTAACTTGTAATGCTTCTAATTAGGGTAAATTGCATCTGCTTAGTTAACACATTATACCTGTGAATATGACATGCCTTCCTGTTTTTGGTACATACTACGTCTTTATATTAACCATGTTCTTACATCAAACTACTTTTCTTGTGTATCCCTCATCAATTCTCCTAATTTGTTAAATTGCATCTCCTTAGCTTACACATTATACATGTGAATATGACACGCCTTCCTGTTTTTGGTACATACTACATCTGCCTATCACACCATGTTCTTACATCAAACTACTGTTCTTATGTATCATGCGTCTATCGCTTATGATGAGACAGTCATGCGCGTGGGTTAATATGAGACACAATACTCTTATAAAGAATGCAATTTCATCCTCTCCACATGATTCTCAAGAAACATCAAGCCTAAACAAAGATATTGAACATAGCTCTGTACCTGAAGACCGCACTTCATCTACACCACCATCACAGGTGCTTGCTCTAACTTCATAGTGTGATATGTGGTTGCATGTTGCATACGATGTCTAGCTTGTAATGCTTCTAATACGGTGTCTAGCTCTGTACCTGAAGACCGCACTTCATCTACACCACCATCACAGGTGCTTGCTCTAACTTCGCAGTGTGATATGTGGTTGCATGTTGCATACGGTGTCTAGCTTGTAATGCTTCTAATTAGGGTAATTGCATCTGCTTAGTTTACACACTATACCTGTGAATATGACATGCCTTCCTATTTTTGGTACACACTACATCTATGTGTTAACCTTGTTCTTACATGAAACTACCTCTCCTTTGTATCCTGCATCAATCACTTATGATGAGTCACCTTTATTCGTTGCATATTGCATATTATTTCTGGCTTGTTGCCATGTATTGCTTCTAATTTGGTCAAATACATTTGTTAGGGCACCCTTTTAATTTGGGAGAGTGATATTGGTTTCATCTTTCATATGGTTTCTAGCTTGCATCGATTCTAACAAGTTCAAGCACCTTGTGCTTAGTTTACACTTTATGCATCATACATGTCAATATGTCACACCGTCCTGTTTTTCATACATATTCCATCCTCCTATCATGTGTCTGCCTTACATGAAAGTCGTGTTCGTCAGTATCATGCATCAATGAGTTCTGAAGAGCAAATTTTATTCCTTTTTCTTGTGGGTTTGACTTGACAAGGCAAAATCAAGAAAGAGGAAGGAAAAGAGTAAGAAAGGTGATGATGGTGGTCCTCTGCAGCAATGTTAACGGAGCATCTGTACCGATTCTCCTTGTACTGATAGTGCATTACAAGGTCCAAGTCTCCGCTCCCCTACTCCACCATCCAAGGTGCTTGCTCTAACCTGGCAGTGTGATATCTGGTTGCATGTTGCATATGGTGTCTAGCTCGTATTGCTCCTAATTAGTGTAAACTGCACCTGCTTAGCTTACACATGATACATGTGAATATGACACGCTTTCCTATTTTTGGTACATACTATAGCTGTCTATCACACCATGTTCTTACATGAAACTACTCTTCTTGTGTATCCTGCATCAGTCACTTATGATGGGGCACCTTTAAGTTGGCAGTGTGATATTGGTTTGCGTCTTGAATATGATTTCTAGCATGTATTGCTTCTAGTTTGATGAACGCCACCTATGACGAGACAGTCTTAACTTGGCAGAGTGATATTGATTGCACCTTCCATATGGTGTCTTGCAGTGTTTCTAATTTGTTGAAGTGCCTTCTGCTTAGTTACCACATCATAGGTGTGAATATGTCAAGCCGTCCATTTTTTCGTACATATTCCATCCTCGTATCATGACTTTGCCTTTCATCAGAGTAGTGTTCGTTAGTATCATGCATGAATGAGTTCTGAAGAGCGAATGATATTCCTTTTTCTTGTCGGTATGACCTCACAATGCAAAATCAATAAAGCTGAAGGAAATTGGCAAGGCATTGGATGATGGTGGTCCTTCCGAGCAACTGAAACGGAGGTTCTCTACAGATTCTACTCCGCCATCCTCCCAACAAGATTCTCAAGACAACGCAAGGCTAGACAGTCAACGTAGCTGTGTAGATGATGATCACATCTCCCCTACTCCACCATCACAGGTGCTTGCTCTAACTTGGCACTATTATATGTGGTTGCATGTTGCGTATGATGTCTAGCTTGTATTGCTTCTAACTTTGTTGAATTGCATCTGCTTACTTTACACATAATGCCTGTGAATATGACATGTGTTCCTGTTTCTACATCAGACTAGTATTCTTGCATATCCCGCATCAGTCACTTATGATAAGGCACCTTTAAGTCGCCACTGTGATATTGGTTGTGTCTTGCATATGATTTCTAGCATGCACTACTTCTAATTTGTTGAAATGCCATACAGTTTGAACTTGGCAGAGTGATATTGGTTGCATCTTTCATATGGTGTCTAGCTTGTAGTGCTTCTAATTTGTTGAAATGCATTCTGCTTAGTTACCACATCATAGGTGTGAATATGTCACACCATCCTGTTTTTCATACATATTCCATCCTCGCATCATGTGTTTGCCTTTCATCCGAGTAGTGTTCGTCAGTATCATGCATGAATGAGTTCTGAAGAGCGAATTTTATTCCTTTTTCTTATCGGTTTGACTTCACAATGCAAAATCATTACAACTGAAGGAAATTAGTCCGGCAGTGGATGATGGTGGTCCTTCGGAGCAACTCAAACAGGGGGTCTCTATAGATTCTACTCTGCCATCCTCCCAACAAGATTCGCAAGACAACACAAGGCTGGACAGTCAATGTAGCTGTGTAGATGATGAGCACATCTCCCCTACTCCACCATCACAGGTGCTTGCTCTAACTTGACACTATTATATGTGGTTGCATGTTGCGTATGATGTCTAGCTTGTATTCCTTCTAACTTGAATTGCATCTGCTTACTTTACACATAATGCCTGTGAATATGACACGTGTTCCTGTTTCTAGAACATACGTGTACATGATGAGCATATCTCCCCTACTCCACCATCACAGGTGCTTGCTCTTACTTGGAGCTGTTATACGTGGTTGTGTTTTCCGTATGATGTCTAGTTTGTATTGCTTCTGATTATGTTGAATTGCATCTGCATAGCTTACAACTTATACCTGCAACGATCACTTACCCATAAGACACATTTAACTTGGCACTGTGATGTAGGTTGCATCTTGCATTGTCTTCTAGCTTGTACTGCTTCTAATTTCTTGAAATGGCACTTACGACGAGACACTTTTTACCTGATAGAGTGATATTGGTTGCATGTTCATATGGTGCCTAGCTTTCATTTCTTCTAATTTTATTGAAATGCCTTCCACTTACTATTTTTTCATACATATTCCATCCTCCTATCGTACGTGTGAATATGAAATGTTGTCTTTTTTTGTATATATCCCATCCTCCTATCCTGCGCTTGCCTTACATCAAAGTAGTGTTTGTCTGTATCATGCATCAACCAGTTATGCAGAACTAATTTTATTCATCTTCTTGTGGTTTTGACTTCATAAGGCAATATCAGAAAATAGGAAGGAAAAGAGTAAGTTAGGGGATGTTGGTGGTCCTCCGCACCGACGCAAATAGAGACTCTCTAGATTTGCCACTGCTACTGCTAATGAAGTTGAAGTCCCAAGTCTACATGATGAGTTCATCTCCCGTACTCCACCATCGCAGGTGCTTGCTCTAAGTTGACAGTGTGATAATTGGTTTCATGTTGCATATGTTGTCTAGCATGTATTTCTTCTATTTTGATTAAATTGCACCTGCTGAGTTTATACGTTATACATGTGCATATGACATTGCTTTCTGTGTCTAGAATACAATGCATCTATCTATCATACCATGTTCTTACATCAAAGTACTGTTGTTGTGTATCCCACATCAGTCACTCATGATTGGACGCTTTTAACATGGCAGTTTGATAGTGGTTGCATCTTGCATTGATTTCTACGTTGTACTGCTTCTAAATTTTCGAATTGCCACTTATGACAAGACACTTTTAACTTGACAGAGTAATATTGGTTGCATCTTTCATATGGTGTCTAGCTTGCATTAATTCTATTTTCTTGAAAATCCTTCTGGTTAGTTTGCACATCGTAGATGTGAATATGTCATGTCGTCTTGTTTTTTCTTACATATTACATCCTCATACGGTTGTCTTACATCAAAGTATTGCTTGTCTGTATCATGCATCAATGAGTTCTGAAGAGTGATTTTATTCTTTTGTGTTGTGGGTACAGCTTGGCATGGCAAAGAAAAAAAAGAGCAAGGAAAATAATATAGTAGGGAGTGCTGTTACTCATCGGGTGAAATGGAAAAGGTTCTGCCGTCAAGATTCTGCTGGTACTTATAGTCCACCGGCTAAATCTACAAACACAGTATCACCTGCTCCACCAGCTGCAGCATCCGCTTCAACTGTACCAGCATCTCAACCAGTTACTTGTCCGTTTGCTCTGGAACTGGCCAGTTCCCAAGCTACCTTCACACCTAACACTACTTCTGAAGCACTGCTGACACAACAGGACTTGGCAAGATCAGATGAACCTCATGAGCGTCAACACCAAAACGGTACCTGACCGAGTCAAGTTGCAGTTGCATGCTCCTTTATATGTACTCTCACAGTTTGATGTACACTAACACTTTCCATATTCATTGTTGAACTAGCACCACGGCGCAAGCAGAAACAGACATCAGGGATAATGCTTGACAGATTAACAAAATCTAAAGGAGGAAGAATGGAGATCCATTTTGAGGCAGGTTTAAAAAGGCCACGTGATGCTACAGAGTCAGCCAAGTTAGTATTAGAGGCAGCCGTTGCCGTTAGGTGTCATGCACGTATCCTCCCAACGTGGATCCAGTACAGGAATGAGAAAGACAATACCCAGTTTAACACCTTCCTTGACCATTTATCCGTAAGTAATGTTATTCATCGCAATTAGCAACATTGTCTTGCTCTATCCCATACTTTCTAGCTTCCTCCTAATAAGACTCACATTCTTTTTTCAACAGATGAGGTTCAAGTTGGATCCGAAAGATGATGCAACTAAACAAGCATGCACTCATGTTTTTCAGTCTGCTCTACGACAGTATCGGTACCACCTTAGAAAATCTCACTTTGAAGGCAAGGCTAACAATGAAATTGCCCAAACATCTCCAGTGGAATATATTACAGATGAAGACTGGACAGCCCTCGTTAAACACTGGTCTGATCCAAAGTGTCAGGTAGACTATATGTATTTGATCAGACCACATATTGAACTTGTATTTATGTATGTGCCTTACAAGTGTATCTTCTTCTAGGCTAACTATTTGAAGAACAAAACCAACCGTTCTAAAGTGAAATTCCAACAGACAACAGGATCTCGTAGCTATATTGCACACTGAGAGGCTCTTGTAAATAGCTGCTACTTCCTTCTTTTTTTGTGCCATATTATTGTATCTATATTGACTTGTTCTAAATACAGAGGAAAGCCCGTGCGGACCAAAAAGAACCTGAATCGAATGCAGTGCAAATCTTCAAGGATTGCCACACCAGCAAGATGAAGGGCATGAGCACACAAGTTCAAGCCGCTATTGTAAGTCCTTACTCCTCCTGCCTTGAACGGATTGGTACTGTGATGTGTTCATTTAACTACTTGGTTTGCAGCCAATGTCAGTTACTCTGTTCACTTTTATTGACAGTTGTCTTAACGTATCATTTCACCTTACATGGTTTAAAAGAGATGAAGGATATTCTTTTGGTCTTGATCTGTAATCTAGTTGTTATGTTCACGTGCGCACACAATGATAAAATAGCATGTTTGTTTTATATCTGTTTGCCCATGATATGAATTATGTCATACTATGTTCATCCTACTTTAAACCATGTATCTTTATCCTTAGATGTCAACGAATGTGAGGAAATAGACAATACAGTAGGCATGCTACATGGACATATGTTCCCAAAGTGATTTTATTATGTAGTTGGCACTACAATACATGCTAATGTATTACAGTAGTTCACCAAAATAAGTTATGTATAAACGTTTAACCTACTTTGTTTGTTTTTGTCTCATTAGTAACTTATGTGGTACACTAATCTACAAGTTCAAACTTTCAAGAAGCTATGGAACAAATGATTGAACAACCAAAACCACCTGAAGGTGACGAGGCTACTACAGGCACAATGTCACCTCTTGCTGCAGTGCGTCAGTATCTCTCCACTAACAGTGCAAAAAGCACCTTCCTGCGTAATTCTGGGTTGGTTGTCAAGGTAACCTCGTCCAAATCGCCTACTGAACAAAATCTTCCTACTAGACAGAGTGATATATCTGTGCTCTAGACACAAGTCCAATCCCTAATGGACGTTTTTTCGGAAACAAGAATAGTGGTTGAGAAATGTCATCAAGATATGAATGGTTTTGAAACCAGACTATCAGACATTCGCTTCGTTGTTCAAGAGCAATGGCGGAAAAAAGGTGGAGATTGTGCTGCTCGATCAAATTCTACAGCCTGAAACATTAGCACTCAGGTCAAATGATTTGTGCTTCTATAATCTGATGGTGCTTTTATCTGGAAGGACTGTAAACTTTATGCCAATAGGCCTTCTGTTGTATGGTTGGAATTTATTTTGTTGTGATACAACATTTATGATGCTGCCTCAGGCTGCAGTAATTACGACGCTATTTTTGTATAGTGTAGGTTTATCTTAGTAATGTATTCGGCCAAAAGCTTTGTAGGAGCCCAACATGCCAACATTCGTCGGGCCCATTCCAATTGGGCTAAAAACGATTACGGGTCGAAATTGGCATGTAGCCCACTAAAAATATCTGGGCCTAAATCAGCATAAGCTTTCATATTTTTCTGGTAGGCCTGTGCCCATAGTGGGCCTCTAACAGGCCTAAACATAATTTGGGCCCTCAGTAAAAATAGGCCGTTTACAGGTGTAAATATCTCGAGCCCATAAAACCATGGGCCTTTAATAGACCGAAAGTGAGATTGGGCCCTGATTGTGCCAAATAACCCACTGGACTTAGCAGGCCGAAATGGTGGCCCATTTACGATGCGGATCTTTGACAGGCCGAAATTCGGATGGGCCGTAAATGCGCCTACCTAATGAAGGAAATATGCCCTAGAGGCAATAATAAAGTTATTATTTATTTCCTTATATCATGATAAATGTTTATTATTCATGCTAGAATTGTATTAACCGGAAACATAATACATGTGTGACAAAAACAGAGAGTCACTAGTATGCCTCTACTTGACTAGCTCGTTAATCAAAGATGGTTATGTTTCCTAACCATAGACATGAGTTGTCATTTGATTAATGGGATCACATCATTAGGAGAATGATGTTATTGACTTGACCCATTCCGTTAGCTTAGCACTTGATCGTTTAGTTTGTTGCTATTGCTTTCTTCATAACTTATACATGTTCCTATGACTATGAGATTATGCAACTCCCGTTTATCGGAGGAACACTTTGTGTGCTACCAAACGTCACAACGTAACTGGGTGATTATAAAGGTGCTCTACAGGTGTCTCCGAAGGTACCTGTTAGGTTGGCGTATTTCGAGATTAGGATTTGTCACTCTGATTGTCGGAGAAGTATCTCTGGGCCCTCTCGGTAATGCACATCACTCAAGCCTTGCAAGCATTGCAACTAATAAGTTAGTTGCAGGATGATGTGTTACAGAACGAGTAAAGGGACTTGCCGGTAACGAGATTGAACTAGGTATTGAGATACCGATGATCGAATCTCGGGCAAGTAACATACCGATGACAAAGGGAACAACATATGTTGTTATGCGGTCTGACCGATAAAGATCTTCGTAGAATATGTAGGAGCCAATATGAGCATCCAGGTTCCTCTATTGGTTATTGACTGGAGACGTGTCTCAGTCATGTCTACATAGTTCTCGAACCCGTAGGGTCCGCGCGCTTAAAGTTCGGTGACGATCGCAATTAGGGTTTTTGTGTTTTGATGTACCAAAGGTTGTTCGGAGTCCCAGATGTGATCACGGACATGACGAGGAGTCTCAAAATGGTCGAGGCATAAAGATTGATATATTGGAAGCCTATATTTGGATATCAGAAACGTTCCGGGTGAAATCGGGATTTTACCGGAGTACCGGGGGGTTACCGGAACCCCCCCGAGGGTTGGGCCTACATGGGCCATAAGGGAGAAGAGGAGGGCCGGCCAGGGCAGGCCGCACGCCCCTCCCCCCTAGTCCGAATAGGACAAGGAAGGGGGCGGCGCCCCCCTTTCCTCTTTCTCCCTTCCTCCTTCCTTTTCCAACAAGGCAAGAGGGGAGAGTCCTACTCCCGGTTGGAGTAGGACTCCTCCAGGCGCACCCTTAGGGACGGCCGCACCTCCCCGTCTCCCTCCTTTATATACTGAGGCAAGGGAGCACCCCATGACACACAAGTTGATCATGGTGATCGTTCCTTAGCCGTGTGCGGTGCCCCCTTCCACCATATTCCACCTCGGTCATATCGTAGCGGTGCTTAGGCGAAGCCCTGCGTCGGTAGAACATCATCACCGTCATCACACCGTCGTGCTGACAAAACTCTCCCTCAACATTTTGCTGGATCGGAACTCGAGTGACGTCACCGAGTTGAACGTGTGCAGAACTCGGAGGTGTCGTACGTTCGGTACTTGGATCGGTCGGATCGGGAAGACGCACGACTACTTCCTCTACATTGTGTCAACACTTCCGTTGCCGGTCTACGAGGGTACGTAGACAACACTCTCCCCTCTCTTTGCTATGCATCACCATGATCTTGCATGTGCGTAGGAATTTTTTTGAAATTACTACGTTCCCCAACAGTGGCATCCGAGCCTAGGTTTTATGCGTTGATGTTGTGCACGAGTAGAACACAAGTGAGTTGTGGGCGATATAAGTCATACTGCTTACCAGCATGTCATACTTTGGTTCAGCGGTATTGTTGGATGAAGCGGCCCAGACTGACATTACGCGTACGCTTACGCGAGACTGGTTCTACCAACGTGCTTTGCACACAGGTGGCAGGCGGGTGTCAGTTTCTCCAACTTTAGTTGAACCAAGTGTGGCTACGCCCGGTCCTTGCAAAGGTTAAAACAACACCAACATGACAAACTATCGTTGTGGTTTTGATGCGTAGGTAAGAACGGTTCTTGCTAAGCCCGTAGCAGCCACATAAAAACTTGCAACAACAAAGTAGAGGATGTCTAACTTGTTTTTGCAGGGCATGTTGTGATGTGATATGGTCAAGACATCATGCTAAATTTTATTGTATGAGATGATCATGTTTTGTAACTGAGTTATCGGCAACTGGCAGGAGCCATATGGTTGTCGCTTTATTGTATGCAATGCAATTGCGCTGTAATGCTTTACTTTATCACTAAGCAGTAGCGATATCTTGGAAGCATAAGATTGGCGAGACGACAATGATGCTACGATGGTGATCAAGGTGTCGCGCTGGTGATGATGGTGATCATGAAGGTGCTTCGGAGATGGAGAGCACGAGCACAAGATGATGATGGCCATATCATATCACTTATATTGATTGCATGTGATGTTTATCTTTTATGCATCTTATCTTGCTTTGATTGATGGTAGCATTTTAAGATGATCCCCCACTAAATTATCAAAGTATAAGTGTTCTCGCTGAGTATGCACCGTTACGAAAGTTCTTCGTGCTGAGACACCACGTGAGGATCGGGTGTGATAGGCTCTATGTTCAAATACAACGGGTGCAAAACAGTTCCACACGCGGAATACTCAGGTTTAACTTGACGAGCCTAGCATATAACAGATATGGCCTCGGAACACGGAGACCGAAAGGTCGAGCGTGAATCATATAGTAGATATGATCAACATATTGATGTTCACCATTGATACTACTCCATCTCACGTGATGATCGGACATGGTTTAGTTTATTTGGATCACGTGATCACATAGAAGATTAGAGGGATATCTTTCTAAGTGGGAGTTCTTAAGTAATATGATTAATTGAACTTAAATTTATCATGAACTTAGTACCTGATAGTATCTTGCTTGTCTATGTTTGATTGTAGATAGATGGCTCGTGCTGTTGTTCCGTTGAATTTTAATGCGTTCCTTGAGAAAGAAAAGTTGAAAGAAGATGGTAGCAATTACACGGACTGGGTCCATAACTTGAGAATTACCCTCATTGCTGCACAGAAGAATTACGTCCTGGAAGCACCGCTAAGTGCCAAGCCTGCTGTTGGAGCAACACCAGATGTTATGAACGCCTGGCAAAGCAAAGCTGATGACTACTCGATAGTTTAGTGTGCCATGCTTTACGGCTTAGAACCGGGTCTTCAACGACGTTTTGAACGTCATGGAGCATATGAGATGTTCCAGGAGTTGAAGTTAATATTTCAAGCAAATGCCCAAATTGAGAGATATGAAGTCTCCAATAAGTTCTATAGCTGCAAGATGGAGGAGAATAGTTCTGTCAGTGAACATATACTCAAAATGTCTGGGTATCATAATCACTTGACTCAACTGGGGGTTAATCTTCCTGTTGATAGTGTCATTGACAGAGTTCTTCAATCATGCCACCAAGCTACAAAAGCTTCATGATGAACTATAATATGCAAGGATGAATAAAACTATTCCTGAGCTCTTCGCGATGCTAAAAGCCGCGGAGGTAGAAATCAAGAAGGAGCATGAAGTGTTGATGGTCAATAAGACCACCAGTTTCAAGAAAAAGGGCAAAGGGAAGAAGAAAGGGAACTTCAAGAAGAACTACAAACAAGTTGCTGCTCAGGAGAAGAAACCCAAGTCTGGACCTAAGCCTGAGACTGAGTGCTTCTACTGCAAGCAGACTGGTCACTGGAAGCGGAACTGCCCCAAGTATTTGGCGGATAAGAAGGATGGCAAAGTGAACAAAGGTATATGTGATATACATGTTATTGATGTGTACCTTACTAATGCTCGCAGTAGCACCTGGGTATTTGATACTGGTTCTGTTTCTAACATTTGCAACTCGAAACAGGGGCTACGGATTAAGCGAAGATTGGCTAAGGACGAGGTGACGATGCGCGTGGGAAATGGTTCCAAAGTCGATGTGATCGCGGTCAGCACGCTACCTCTACATCTACCTTTGGGATTAGTATTAGACCTAAATAATTGTTATTTGGTGTCAGCGTTGAGCATGAACATTATATCTGGATCTTGTTTGATGCGAGACGGTTATTCATTTAAATCAAAGAATAATGGTTGTTCTATTTATATGAGTAATATCTTTTATGGCCATGCACCCTTGAAGAGTGGACTATTTTTGATGAATCTCGATAGTAGTGATACACATATTCATAATGTTGAAATCAAAAGATGCAGAGTTGATAATGATAGTGCAACTTATTTGTGGCACTGCCGTTTAGGTCATATCGGTGTAAAGCGCATGAAGAAACTCCATACTGATGGACTTTTGGAACTACTTGATTATGAATCACTTGGTACTTGCGAACCGTGCCTCATGGGTAAGATGACTAAAACACCGTTCTCCGGTACTATGGAGAGAGCAACGGATTTGTTGGAAATCATACATACAGATGTATGTGGTCCAATGAATGTTGAGGCTCGTGGCGGATATCATTATTTTCTCACCTTCACAGATGATTTAAGCAGATATGGGTATATCTACTTAATGAAACATAAGTTTGAAACATTTGAAAAGTTCAAAGAATTTCAGAGTGAAGTTGAAAATCATTCTAACAAGAAAATAAAGTTTCTACGATCTGATCATGGAGGAGAATATTTGAGTTACGAGTTTGGTCTACATTTGAAACAATGCGGAATAGTTTCGCAACTCACGCCACCCAGAACACCACAGCGTAATGGTGTGCCCGAACGTCGTAATCATACTTTATTAGATATGGTGCGATCTATGATGTCTCTTACTGATTTACCGTTATCATTTTGGGGTTATGCTTTAGACACGGCTGCATTCACGTTAAATAAGACACCATCGAAATTCGTTGAGACGAGGCCTTATGAACTGTGGTTTGGCAAGAAACCAAAGTTGTCGTTTCTGAAAGTTTGGGGCTGCAATGCTTATGTGAAAAAGCTTCAACCTGATAAGCTCGAACCCAAATCGGAGAAATGTGTCTTCATAGGATACCCAAAGGACACTGTTGGGTACACCTTCTATCACAGATCCGAAGGCAAAACTTTTGTTGCTAAATTCGGAGTTTTTCTAGAGAAGGACTTTCTCTCGAAATAAGTGAGTGGGAGGAAAGTATAACTTGATGAGGTAACTGTACCTGCTCCCTTATTGGAAAGTAGTACATCACAGAAACCGGTTTCTATGACACCTACACCAATTAGTGATGAAGATAAAGATAATGATCATGAAACTTCAGATCAAGTTACTACCAAACCTCGTAGATCAACTAGAGTAAGATCCGCAACAGAGTGGTACGGTAATCCTGTTCTGGAAGTCATGCTACTAGATCATGATGAACCTACGAACTATGAAGAAGCGATGGTGAGCCCAGATTCCGCAAAATGGCTAGAAGCCATGAAATCTGAGATGGGATCCATGTATGAGAACAAAGTGTGGACTTTGGTTGACTTGCCCTTTGATCGGCAAGCAATTGAGAATAAATGGATCTTCAAGAAGAAGACCGACGGTGATGGTAATGTTACTGTCTACAAAGCTCGACTTGTTGCAAAAGGTTTTCGACAAGTTCAAGGGATTGACTACGATGAGACCTTCTCACCCGTAGCGATGCTTAAGTCTGTCCGAATCATGTTAGCAATTACCGCATTTTATGATTATGAAATTTGACAAATGGATGTCAAAACTGCATTCCTGAATGGATTTCTGGAAGAAGAGTTGTATATGATGCAACCAGAAGGTTTTGTCGATCCAAAGGGAGCTAACAAAGTGTGCAAGCTCCAGCGATCCATTTATGGACTGGTGCAAGCCTCTCGGAGTTAGAATAAACGCTTTGATAGTGTGATCAAAGCATTTGGTTTTGTACAGACTTTTGGAGAAGCCTGTATTTACAAGAAAGTGAGTGGGAGCTCTGTAGCATTTCTGATATTATATGTGGATGACATATTATTGATTGGAAATGTTATAGAATTTCTGGATAGCATAAAGGGATACTTGAATAAGAGTTTTTCAATGAAAGACCTCGGTGAAGCTGCTTACATATTGGGCATTAAGATCTATAGAGATAGATCAAGACGCTCAATTGGACTTTCACAAAGCACATACCTTGACAAGGTTTTGAAGAAGTTCAAAATGGATCAAGCAAAGAAAGGGTTCTTCCTTGTGTTACAAGGTGTGAAGTTGAGTAAGACTCAATGTCCGACCACCGCAGAAGATAGAGAGAAAATGAAAGATGTTCCCTATGCTTCAGCCATAGGCTCTATCATGTATGCAATGCTGTGTACCAGACCTGATGTGTGCCTTGCAATAAGTCTAGCGGGGAGGTACCAAAGTAATCCAGGAGTGGATCACTGGACAGCGGTCAAGAACATCCTGAAATACCTGAAAAGGACTCAGGATATGTTTCTCGTATATGGAGGTGACAAAGAGCTCATCGTAAATGGTTACGTTGATGCAAGCTTTGACACTGATCCTGATGATTCTAAATCGCAAACCGGATATGTGTTTTTACTGAATGGAGGAGCTGTCAGTTGGTGCAGTTCTAAACAAAGCGTCGTGGCGGGATCTACATGTGAAGCGGAGTACATAGCTGCTTCGGAAGCAGCAAATGAAGGAGTCTGGATGAAGGAGTCCATATCCGATCTAGGTGTCATACCTAGTGCATCGGGTCCAATGAAAATCTTTTGTGACAATACTGGTGCAATTGCCTTGGCGAAGAAATCCAGATTTCACAAGAGAACCAAACACATCAAGAGACGCTTCAATTCCATTCGGGATTTAGTCCAAGTGGGAGACATAGAAATTTGCGAGATACATACGGATCTGAATGTTGCAGACCCGCTGACTAAGCCTCTTCCACGAGCAAAACATGATCAACACCAAGGCTCCATGGGTGTTAGAATCATTACTGTGTAATGTAGATTATTGACTCTAGTGCAAGTGGGAGACTGAAGGAAATATGCCCTAGAGGCAATAATAAAGTTATTATTTATTTCCTTATATCATGATAAATGTTTATTATTCATGCTAGAATTGTATTAACCGAAAACATAATACATGTGTGAATACATAGACAAAAACAGAGAGTCACTAGTATGCCTCTACTTGACTAGCTCGTTAATCAAAGATGGTTATGTTTCCTAACCATAGACATGAGTTGTCATTTGATTAACGGGATCACATCATTAGGAGAATGATGTGATTGACTTGACCCATTCCGTTAGCTTAGCACTTGATCGTTTAGTTTGTTGCTATTGCTTTCTTCATAACTTATACATGTTCCTATGACTATGAGATTATGCAACTCCCGTTTACCGGAGGAACACTTTGTGTGCTACCAAACATCACAATGTAACTGGGTGATTATAAAGGTGCTCTACAGGTGTCTCCGAAGGTACTTGTTGGGTTGGTGTATTTCGAGATTAGGATTTGTTACTCTGATTGTCGAAGAGGTATCTCTGGGCCCTCTCGGTAATGCACATCACTCAAGCCTTGCAAGCATTGCAACTAATAAGTTAGTTGCAGGATGATGTATTACAGAACGAGTAAAGAGACTTGCCGGTAACGAGATTGAACTAGGTATTGAGATAGCGACGATCGAATCTCGGGCAAGTAACATATCGATGACAAAGGGAACAACGTATGTTGTTATGCGGTCTGAACGATAAAGATCTTCGTAGAATATGTAGGAGCCAATATGAGCATCCAGGTTCCGCTATTGGTTATTGACCGGAGACATGTCTCGGTCATGTCTACATAGTTCTCGAACCCATAGGGTCCGCACGCTTAAAGTTCGGTGACGATCGTAATTAGGGTTTTTGTGTTTTGATGTACCGAAGGTTGTTCGGAGTCCCAGATGTGATCACGGACATGACGAGGAGTCTCTAAATGGTCGAGACATAAAGATTGATATATTGGAAGCCTATATTTGGATATCAGAAACGTTCCGGTTGAAATCGGGATTTTACCGGAGTATCGGGGGGTTACCGGACCCCCCCCCCCCCGAGGGTTATTGGGCCTACATGGGCAATAAGGGAGAAGAGGAGGGCCGGCCAGGGCAGGCCGCGCCCCCCCTCCCCCCTAGTCCGAATAGGACAAGGAAGGGGGGCGGCGCCCCCCTTTCCTCTTTCTCCCTTCCTCCTTCCTTTTCCAACAAGGCAAGAGGGGGGAGTCCTACTCCCGGTTGGAGTAGGACTCCTCCAGGCGCACCCTTAGGGCCGACCGCACCTCCCCCTCTCCCTCCTTTATATACTGAGGCAAGGGAGCACCCCATGACACACAAGTTGATCATTGTGATCGTTCCTTAGCCGTGTGCGGTGCCCCCTTCCACCATATTCCACCTCGATCAAATCGTAGCGGTGCTTAGGCGAAGCCCTGCGTCGATAGAACATCATCACCGTCATCATGCCGTCGTGCTGATGAAACTCTCCCTCAACATTTTTCTGGATCAGAACTCGAGGGACGTCACCGAGTTGAACGTGTGCAGAACTCAGAGGTGCCATACGTTTGGTACTTGGATCGGTCGGATCGGGAAGACGTACGACTACTTCCTCTATGTTGTGTCAACACTTCCGTTGCCGGTCTACGAGGGTACGTAGACAACACTCTCCCCTCTTGTTGCTATGCATCACCATGATCTTGCATGTGCGTAGGAATTTTTTTGAAATTACTACGTTCCCCAACACCTAATACACGGGCCTTTAATAGGCTGGAACTTCGGTCAGGCTAGATTATCGTCACTTTTATATGGGCCATTAATGGGCCTGATATGACGTTGGGCCACATATGGCCCATGGTTTACGTCCGGCGTTAACAGGACGAAAATGACAACAGGCCGAAAGTGGCCCAAAGCTATAGTGGGACTCTAACAGGCCGAATGTCAGACATGGCCGAATATGACCCAAATCCTTCATGGTCGTTTATGGACCGAAAGTTTTGATGGCCTGTAAATGGGCCCAAAAGAAGTCGGACCTTTAATAGGCCGGAAATACACCGAGCCGTAATTCAGCCCAATTACTTAGCGGACTGTTAACGGGCCAGAAGTGACCATGGGCCGCGTTGATGACAAGTTTAGGATAGGCCGTTGACGGGCCGATTTGACAGAGAATGTTGGGACTTTAGCTGGGCCGGCCCATTATGGTCTACAGAATCTTGTGGGCCTTTAGTTGGGTCGGCCCATTGTGGTCCGCAGAATATTGTGGGCCTTTAGCTAGGCCGGCCCATTATGGTCTACAAAATCGTGTGGGCCTTTAGCTGGTCCAGCCCATTATGGTCCGCTAAATTTTGTGGGCCTTTAGCTGGGCCGGCCCATTATGGTCCGCTAAATCTTATGGGCCTTCGGTTGGGCCGGCCCATTTAAACTTTGTGGGCCACTTTTGGGCCGCTCCACGTGTCAACATATCATAGGCCCATCTCGACCGTTGGATGAGTGACACCTGTGCCAACGCGGAGCTGACGCATCGATCCGTCAGCCAATGAGAATTTTACATGTGGAAAATCGGCATTGGTAGTGGCTATTAATGGGTTATCGGATCCAAAATCCGACCCGATAGCTTAACGGAGTTCCGTTACGGCGGATGCCACGTGTCGGTCACCCTTGACGAAAGCACTTCTGTGACGCGCGATTTATTGTCATGGAAGTGGACACTTCCGTGATGATAATTTTGGCAATGTCATGGAACACTTCTAAGACAGCACAAGTATGACTATCTTGATTCTGTCATAAATTTGTCATGGATGTACATGCATGACAGAAAATGCGACCTACTGTGACAAATACGTATCATCACAGAAGTGTATTTTTTTGTAGTACATGCTCGGCTTCAAGAGGTGAGCAGCCCCGTTCTTGGCCATGCTCTCGGCGGATCTGGCGATTCATTTCATGGTGAGATTGGCCGGAGCACTGACGGCGATGTGGGGGTTGATCTACAGGTCAAAGTCGAACCAGTACGAGAGCACGTCGCTGGTGCAGGTCGAGGGGGTGAACACCAAGGAGGACGTGGCGTGGTACGCCGGGAAGCACCTGGCATACGTGTACAAGGCCAAGACCAAGAGCAACGACACCCACTACCGCTGCCTCTGGGGCAAGATCACCTGCCCTCACAGCAACTCCGGTGTCGTCCGTGCCCAGTTCGAGTCCAACCTCCCCGCGGAGTCCATGGTCAGTGCTCGCCCGCCCTTAGTTTTTGATCCGCTTCCTGCTTTCTTGATGGTGCTTTTTTGCTGAGGCTGTTTGTTGCTTTGCGTTGTGTGCAGGGGCGCAAGGTCAGAGTGTTCATGTACCTGAGCAGCATCTAAAGTTAGCTTCTACTGCACTATCGCTAATGATGTTTGTTTAAGGCTGTTGCTTTGCTCTGTGTGATTTTACTCTAGCATGTGTGTTGCATTTTGTCCTGCGCCTTGAGAATGACTAGGATTTATGTTATAGAATTCCAAGTGTAGTCGCAATATATAACATGCCTAAAGTATATGGACTTGTGCAGTGTGTCCATCGAGAGATTGATGATGGTTTAGTTTGGGTCATTCAATCTGGTTGATGTAGGATTCCGTGATCTTGCCATTTTAATCCCTGAAAGATGCATGCTAGGCAATATTGTCATTATGAGTTATCAATCTGTACTTGATCCATTTACAATGTATTAACTTTGTTGTTATCAATCTGTACTTTGATCCGTTTACATTGATCCGTTCCTTGCTTTGTCCAATGGAAACAATCGCCGGAAGGGATATGTTGGTCTTGCAAGAGGCAAACACACTTGGAATGTGCAGGAAATGTTGCATTATCTCATTTGGACATGCATATCATCATACTGGATTGCTTGGCCTTTACTCCAGCATGTGCTAGGATATACAAGACTTGGAAATAGAAAATTAAATTGATAGCAAAGTTATTAAACTCAGATGGTTAGTGTGTATTATTAAGTGCAGTTGTGTTGCTTCTGTTTATCTCGCCGTGTAGCAAAGGTTGATAAGGGCTTAAATAAGTATTGTAGTTGCACTCAGGCATAGGTTGATAGTAAAGTTATTAATCTCGGATGTTTAGCGTGTATTATTAAGTTTATTATTACTCAAGCACTTGCACTATCACTGGATTCCTTGTTAAGTTACTTGGGTTGCTTAAGTTTATTGACCTGATAGGTACAAATAATACAGAAACTTCACTAGATTTCTTTTCATCCTCACATGATACCTCCTGTATAATTTATTCCTCATCCACTTTTAAGAAAAAGAACATCAAGTGAAGCATTGGGATATGTTTCTTGCATATACTTGTGAAGCCCAGTGGCTATCATAAAAAATTCTAGTAAAAGGAGCACTTTGATTTGTAGCTGTTATTGTCATATCTACTACTTGTCGTTCCCTCGAATTATCTATATCTGCTATTGTCATATCTCTATTCACATGTAACGCTGAGATATAATGCTGTCAATTTGGAAAAATAGCGCAGTCTTAAGAAGCATGCTCTCTTAATTAGAATTGTTTTTCTTAGAAAACAACTGATCCTAGGATGTTAAAGACTTCTGTTATATCATTCTTCTCGAACCATGTGTTGCTCATGGTGATTATTTGATGCATGTACTTGTACTGTGTCTCTAGACTGCTACTTAGCTTGGTTTCCCCAAGTGAAAGAAAGTCTTCATGCAGTCATTTTGACATGAAAGAATAGTGTTAAAAATCCTTCACGCTGCTATTGAATACTCCTGCTGCCACACAAGACAACCAAGGTCCACTCTGCTCTGCTGATATCCCTCGCTCTAGCTCCGTTCGTTGCCGCACAAGAAAAACAGAGACAAACAAAAACTAATTATCTAAGGTCCTTTTATCATTACCTATATATGAAATTGCTACTGGATTGCATAGCGCCACCTGTTCATGGTGGGCTAAACTTGTATTTGCTCCTGCTGCTGCGTTTTGATGATCATGAGTCTGATGCATTTTGATGATCTCCTTGTACCAGATGAGTCCGTCGATGAAGCGGTAGCATCTCCTATAGAGGGTGACGGTGGCGGCGGCGCCTATGTGCGGCTTCGACTACAACCTCCTCTCTGGTGAGTCCATCTCCTACCTAGAGATGGTACACAATTGTTACATATTTTTTGCTGCTGGCTGCTACCTCTTGAGCACTGCGTTGGATTTCCCCGAAGAGGAAAGGATGATGCAGCAAAGTAGCGTAAGTATTTCCCTTAGTGTTTGAGAACCAAGGTATCAATCCAGTAGGAGGTTGTGCGCGCGTCCCCTAGTACCTGCACAAACCAAATAACTCCTCGCAACCAACGCGATAAGGGGTTGTCAATCCCTTCACGGTCATTTACGAGAGTGAGATCTGATAGATATGATAAGATAATATTTTTGGTATTTTTATGATAAAGATGCAAAGTAAAATAAAAGCAAAGGAAATAACTAAGTATTGGAAGATTAATATGATGAAGATAGACCCGGGGGCCATAGGTTTCACTAGTGGCTTCTCTCAAGAGCATAAGTATTCTACGGTGGGTGAACGAATTACTGTTGAGCAATTGACAGAATTGAGCATAGCTATGAGAATATCTAGGAATGATCATGTATATAGGCATCATGTCCGAGACAAGTAGACCGACTCCTGCCTGCATCTACTACAATTACTCCACTCATCGACCGCTATCCAGCATGCATCTAGTGTATTAAGTTCAAGAAAACAGAGTAACGCCTTAAGCAAGATGACATGATGTAGAGGGATAAATTCATGCAATATGATAAAAAACCCCATCTTGTTATCCTCGATGGCAACAATACAATACGTGCCTTGCTGCCCCTACTGTCACTGGGAAAGGACACTGCAAGATTGAACCGAAAGCTAAGCACATCTCCCATTGCAAGAAAGATCAATCTAGTAGGCCAAACCATACTGATAATTCGAGGAGACTTGCAAAGATAACCAATCATACATAAAAGAATTCAGAGAAGATTCAAATATTGTTCATAGATAATCTTGATCATAAACCGACAATTCATCGGTCTCAACAAACACACCGCAAAAAGAAGATTACATCGAATAGATCTCCACAAGAGAGGGGGAGAACTTTGTATTGAGATCCAAAAAGAGAGAAGAAGCCATCTAGCTAATAACTATGGACCCGAAGGTCTGAGGTAAACTACTCACACTTCATCGGACAGGCTATGGTGTTGATGTAGAAGCCCTCCGTGATGGATACCCCCTCCGGCGGAGCTCCGGAACAGGCCCCAAGATGGGATCTTATGGATACAGAAAGTTGCGGCGGTGGAATTAGGTTTTTGGCTCCGTATCTGATCGATTGGGGGTATGTAGGTATATATAGGAGGAAGGAGTACGTTGGTTGAGCAATAGGGGGGCCACGATGGTGGAGGGCGCGCCGGGGGGGGGAGGCGCGCCCCCTACCTCGTGGCCTCCTCCTTTGTTTCTTGACGTGGGGTCCAAGTCTCCTGGATCATATTCGGTGAGAACATCACGTTCCCGAAGGTTTCATTCCGTTTGGACTCCGTTTGATATTCCTTTTCTTCGAAACCCTAAAATAGGCAAAAAAACAACAATTGTGTGCTGGGCCTCCGGTTAATAGGTTAGTCCCAAAAATAATATAAAATTGGATAATAAAGCCCAATAATGTCCAAAACAGTACATAATATAGCATGAAGCAATCAAAAATTATAGATACGTTGGAGACGTATCAAGTATCCCCAAGCTTAATTCCTGCTCGTCCTCGAGTAGATAAATGATAAAAACAGAATTTTTGATGCGGAGTGCTACTTGGCATAATTTTAATGTAATTCTTCTTAATTGTGGTATGAATATTCAGATCCGAAAGATTCAAGATAAAAGTTCATACTGACCTAAAAAGAATAATACTTCAAGCATACTAACAAAGCAATCATGTCTTCTCAAAATAACATGGCCAAAGAAAGTTATCCCTACAAAATCATATAGTCTGGCTATGCTCTATCTTCACCACACAAAGTATTTAAATCATGCACAACCCCGATGACAAGCCAAGCAATTGTTTCATACTTTTGACATTCTCAAAACTTTTTCAATCTTCACGCAATACATGAGTGTGAGCCATGGATATAGCACTATAGGTGGAATAGAATGGTGGTTGTGGAGAAGACAAAAAGGGAGAAGATAGTCTCACATCAACTAGGCGTACCAACGGGCTATGAAGATGCCCATCAATAGATATCAATGTGAGTGAGTAGGGATTGCCATGCAACGGATGCACTAGAGCTATAAGTATATGAAAGCTCAAAAAGAAACTAAGTGGGTGTGCATCCAACTTGCTTGCTCATGAAGACCTAGGGCATTTTGAGAAAGCCCATCATTGGAATATACAAGCCAAATTCTATAATGAAAAATTCCCACTAGTATATGAAAGTGACGAAATGAGAGACTCTCTATCACAAATATCATGGTGCTACTTTGAAGCACAAGTGTGGTAAAAGGATAGTAGCATTGCCCCTTCTATATTTTTCTCTCATTTTTTTATTTGGGCCTTTTCTCTTTTTTTATGACCTCTTTTCTTTCTTTTCTTTTTTTTTTGTCCGGAGTCTCATCCCGACTTGTGGGGGAATCATAGTATCCATCATCCTTTCCTCACTGGGACAATGCTCTAATAATGATGATCATCACACTTTTATTTTCTTACAACTCAACAATTACAACTCGATACATAGAACAAAATATGACTATATGAATGCCTCCGGTGGTGTACCGAGATATGCAATGACTCATGAGTGACATGTATGAAAGAATTATGAATGGTGGCTTTGCCACAAATACGAGGTCGACTACATGATCATGCTAAGCAATATGACAATGATGGAGTGTGTCATAATAAACGGAACGGTGGAAAGTTGCATGGCAATATATCTCGCAATGGCTATGGAAATGCCATAATAGGTAGGTATGGTGGCTGTTTTGAGGAAGGTATATGGTGGGTGTATGATACCGACGAAAGGTGCGCGGTATTAGAGAGGCTAGCAATGGTGGAAGTGTGAGAAAAGTGCGTATAATCCATGGAATCAACATTAGTCATAAAGAACTCATATACTTATTGCAAAAATCTACAAGTTGTCAAAGCAAAGTATTACGCGCATGCTCCTAGGGGGATAGATTGGTAGGAAAATACCATCGCTCGTCCCCAACCGCCACTCATAAGGAAGACAATCAATAAATAAATCATGCTCCGACTTCATCACATAACGGTTCACCATACATGCATGCTACAGGAATCACAAACTTTAACACAAGTATTTCTCAAATTCACAACTACTCAACTAGCACAACTTTAATATCGCCATCTTCATATCTCAAAACAATTATCAAGCATTAAACTTCTCATAGTATTCAACACACTCATAAGAAAGTTTTTACTATTCTTGAATACCAAGCATATTAGGATTATTTAAGCAAATTACCATGCTATTTAAGACTCTCAAAATAATATAAGTGAAGCATGAGATATCAATAGTTTCTGTAAAACAAATCCACCACCGTGCTCTAAAAGATATAAGTGAAGTACTAGAGCAAAACTATATAACTCAAAAGATATAAGCGAAGCACATAGAGTATTCTAACAAATTCCAAATCATGTATGGCTCTCTCAAAAGGTGTGTACAGCAAGGATGATTGTGGTAAACTAAAAAATAAAGACTCAAATAATACAAGACGCTCCAAGCAAAACACATATCATGTGGTGAATAAAAATATAGCTCCTAGTAAAGTTACCGATAGAAGTAGACGAAAGAGGGGATGCCTTCCGGGGCATCCCCAAGCTTTGGCTTTTAGGTGTCCTTAGATTATCTTGGGGGTGCCATGGGCATCCCCAAGCTTAGTCTCTTGCAACTCCTTGTTCCATAATCCATCAAATCTTTACCCAAAACTTGAAAACTTCACAACACAAAACTCAAAGTAGAAAATCTCGTGAGCTCCGTTAGCGAAAGAAAACACAATACCAGTTCAAGGTACTGTAATGAACTCATTCTTTATTTATATTGGTGTTAAACCTACTGTATTCCAACTTTTCTATGGTTTATAAACTATTTTACTAGCCATAGATTCATCAAATAAGCAGACAACACACGAAAAACAGAATCTGTTAAAAACAGAATAGTCTGTAGTAATCTGTACCTAGCGCAAGATCTGGAACCCTAAAAATTCTAAAATAAATTTCTGGATGTGAGGAATTTATCTATTAATCATCTGAAAAAATATTTAACTAAATAGCACTTTCCAAATAAAAATGGCAGCAGATCTCGTGAGCGCTTAAGTTTCTGATTTTTACAGCAAGATATCAAGACTTTCCCCAAGTCTTCCCAACGGTTCTACTTGGCACAAACACTAATTAAACACAAAAAACACAACCAAAACAGAGGCTAGGTAAATTATTTATTACTAAACAGGAGCAAAAAGCAAGGAATACAAATAAAATTGGGCTGCCTCCCAACAAGCGCTATCGTTTAACGCCCCTAGCTAGGCATAAAAAGCAAGGATAGATCTAGGTATTGCCATAATAGTAAGATTGATCATTAAAACTCATTTCATATTCTCTACGTTCGGCAGCAAGTTTTCTTTGAGGCAAGCAAAAATAATCAAAAGGGCTAAATTTAATGGGACAAAAGTCCCCAAGATCAACTTTAGGAGGTATAGGTTCCTCCTTCGGCCCTTCGTATTGCACAACCAATTCATCATTATAAGCATTCTTTTGACAGAACTTTGTGAGCCTATATTCAAGAGAATATCCTAGTTCATTATTTCGAATGGCCAAATCATCATTAAAACGGCAAGGTGAAGTGGGGGAGAGGAAAACGAGAGGCAAATGGCAAATAATGTAATGCAGGAGATAAGGATTGTGATGGGTACTTGGTATGTTGACTCAACAGCGCCAGAAATGGCTTGTTGTCGGGAGTCAAATCTTGACTTGCACGAACCTCCCCGCAACGGCGCCAGAAATTCTTCTTGCTACCTCTTGAGCACTGTGTTGGATTTCCCCAAAGAGGAAAGGATGATGCAGCAACGTAGCGTAAGTATTTCTCTCAATTTTTGAGAACCGAGGTATCAATCCAGTAGGAGGTTGCGCACACGTCCCCTAGTACCTGCACAAAGCAAATAACTCCTCGCAACCAACGCGATAAGGGGTTGTCAATCCCTTCACGGTCACTTACGAGAGTGAGATCTGATAGATATGATAAGATAATATTTTTGGTATTTTTATGATAAAGATGCAAAGTAAAATAAAAGCAAAATAAAAAGCAAAGGAAATAACTAAGTATTGGAAGATTACTATGATGAAGATAGACCCGGGGGCCATAGGTTTCACTAGTGGCTTCTCTCAAGAGCATAAGTATTCTACAGTGGGTGAACGAATTACTATTGAGCAATTGACAGAATTGAGCATAGTTATGGGAATATCTAGGTATGATCATGTATATAGGCATCCCGTCCGAGACAAGTAGACTGACTCCTGCCTGCATCTACTACTATTACTCCACTCATCGACCGCTATCCAGCATGCATCTAGAGTATTAAGTTCATGAAAACAAAGTAATGCCTTAAGCAAGAGGACATGATGTAGAGGGATAAATTCATGCAATATGATAAAAAAAACCATCTTGTTATCCTCGATGGCAACAATACAATACGTGCCTTGCTGCCCCTACTGTCACTGGGAAAGGACACCGCAAGATTGAACCCAAAGCTAAGCACTTCTCCCATTGCAAGAAAGATCAATCTAGTAGGCCAAACCAAACTGATAATTCGAAGAGACTTGCAAAGATAACCAATCATACATAAAAGAATTCAGAGGAAGATTCAAATATTGTTCATAGATAATCTTGATCATAAACCCACAATTCATCGTTCTCAACAAACAAACCGCAAAAAGAAGATTACATCGAATAGATCTCCATAAGAGAGGGGGAGAACTTTGTATTGAGATCCAAAAAGAGAGAAGAAGCCATCTAGCTAATAACTATGGACCCGAACGTCTGAGGTAAACTACTCACACTTCATCGGAGAGGCTATGGTGTTGATGTAGAAGCCCTCCGTGATGGATACCCCCTCCGGCGGAGCTCCGGAACAGGCCCCAAGATGGGATCTCGTGGATACAGAAAGTTGCGGTGATGGAATTAGGTTTTTGGCTCCGTATCTGATCGTTTGGGGGTACGTAGGTATATATAGGAGGAAGGAGTACGTCGGTGGAGCAACAGGGGGCCCATGAGGGTGGAGGGCGCGCCTGGGGGGGTAGGCGCGCCCCTACCTCGTGGCCTCCTCCTTTGTTTCTTGACGTGGGGTCCAAGTCTCCTGGATCATATTCGGTGAGAAAATCACGTTCCCGAAGGTTTCATTCCGTTTGGACTCCGTTTGATATTCCTTTTCTTCGAAACCCTAAAATAGGCAAAAAAAACAGCAATTCTGGGCTGGGCCTCCGGTTAATAGGTTAGTCCCAAAACTAATATAAAAATGGATAATAAAGCCCAATAATGTCCAAAATAGTAGATAATATATCATGGAGCAATCAAAAATTATAGATATGTTGGAGACATATCATTGGCTAATCAGCTTTAGAGATGGTAACATGGTCCTGCACTCTTAGGATCATTTTATGACACAATCAATTTTTGGTGTGCTCATAAATTTAATTTTAGTGATAAGAAAAGATCCCACCTAGTTTGCTAGCTCTCTCACTTGAGTTGGTTTAACAGTAGTGGCCTCCTGACTTGTAGTTGGGTAGGTAGTTGAGAAGACTCATGGTGTTGTCTGGGAGCAAAAGTTTATATGCATGGATGATGTAGTAGTTCTGTTGTTGTATGGGGATATATGCAATAGCTATGGAACATGTGGGTTCAAAGCCCGCTCTTCTGAGAAAAAAAATTATGTCTAATTTGAACACTGTACATGTGCCGTTCTTGTGGAATGGGAATTACTTGAGGGAATAAGAGTGTGCAGGGGCAGGTTATCAAGTGCATGGTTGCTAGTTTGCTTGGTATCTCTGTTCTATGTGTATATGCACATAAATTTGTATATGTGGGTTTTAAAGCATGGTTTTTGTATATCTGATAAGTGCACACATCTGTAACTATTCCTCCTTGTCTGGTATTATAAGGCCATTTGACTGGATGCTTTAAAATATGAGTTGATGCGGTAAATGTATTGCAAAGTCTCACGTGGTTTCAGAAACACATGCATCTGTTTGTCATGCTCCTTTGTATTGCTTAAAACTATTCCATAGCTTCACAAATAGCTCTAAATTTTTCCTGGTAACTCTGTCAACACTTAGAGCCCCTATAGCTTTGCTCAACCCCTAAATTGATGCTGCTGCTGTTTCAAATTGCTCATTATTTGAATTGCTACTGCTATCTCATTTTAACTAGCTAGAGGACAAAAAGCATGGTACTAGCTGAATTTGTGTCATCATTCTAATCTAAATAACTGTCCTTTTTTGAATGGTCTCTTGGTATTTTGGCTCCAGTTCTTCTAATTCTTCTCTGCTGATCTTTTTAAAGCTAATTCTTCTTTGTTGATACATGTAACAGAGCGGCCCTAGAAGGCATATCACTGTTCTGTTAGCCCAGTCCTGACAGGAGCAGGTGCCTAGTTTACGATCGCTATCAAAAGAGCTCCATGCTGAAGAACATAGCTCGTAACCATATCTTGTTATTACACATGTGGAGCTTGTAACCGTGATTGCCATACTTTTAGAGTTTGTAGCTAGTTATTACAATTGTAGAGCTTCTGGTAGAGCTTGTATATGTTGGAGCTTATTACGTGTAGAGCTTGTAGATCTTGTAAAGTATTGTATATGTTATTACCTGTTATTTGTACTTGTACAACAGGAGCTCTGTATTGAATCTGGAGTATTATGTGTGTTTTATGTTTATGCCAATTTAAATACTAGTTATTTATTTACTATTAATGGAAATATGAAGAATATAACCTTGCTAGTTGGGACCCACTTACCAGAACCTGACAACTAGGACCCATTTGACTAGTGGAAAAAACTGAAGCTATTGAGGCGAAAAGACCATGGCCCAGAAATTAAAAAGGCCGAATAGTTGGGCCTGTCCCATATAACTGACCAAAATTAATAAGAAAAAAATATATAAAAGGCTGAATTGTTGGGCTCGGCCCATGTAAAACATCTAATTCGACCGGGCTGAATCTTGTCAGTGACCTTTTCAATTGGTCGCAATTTTGCCACGTCAGATTGCCACGTCGGATACGAGTGGCCTGGGCAGACAGCCAGTGACCAAAACAAAAGGTCATGGGTTCAACAACCTTCTGTTTTGGTCGTAAACGTCTACAACCTTCTCACAGAGAAGGTCGCTAAATTTAGTTTACGACCGCCAGCTTTTGACCTTCTGTTTTTGGTCACAAAAAGGTCGCAAATGAAAAACTATGACCTTTCAGCGGCCAATAGTGAGGGTCATAAGTTGACATATTTCTTGTAGTGCATCTCTAGATTCCCCCACTGTAATACTAGCAAGAAAATCACTAAATTCAGATTTGCGAGGTTCACTAACATTACCCCACTGTGGGAGTTTACAAGAAGTGTTAATATCTTCTAAGTCCATGGTATAAGATTTATCATAAAGATCAAACAGGACAGTTTGAGAATTGCGTGATGATGAAAATTTAAACCTTCTCACAAATGAATCAGTTAAATAGAGGTATTGACGGCACTTATCTGCCTCGAAGCTCTCCAGATCAGCATTACGCACAGATGCATCAAATTCCTCTTTAATTCCTGCTCGGATCATGAAATCCTTTGACGGCCATTCACAAGGCCGTACTGGAGCGTCTCTTGGTCGTTCCTCGTCCGCATCGCGTATTGCAGGCCTGGGTCCTTGCTTCCTTGAAGAACCACCTTGGTACATTTTCCTAAACATATTTCTTCCTCTGAAAAATTTCTTGAATTTTTAGTAACTTCAAAATAAAAGTGAACCAAACTCAACAATATTGATAGCAACTACTCCTACAAGTGCCTAGAGGCAATATCATGCATTAAAACTACTTTTGACCATATAAATTTGACATGCAAGCTCAAGAACAAGGTCACCTAAGCAGCAAAAATTTGCAATTAATAAGGCACTAGAACAAAAACTAGTTGGACCATTGGAGGAGTCACATACCAAGGAACAATCCCCCAAAGCAGTTTTGTGAATGGAGCTTTGAAGAAGGAGATTGAAAATGGCAGCAAGATAAGCTTGAAATCGGGTTTGAGGTGGTTGGTGATTTTTTTTGGGAGGAAGAAGGAGTGTGTGGTAGCTGGAATAAGTGGAGGGGAGCCACTCTGGGCCCACGAGGCAGTTGGCGCGCCCTGGACCCTCATGGCCAGGTGCTTGCTCCCCCTGGTGTGTTCTCAGTGCCAGATATTCTCAAATATTCTAGAAAAAAATATTTAATTTTCAGGGCATTTGGAGAACTTTTATCTTCAGGGTATTTTTGATTGCATTGGTAATTCATAAAACAGACAGAAAAATACTATTTTTGTTTTATTTAATATAAATAACAGAAAGTAAAAAGAGGGTACAGAGACTTGTGTTTTCTAAATTCATCCATCTCATGCTCATCAAAATGAATCCACTAACAAGGTTGATCAGGTCTTGTTAACAAACTCATTTTAAATAACATGAAACCGGAGAATTTTCGAATAACACTAGGTTACCTTAACGGGGATATGCATGTCCCCAACAATAAGAATATAATATTTCTTCTTGACGGTAGGAAGAGGGAATTCAAAACCTCCAATAGTACTTGTTGAAAAATTTCCAATAGAATTGATACTGTGGACTTGAGGTTATTTCCTCGGAAAGTGCACCATATGCTCATTACCATTAACATGAAAAGTGACATTGCCTTTGGTGCAATCAATAACAGCCCCTCCAGTATTCAAAAAGGGTCTTCCAAGAATAATAGACATACTATCGTCCTCTGGAATATCAAGAATAACAAAGTCTGTTAAAATAGTAACGTTTGCAACCACAACAGGCACATCCTCACAAATACCGACAGGTATAGCGGTTGATTTATCAGCCATTTGCAAAGATATTTCAGTAGGTGTCAACTTATTCAAATCAAGTCTACGATATAAAGAGAGAGGAATAACACTAACACCGGCTCCAAGATCACATAAAGCAGTTTTAACATAGTTTCATTTAATGGAGCATGGTATAGTTGGTACTCCTGGATCTCCAAGTTTCTTTGGTATTCCACCCTTAAAAGTATAATTAGAAAGCATGGTGGAAATTCCAGCTTCCAGAATCTTTCTTTTATTAGTAACAATTTCCTTCATATATTTAGCATAAGGATTCATTTTAAGCATATTGGTCAAACGCATACGCAAAAAGATAGGTCTAATCATTTCAGCAAAGCGCTCAAAATCCTCATCATCCTTTTTCTTGGATGGTTTAGGAGGAAAAGGCATGGGTTTCTGAACCCATGGTTCTCTTTCTTTACCATGCTTCCTAGCAACAAAGTCTCTCTTATCATAACGTTGATTCTTTGATTGTGGGTTATCAAGATCAACAACAGGTTCAATCTCTACATCATTATCATTACTAGTTTGAGCATCAACATGAACATCATCATTAACATTATCACTAGGTTCATGTTCATTACCAGATTGTGTTTCAGCATCAGAAATAGAAATATCATTGGGATTCTCAGGTGTGTCAATAACAGGTTCACTAGAAGCATGCAAAGTCCTAACATTTTTATTTTTGTTCCTCTTAGAAGGACTAGGTGCATCAATATTAATTCTCTGAGAATCTTGCTCAATTCTCTTAGGGTGGCCCTCAGGATACAAAGGTTCCGGAGTCACTTTACCTCCTCTAGTTGCAACTCTAACAGTAAAGTCATTATTTTTACTATTCAATTCATTGAGCAAATCATTATGAGCTTTAAGTACTTGTTCTAGTTGAGTGGTAACCATAGAAGCATGTTTACTAATAAGTTTAAGTTCACCTTTAACACTGGCCATATAATTACTCAAGTGTTCAATCATACAAGCATTATGTTTCAATTGTCTACCAATGTAAGCATTAAAATCTTCTTGCTTAACCATAAAGTTACCAAATTCATCCAAACATTGGCTAGCAAACTTAGCAGGAGGGATTTCAGCTTTATCATATCTATAGAGAGAATTTACCTTTACTACCTGTGTCGGGTTATCGAGACCATGTGTTTCTTCAATAGGTGATGAATTAAGACCATGTATTTCTTCAATAGGTGGTAAATTCTTAACATCTTCAGCTTTTATACGTTTTTCTTTCATAGATTTATTTGCCTCTTGCATATCTTCAGGACTGAGAAATAGAATACCCCTTTTCTTCGGAGTTGGCTTAGGAGTTGGTTCAGGAAGTGTCCAATTATTTTCATTGGTCAACATATTATTCAATAGAATTTCAGCTTGATCAATAGATCTTTCGCTAAAAACACAATCAGCACAACTATCCAGGTAATCTCTGGAAGCATCGGTTAGTCCATTATAAAAGGTATCAAGTATTTCATTTTTCTTGAGAGGATGATCAGACAAATCATTAAGTAATTGGAGAAGCCTCCCCCAAGCTTGTGGGAGACTCTCTTCTTCAATTTGCACAAAATTATATATTTCCCTTAAGGCAGCTTGTTTCTTATGAGCGGGGAAATATTTAGCAGAGAAGTAGTAAATCATATCCTGGGGACTACGCACACAACCAGGATCAAGAGAATTAAACCATATCTTAGCATCACCCTTTAATGAGAGCGGAAATAATTTAAGGATATAATAGTAGCGAGTTTTCTCATCATTAGTGAACAGGGTAGCTATATCATTTAATTTAGTAAGATGTGCCACAACAATTTCAGATTCATAGCCATAGAAAGGATCATATTCAACCAAAGTAATTAACTCAGGATCAACTGAGAAATCATAATCCTTATTAGTAATAAAGATAAGTGAAGTAGCATAAGCAGGATCATGTTTCATTCTAGCATTTAGAGACTTTTCTTTAAGATTAGCTAATAACTTCTTAAGATCACTTCTATCGTTGCAGGCAAAAAAGTCTCGAGCAGTTTCTTCATCCATAACATAACCCTCAAGAACAACAGGCAATTCATATTTAGGGGGAGAATCTTCATCATCACTTTCATCAATATTATCAGTTTCAATAATTTCATTCTCTCTAGCCCTAGCAAGTTGTTCATCAAGAAATTCACCAAGTGGCACAGTAGTATCAAGCATGGAAATAGTTTCATCATAAGTATCATGCATAGAAGAAGTGGCATATCATCAATAACATGCGACATATTAGAATGAATAGGAGAAGCAGGTTTAGGTGTCGCAAGCTTACTCAAAACAGAAGGTGAATCAAGTGCAGAGCTAGATGGCAGTTCCTTACCTCCCCTCATAGTTGAGGGAAAAATCTTGGTTCTTTGATCTTTCAAGTTCTTCATAATGATAAGCAGATATAAATCTCAAGTGACTCAAAGAATAGAGTTATGCTCCCCGGCAACGGCGCCAGAAAATGTTCTTGATAACCCACAAGTGTAGGGGATCGCAACCGTTTTTGAGGGTAGAGTATTCAACCCAAATTTATTGATTCAACACAAGGAGAGCCAAAGAATATTCTCAAGTATTAGCAGCTGAGTTGTCAATTCAACCACACCTAGAAACTTAATATCTGCAGCAAGATATTTAGTAGCAAAGTAATAAGATAGTAGTGGTAACAGTGGCAAAAGGTAATGGTAGCAAAAGTAATATTTTTGGGTTTTGTAGTAATTGTAACAGTAGCAATGGAAAAGTAAATAAGCAAAGAACAATATAGGAAAAGCTCGTAGGCATTGGATCGGTGATGGAGAATTATGCCGGATGTGATCGATCATGTAACAGTCATAACCTAGGGTGACACAGAACTAGCTCCAGTTCATCAATGTAATGTAGGCATGTATTCCGAATATAGTCATACGTGCTGATGGAAAAGAACTTGCATGTCATCTTTTGTCCTACCCTCCCATGGAAGCGGGGTCCTATTGGAAACTAAGGGATATTAAGGCCTCCTTTTAATAGAGTACCGGACCAAAGCTTTAACACATAGTGAATACATGAACTCCTCAAACTACGGTCATCACCGGTAAGTATCCTGATTATTGTCACTTCGGGGTTAACGGATCATAACACACAATAGGTGACTATAGACTTGCAAGATAGGATGAAGAATTCTCATATATTGATGAAAACATAATAGGTTCAGATCTGAAATCATGGCACTCAGGCCCTAGTGACAAGCATTAAGCATAGCAAAGTCATAGCAACATCAATCTCAGAACATAGTGGATACTAGGGGGAGGGGGCGCCCCCCTGCCTCCTGGCCACCGAGTTGGTTGCTTGACGTCCACTCCAACTCCTCTAGATCACGGTTGTTCCAAAAATCACGATCCCAAAGATTTCATTCCGTTTGGACTCTGTTTGATATTCCTTTTCTATGAAACACTAAAATAGGCAAAAAAACAACAATTTGCACTGGGCCTTGGGTTAATAGGTTAGTCCCCAAAATAATATAAAAGTGTAAAATAAAGCCCATTAACATCCAAAATAGATAATATAATAGCATGGAACAATCAAAAATTATAGATACGTTGGAGACGTATCAGCATCCCCAAGCTTAATTCCTGCTCGTCCTCGAGTAGGTAAATGATAAAAACAGAATTTTTGATGTGGAATGCTTCCTAACATATTTCTCAATTTAATTTTTCTTTATTGTGGCATGAATGTTCAGATCCGAAAGATTCAAGATAAAAGTTTATTGTTGACATAAAAATAGTAATAATCCAAGTATGCTAATCAAGCAATTATGTCTTATCAAAGTACCATAGCCAAAGAAAACTTATCCCTACAAAGTCATATAGTTTGGCCATGCTTCATTTTCGTCACACAAAATGCTCTCATCATGCACAACCCCCATGACAAGCCAAACAATTGTTTCATAATTAGCCTTTTCAAACTCTTTCAACTTTTATGCAATATATGAGCGTGCTACCTCTTGAGCATTGCATTGGTTTTCCCTTGAAGAGGAAAGGGTGATGCAGCAAAGTAGCATAAGTATTTCCCTCAGTTTTTGAGAACCAAGGTATCAATCCAGTAGGAGATCACGCTCGAGTCCCACGCACCTACACAAACAAATAAGAACCTCGCAACCAACGCGATAAAGGGGTTGTAAAACCCTTCACGGTCACTTACGAGAGTGAGATCTGATAGATATGATAAGATAATATTTTTGGTATTTTTATGATAAAGCTGCAAAGTAAAATAAAAGGCAAAAGAAATAACTAAGTATTGGAAGATTAATATGATGGAAGATAGACCCCGGGGCCATAGGTTTCACTAGTGGCTTCTCTCAAGAGCATAAGTATTATGCTAGGTAAACAAATTACTTTCGAGCAATTGATAGAATTGAGCATAGTTATGAGAATATCTAGGTATGATCATGTATATAGGCATCACGTCCGAGAAAAGTAGACCAAAACGATTCTTCATCTACTACTATTACTCCACACATCGACCGTTATCCAGCATGCATCTAGAGTATTAAGTACATAAGAACAGAGTAATGCTTTAAGGAAGATGACATGATGTAGAGGGATAAACTCATGCAATATGATATAAACCCCATCTTTTTATCCTCGATGGCAACAATACAATACGTGTCGGTTCCCTTTTTGTCACTGGGATCGAGCACCGCAAGATTGAACCCAAAGCTAAGCACTTCTCCCATTGCAAGAAAGATCAATCTAGTAGGCCAAACCAAACTGATAATTCGAAGAGACTTGCAAAGATAAACCAATCATACATAAAAGAATTTAGAGGAGAATCAAATATTGTTCATAGATAATCTGGATCATAAACCCACAATTCATCGGATCTCGACAAACACACCGCAAAAAAAGATTACATCGAATAGATCTCCAAGAGAATCTAGGAGAACTTTGTATTGAGATCCAAAGAGAGAGAAGAAGCCATCTGACAGTGTCCTAGACTAGGGGGTACTCATCATGTCGTCTCGCGATCAGTTGGATTGGGCCGAGGACCCCCATGGCCGTATACTCCTGGGCCAGTCCGGACAGCTGCCGCATACAAGGAAGATTCCACAAGACTTGGTGATCAAGACAAGGACTCCTCCCCCACCGGCGTATTCGGCTAGGACTCTTGTTATCCTAGGCCTCTGGTGCATTATATAAACCAGGGTCAGGCTAGTCGATAGATCATATATACAACAATCATACCATAGGCTAGCTTCTGGGGTTTAGCCTCTCCGATCTCGTGGTAGATCTACTCTTGTACTACCCATATCATCAATATTAATCAAGTAGGACGTAGGGTTTTACCTCCATCAAGAGGGCCCGAACCTGGGTAAAACTTCGTGTCCCCTGCCTCCTGTTACCATCGATCCTAGACGCACAGTTCGGGACCCCCTACCCGAGATCCGCCGGTTTTGACACCGACATTGGTGCTTTCATTGAGAGTTCCGCTGTGTGATCGGCAAAAGGATCAATGGCTCGCCCGCAGGTCAACTGCGACGTCGGCATCTTCGTCGCCGGCTCGACTGGTCACCTTGGCTCGACCGAGGACCGTGCTCCATCTGCAATCATCATGTTCGAACGGGGGCCTTCTTCAACATCAACTCCAATCTCTATCATGATCATAGAGGAGTCATCCATGGAGCTCGAGGACTCAACATCAACATTGCCCTCGGGCGGCCGTGTTGTTTTTATGGACAGCGAACTTGTATTCGCCGTCACCACCTCCTCGAGTGTCAGTTTGACGATTACTTTGGTGGAATAGTGCGGGATTACGTCTACAACAGCCATGCAAAATTTCGTCGAGTTCTGATGGAGGAATCTCCAACAATCTACGATATACCGGAGCCCTGTCAAATCTGGACGGGAATCTGGACGAGTTTAGGGCGTGGCCTCCAAAGCCCAGCTCGGAGGTCCTTTGGAAGATCCAACCATTCATATACTGCGGAATTCCTATATCTACCACCCCTCCAAATTTCAGCTCGATCCGACGGTTCAAACTCCGGGAACCTTCCGATGACTGGACCAATTTTCGGATCTGTTTTCTGCGCGAATACGGATCCGACCCGAATTCATGTTTCTTTATGAACGTGATATTGGACAACCTTTTTAGAGGAATTCTCTTCTAGGGTATTGTGCGTTGTTTTTAAACATGTGCCCGTAAATTTTTAAGCCTCCCCTGAGGTCATCTTCATCATCATGCTGCTGTCAAACCTGTCCGACAATATTGCTCTAAGGCAGCTGACCTGCGCTCGACACGACGTCACTTTGTTGAGCCGAGCTGAACTTCTTCGGATCATCATCTCGGCAAGCCGAACAAGGGTCCGGCATCACGAAGGATAAATCATCACCAACATCGCCGCCCCACGGATTACACGGAGCGGGCATACCGGCATCGCCGCACGGTCACTTCATCAAGCCGGCATCGACCACGTCACGACCTGCATCGGCAGGGCTGCACTATTGCTTCTTCAAGCTGGTGTCCATCATGCCGACCTACTTCGACTCATCGGCTGACATCGAGGCTTCGACATCTCGGCTGGACCGGGGGCTTCGCCATCTCTTCATCAACCTATACTCCGGAGACTTCGGCGTCACTAGCCGACCAGCTCCGTCACGTTAGCTGGACTGAGGGCTTTGCCTCGGCGAGCCAACCTTTGCCATCAACGCCGTGCCGTCGCTTTATTGCCCATCAAGCAATGGGTGTGCGGATCGAGTGCCAATTTTGAGAATCACCTTTCTTCGTATTTCTACAACAAATAAACCAGGTGCTATTAATCCTAGTATTTTTTGCTTGTTTGGGTTCATTTTTTCCAAGGAATTATTACTCTGGTTTGTCCATCATATGTACGCAGGTCTATTAAATGGTGGCCGCATTAACGACGATCGCATGGTGGTTCGGTCAGTTTCCGTACATAGTGCGGCGAACGCCGCATCCGGAACTCAGACCGACCTGTGAATTCAGGCTTCGCCACGCCTTTACCGCATCACGCTGACGCCCTGCATTGACTTCGGCGCCAGGCCATATTTCTTTTATTACTCACTTTGCATAAATTATTTATTATGCAATGATTTATTATTATTATTATTACTATTATCTTCGGTTTGCACTATTTTTTGTGCACAGGAAAATGATCCAGCCGGACTATATCCTTTGGCGTCACCTCGGCTGGACGAGGGGCTTCGTCAGCACTTCATTACCCCATGTCGGGGACTTCGGCATCACTCTGCCGGCCTGCATTGACCATGCTATGTCACCACTTCGGAGTGCCGAGCTCTTTGCTCCGCCACCTCGGGACCGACTTGGGGGATGGAACCTTGTCCCGCACCAAGCTCGGACCACGTCGTCAATACCGAACACATTAACCAGCTAACACTACTAGGGAAAAGCCTATACACAGAATGTTACCAGCAGCGCGCTATAAAATCAGGCGCTGCTGCTAAGTAGTAGTAGCGCGAGCTGTGGAAACTCGCTGCTGAAACAAGTTTATCAGTAGCGCGCGCACTCCAAGCGGCGCTACTGCTAAAATTCCCACGACGCCGCTGCGAGGCCAGTTATAGCAGCAGCGCATTAAAATAGACAGCGCTACTGCTACGTAACGTAGCAGCAGCGCATTCAGGCAATAATCGCTACTGCTAAATTAACTACAGATCTCACTAGCGCGCCTCATCCACAGATCACACTCACACACACTCGATCACGGTCTCCTCCTCACCCCCCGCGCCGCCGGTCCTCCCCCGTCGCCCCTCCCCCGTCGCCCCTCCCCCGATCTGCGCCGCTGTAGCCTCATCCTCCTCGCTGGACTCGGTACTGGCCTCCTCCTCTGTCCTCCCTCCACTCGCTGCTGGCCGCCCCCTCCTCGCTCCGCCTTCCTCCTCGATCCGTCCTCCCTCCACTCGCCGCCGGCCGGCCCCTCCTCGCTCCGCCTTCCTCCTCCGTCCTACTATCTTCTCCCTCCTCGAGTCGCCCCTCCTTGTCCCTCCTCCCTGATACATTTTGATTTAGTAGGCTTTCATATGTAACATTTTGATTTAGTTGATTTAGTATGCTAGTGGATTTAGTATGCTAGTTGATTTAGTATGCTAGTTGATTTAGTTGATTTAGTTGATATGATTCAGTTGATTTAGTAGGCTAGTTGATTTAGTTGATTTAGAACATTTTGATTTAGTTTATTTAGTAGGCTAGTTGATTTAGTTGATTTAGTAGGCTAGTTTATTTAGAACATTTTGATTTAGTTGATTTAGTAAAATGGCGCCACCACCAGCACCACTATGTCGACTGTGCAAGTCAAGGTGCGCCAGCAGCCTTGCAACTGGCAAGCTGTTCGGCATCTACTTCCATCCAAGTTTTCGTCATGCGGCGGTAAGAAATTAGATGAAATGTAACAACTATTTTATTTTTAGTGTTGGCATTACTGCATTGTGTCATTTTGCTTTTCTTACACAGATCGTCCCATGCAATGTGAGGTTGAAATTCAACAAGCTGACAGGAGACACTGTGACATTTGAGGCTCCTAGGGGGCCGTACACTATGGAGGTCGAGAAAGGACGCAATATGTCGCAGATTGGAGGAGATGGATGGGCCCGTTTCCTCACTCGCATGCGTCTTACTGGTGGTGAGTTGATCAGATTCTCCTTCAGAGCAGAAAGACCCAAGCTGGTTGTCATTTATATCAACTTGGTGGAAGATGATGAAGATGACGAAGATGATGAAGATAATGAGGACCCACTCAATGAAGATGATGAGAACCCACTTCATGAAGCCATCATAGCTCAAAGAATGAGGCTGAGCGAGGAGGAGGTGTGCAACCTATCGGACATAATTCCGCCACATGATAACTTTGTCGGGGTGCCATTCGTGACCCGCCTGACAAGTACCATGGTCCATCAGCATGAAATGGTATGTTATACGTACTGCATGTAGTAATTTGATGATATATATGCTTTATTGTTATACTTACAAATGCAAATTATCCGATTATATGCTTAGTGAATCCGATGATATGCTTAGTGTAGAGTCCAATGATATGCTTTGTGGAATCTAGTCGATGATATACTTTAGTGTTGAGTTTGATCACATGCTTAGGCTATTTATTAATTGATATGTTTTTCTTATTCAGAGATTGCCAAAGAACCTATCTGTGAGTTGTGGTATCGAGCCTGATGAAGAAGGCTCAGTTGGACTACGCCTTACCGCAAGGGGCTCCGTCACCACATGTACTTACCGCATGGGCATAGATGGTCGCACACACTTGAACTCGGTTGGGTGGAAGAGATTCCTCGTTGGCAAGAATCTTCGTGCTGGACAGGCCATCCTAATTACTATAAGGAACACCCACCGCCCAGGCTTGAGGATGATGATCGTCGTCGATATCATCTAGAACTACATATGTGTATGTGGCTATATCATCTAGAACTACATATGATGATCGTCGTCGATATCATGTAGAACTACATATGATGATCGTCGTCGATATCATCTAGAACTAAATATGATGATTGTCGTTGATGTCACCGTGTACTGCTTGAGGATGCATGTTGAGTATATATGAAATTGTTATCTAGTACTCCCTCGGTTCCAAATTACTCGTCGTGGTTTGAGTTCAAATTTGAACTAAAACCACGACGAGTAATTTCGAACCGAGGGAGTACTACCTAGTACCTATAATGCTTTATGAAATTGATATATAGTAGTACCTAGTATCTGGAAATTGCAGTTTATCGAAGCCGGAATGGGGAAATGGTGAAAGATATAATAGTAGCGCTGGACCGGGAAATCGCTACAGCTAAGTAATAGCAGCGCGTTCCTGAAAAGCACTGCTGCTATAGTCAATAGTGGTAGCGCGGGTACAGGCAGCGCTACTACTAAGAGTTAGCTCTAGCGCCTTATTGGTAGCGTGGGTACCCGCACTGCTGATAGGCCTAAAACCCGCGCTGCTGCTAGCCTTTTCCCTAGTAGTGTAAGTTGCCTTCATGCTCCAAGTTTTAAATTTTTAACTTGTGTTCGGTTCGACCAAGCATTATACCTTTTTTGGAAAAAAGTTGCTTGTAGAAAATTTTCTTGTCCAAACTTTGTTTGTGACACACATATTCAAATACCCCGTTTATTTGGGGGCTTCCTTTATGAAGCTTTTCCTTTTTCATATGATTATGCTTGTACGGCTTCGTTCCTTATTCGTGTATTATGCCACAATATGCACCATATTGACTTAAGCAATTTGCAAGTTGGGTTGCCTGGCTCCTGTGCTTACCCCTACGTTCCCGATTGTTCGGCTAGGGAGTAAAGGGAGCACCTCTGCGATTGTCACGACCGGGTCCTCCGAGCTCTGACCTCAGAATGGGTGAAGCCGGAAGCTAGCGCTCTTATTGTTTTCAATCATGGTCGGCACACAACGGAACTCATGAGTACAGAAAATCTATTGCAAAAGTCTCACAGTAATAATGAGCACCGAAGAAAGGTATTGGTGGGGGTACTATTTTCTTCGAAGATGCTTCTTACACTTCGTCTGTAATATAGCATAAGTTCCCTGAGCGCGCTTTATCTGTTACAGCCTCATGGCCCGGTTGCCTGGTTATCAGAAACACTGTCGATATTCTCGACAGGTGGAGTACATAACACTTTTCGGTCCTTGACCGAAGAAGGAGAAGCCGACGGTCGGTTAAGACGTGTTTAAAGTTTGGTTGAACAAAGATATGATATTAGTACTTCGGTACATAAAATCATTACACGTAAAATTCTTTTACCCAAGTCACTTGGGGGCTCTTAAATTTATATGAGCCGTTTTATAATAAGTGTTCTTCTTCTTAATCGTTGGAAAGTTTTTATTACTATTATTATTATTTATCACTCCTCTTTTCGACACGAGTGTGTGGTCACTAGCCGGGGAGCCTAATTTCTCTCTCAAAGCCGCTAGAGTTTAGTTTGCTAAACTGACCTAATGAGAAGTAATCCGCCCTCGGGATAGGAGATTGAAGTTGTAGGCTGACCCGCTTGAAGTCCTGAGATAGGATGTGTCATGTTAAAGCACGATAGAAGCACTTTTTTTGTAAGGCCAATTTTCGGATTGGCACCGAACACTTGATCTTGTCTGGATGTCAAGTTTTTACTAAAGTTTTTTGGTTTTCCAAGCTTATGGCACTTTTAAACTATTTGTGTGTTTCCAGCACAACTCTCACAGTGCAATGCCGAACACCTTTATAGATTCGGAAAAAACATTCTCGGATCTGACTATATATGCATTGGTTTCGAATTGTGTCTTCGGTCAATAGTTGGGTTGCCCGGCTCCTGCGCTTGCCTCCTACGTTCCGCTTTGTTCGGCTAGGTGTGCAAAGGGAGAACCACTGCGATTGTGCTTCCAGCTCACATGGTTAGGCACCTCAGTGGAGAAAGCCAAAAATTAACTGTCACAATAAGCGTAAACTGGTCAGCAATCCGATGATGGTGTTAAATGACTGGCTATTCATAACATTGGCCGAAGTGTTTATGGCTTGACCTCGACTGTCGCCGAACACTACCGAGGGCTATTAACTGGCCTCCCAAACTAAATCCTCGATATTTTGCTCTTACGTTGGAGCTGAGGTTTCATGATCATGCTTAGCATGACAACCCAAAGAAAGGAACCGATAGCGGGACTATTTTATTTGGAAGACATTTCTTATGTTAAACAGTAATATAACATATCTCTCTGCGTACCTTTGTTTATAAAACTGTATGGCCAGATTGCCTTGTTTGTCGTAAATCTTTGCCCTCGTAACGGCTTTATAAAGTAGGACAAGCACTCCTTGGCTACTGGCCGAGGAGGTGGAAGCTGATGGTCGGTCAACAAAGTTTTATACAACGCAGATCCGAGCATTAATGATGTAAAGTACATGGATACATAGAATCATTACACATAATTTGTGATTTTACTCTGGATATTGATCCTTAATTCGGCCACCCGTGCCTGCATTAAGGCTCGGGGGCTACTGGGCTTCATGATTATCATTTACTAATTTTAAAGGGGCGTATCGATCCCCTGATCTGGTGTTGCCACCCAACCAGTGTCTCGGGGGCTACTGCATTGGCAATCCAGTGCAGAAAATTTAAGTGCAATATAGTTTTCGAGGAGATTATGATCCTCAGGTTGGTCGGCCGCACCCAACCTGAGTCTTGAGGACTCTGCACACTGCTTTTTGTGTCCTGCAGTATTCTGCCGAGCTAGGACTTGATCCTCAGGCCGATTTTGCAAATCAACCTGAGTCTCAGCGGCTACTGGGATTAGTGGTCTTACATCATCCTTCTAGTGCATCTCGGGTTTTAAACCAATACACACCTTGAGGGCTACTGACTATATATTTCGGTAGAGAATAAATTACACCAATCAAAAATATTGACAAAAAATCGGCCCACAGTCGGGGTGATGCACCACCTCGGAAGCAGTCTGGCGTAAAGCTCAGGCGCTAGTGGCTGGCTCCATAGAGGGCATTTCCAGCATTAAGCTCGGCTAAACTCCTTTAACTTTTTTGGACCAAGATGATCTATGACATCTTGGATATAGTCCAGCGTTGGAGCTTGGACACAGTCCGGCGTTGGAGCTCAGATACATTTTGGCGTTGGAGCTCGGAAGCAGTCCGGCATTGGTGCTCGGCTGCAAAAGATACCTCGAATGCAGTCCGGCGTTAGAGCTCGGACGCGAGAGGACACTGCCTCCCAGGAACAACTTCAAACCCGAGGTGTGGCATAAAAATAACAAGGCATTGATAAAGGCCGGAAACTTAAAGGGGCTCCTCGGATACCCGATGTATAAACTCGTCGAATGCATTTCGGCGATCCTCAAGATCGAAGATGAGAAGATTTGTTTAACCAGTTTTCAAGACTAACGACCAAAGATGAAGAATAGTTCGGAAGAATCGAGGAGCGTCCCTAACTTGAAGACCGGTTCAGGGTGCTACTGACGGTGTCCTAGACTAGGGGGAACTCATCACGTCGTCTCCCGATCAGTTGGATTGGGCCGAGGACCCCAATGGTCGTATACTCCTGGGCCAGTCTGGACAGCTGCCGCATACAAGTAAGATTCCACAAGACTTGGTGATCTAGACAAGGACTCCTCCCCCGCCGGCGTATTCGGCTAGGACTCTTGTTATCCTGGGCCTCTGGTGCATTATATAAACCAGGGCCAGGCTAGTCGATAGATCATATATACAACAATCATACCATAGGCTAGCTTCTAGGGTTTAGCCTCTCCAGTCTCGTGGTAGATCTACTCTTGTACTACCCATATCATCAATATTAATCAAGTAGGACGTAGGGTTTTACCTCCATCAAGAGGGCCCGAACCTGGGTAAAACTTCGTGTCCCCTGCCTCCTGTTACCATCGATCCTAGACGCACAGTTCAGGACCCCCTACCCGAGATCCGCCGGTTTTGACACCGACACCATCTAACTAATAACTATGGACCCGTAGGTCTGAAATAAACTACTCACACATCACCGGAGAGGCCATGGAGTTGATGTAGAGGCCCTCCATGATCAATGCCCCCTCCGACGGAGCTACGGAAAAGGCCCCAAGATGGGATCTCTCAGGTACAAAAGGTTGCGGCGATGGAATTAGGTTTTCCTGGTGCTCTGATGACCCACAAGTATAGGGGATCTATCGCAGTCCTTTCGATAAGTAAGAGTGTCGAACCCAACGAGGAGCAGAAGGATATGATAAGCTGTTTTCAGCAAGGTATTCTCTGCAAGCACTGAAATTATAGGTAACAGATAGTTTTGTGATAAGATAATTTGTAACGAGCAACAAGTAACAAAGTAAATAAAGTGCAACAAGGTGGCCCAATCCTTTTTGTAGCAAAGGACAAGCCTGGACAAACTCTTATATAGAGAAAAGCACTCCTGAGGACACATGGTAATATCATCAAGCTAGTTTTCATCACGATCATATGATTCGCGTTCGGTACTTTGATAATTTGGTATGTGGGTGGACCGGTGCTTGGGTATTGCCCTTACTTGGACAAGCATCCCACTTATGATTAACCTCTATTGCAAGCATCCGCAACTAGAACAAAAGCATTAAGGTAAACCTAACCATAGCATGAAACATATGGATCCAAATCAGCCCCTTACGAAGGAACGCATAAACTATGGTTTAAGCTTCTATCACTCTAGCAACCCATCATCTACTTATTACTTCCCAATGCCTTCCTCTAGGCCCAAATAATGGTGAAGTATCATGTAGTCGACGTTCACATAACACCACTAGAGGAGAGACAACATACATCTCATCAAAATATCGAACGAATACCAAATTCACATGACTACTAATAGCAAGACTTCTCCCATGTCCTCAGGAACAAACGTAACTACTCACAAAGCATACTCATGTTCATAATCAGAGGGGTATTAATATGCATATAGGATCTAAACATATGATCTTCCACCTAATAAACCAACTAGCATCAACTACAAGGAGTAATTAACACTACTAGCAACCCACAGGTACCAATCCCGGACTTAAATACAAGAATTGGATACAAGAGATGAACTAGGGTTTGAGAGGAGATGGTGCTGGTGAAGATGTTGATGGAGATTGACCCCCTCTTGATGAGAGGATCGTTGGTGATGACGATGGCGATGATTTCCCCCTCTCGGAGGGAAGTTTCCCCGGCAGAACAGCTCCGCTAGAGCCCTAGATTGGTTCCGCCAAGGTTCCGCCTCGTGGTGGCGGAGTCTCGTCCCGAAAGCTGGGTTATGATTTTTTCCTCATTGAAAGACTCCATATAGCAAAAGATGGGCATCGAAGGGCCACCAGGGGGCCCACGAGGTAGGGGGCACGCTAGGGGGGTAGGGCGCGCCCCCACCCTCGTGGGCAGGGTGTGGCCCCCCTCCGGAACTTCTTGCGCTCGGTATATTTTATATATTTTGAAAATGACTTCCATGAAGTTTCAGGACTTTTGGAGCTGTGCAGAATAGGTCTCTAATATTTTCTCCTTTTCCAGCCCAGAATCCTAGCTGCCAGCATTCTCCCTCTTTATGTAAACCTTGTAAAATAAGAGAGAATAGGCATAAGTATTGTGACATAATGTGTAATAACAGCCCATAATGCAATAAATATCGATATAAAAGCATGATGCAAAATGGACGTATCAACTCCCCAAGCTTAGACCTCGCTTGTCCTCAAGCGAAAGCCAAAATAGAAAAATATGTCCACATGTTTAGAGATAGAGGTGTCGATAAAAATAAAATATGGACATGAGGGCATCATGATCATTCTTAGAGCAGCAACTTATATAATTTTTGTCATATGATCTCTTATGCTAGAGTAACAATTCAATCACAATATCAAGTATGAATCATAAACTTCATTGAAAACTAACAAACTATAATCTCAGTCATTGGAGCAATTGCAATTTATCATAACATAGGAAAGATTCAATATAAGAGCTTTTCAGCAAGTCCACATATTGAACTATCATATAGTCTTCCACAATTGCTAACACTCACGCAATACTTATGGGTATGGAGTTTTAATCGGACACAGAGAAAGATAGGGGCTTATAGTTTTGCCTCCCAACGTTTTACCTCAAGGGTAATGTCAACAATAATAGTTCATGAAAACTCACATCCAATTAGCCATATATACCAGGATCTTTCCAACATGTTGTGCTTGCCAAAAGATAAAATTAAAAAGGGAAGGGTGAAGATCACCATGACTCTTATGCAAGGTAGGAAATAAAAGTAAAAGATAGGCCCTTCGCAGAGGGAAGCAGAGGTTGTCATGCGCTTTTATGGTTGGATGCACAAAATCTTAATGCAAAAGAATGTCACTTTATATTGCCACTTGTGATATGGACCTTTATTATGCAGTCCGTCGCTTTTATTTCTTCCATATCACACGATCGTATAAAGCTTATTTTCTCCCACACTAATAAGTCATACATATTTAGAGAGTAGTTTTTATTGCTTGCACCGATGAAAACTTACTTGGAGGATCTTACTCAATCCATAGGTAGGTATGGTGGACTCTCATGGCAAAACTGGTTTAAGGGTGTTTGGAAGCACAAGTAGTATCTCTACTTGGTGCAAAGAATTTGGCTAGCATGAGGGGGAAAGGCAAGCTCAATCATGTTGGATGATCCATCACAATATAATTTATCAGATGTAAGAAAACATAACACATTACGTTGTCTTCCTTGTCCAACGTCAACTCTTTAGCATGTCATATTTTAATGAGTGCTCACAATCATAAAAGATGTCCAAGATAGTATATTTATATGTGAAGACCTCTCTTTTTTTATTACTTCCTATTAATTGCAACGATGACCAAAACTATATTTGTCAACTCTCAACAACTTTTATTCATCATACTTTTTATATGTGAGCTCATTACTCTCCATAAGATCCATATGATCTCTTTTATTTCTCTTTATTCTTATCTCTTTTCTTTTATTCACACAAGATTATGGCAAAATAATCAAGCCCTTGACTCAACACTAATCTTTATTATATATAGCTCACGGACTCGATTACATAGAAGGATCATAAAGCAAAACTCACAACTAGATCATACTAAAACTTTATTCTACTATATCAAAATATTATCAAAAGGATCGAACTAAGAAAAACGGTAAAGATAAAAGTGATGGTGATACGATATCGGGGCACCTCCCCCAAGCTTGGCAGCTGCCAAGGGGAGTGCCCATACCAGATACTCAGTTCTTCTTTGTTGGTGAAGAAGGTGGAGTTGTTGATGATGGATAGTCGCACATCGAGCGTAAGAGGTCTTCTAACTTGCGGATAATGCCTTTGAGTGCGATGATATGCTCCTTCAACAAAATATTTTCATGTGTGAGATACTTATTTTGTATACGATATAACTCAATCATCTTGAAAGCTTCGATCTCAGTTGGGGTAAGAAGATTGTGATCAAATTGAAGGATGTCTTCTGTTGCCGGAACTTGGTCCTCCGTGGCCTTCTTGATCCCTTCATCCTTGTTGATCTCCATGGGTTCTTCTCTCTTCAGCTCTATCTTCATTAGCCAAGCATCGTTGCCCTCATTGTTGGAGGAGGAGGGAGACGACATGATGCTTGGCTTTGACAACCTTGGCAAAAAAGAACTCGAAACAAGAATAGGAGATTTTTGCGTGATACGGGAGTCAAAACCTTCGGGAGATTATATAATGAATTTTTACCGACCAAAATACGCAACGTGTAAGAGAACGGAGTCCAGAGAGCACACGAGGTGCCCATGAGGTAGGGGGTGCACCTAAGGGGGTAGGGCGCGCCCTCCACCCTCGTGGAGCCCTCGTGTCCTTCCCGGACTGCTTCTTATTTTTCTATTTTTCTAAATATTCCAAAACGGAAGAAAATTTCCATTAGAACTGTTTTGGAGTCGGTTTACTTACATTACCACATACATATTCCTTTTAAGAGTCTAAAACGTTCCGGAAGGTGTCCCTTATGTATTCTGTTGGAAATATGCCCTAGAGGCAATAATAAAAGGATTATAATTATATTTCCTTGTTCATGATAATTGTCTTTTATTCATGCTATAATTGTGTTATCCGGAAATCATAATACATGTGTGAATACATAGACACCAACATGTCCCTAGTAAGCCTCTAGTTGACTAGCTCGTTGATCAACAGATAGTCATGGTTTCCTGACTATGGACATTGGATGTCATTGATAACGAGATCACATCATTAGGAGAATGATGTGATGGACAAGACCCAATCCTAAACATAGCACAAGATCGTATAGTTCGTTTGCTAGAGTGTTTCCAATGTCAAGTATCTTTTCCTTAGACCATGAGATCGTGTAACTCCCAGATACCGTAGGAGTGCTTTGGGTGTACCAAACGTCACAACGTAACTGGGTGACTATAAAGGTATACTACGGGTATCTCCGAAAGTATCTGTTGGGTTGACATGGATCAAGACTGGGATTTGTCACTCTGTATAACGGAGAGGTATCTCTGGGCCCACTCGGTAATGCATCATCATAATGAGCTCAAAGTGACCAAGTGTCTGGTCATGGGATCATGCATTACGGTACGAGTAAAGTGACTTGCCGGCAAAGAGATTGAACGAGGTATTGGGATACCGACGATCGAATCTCGGGCAAGTAACGTACCGATTGACAAAGGGAATTGTATACGGGGTTGCTTGATTCCTCGACATCATGGTTCATCCGATGAGATCATCGAGGAGCATGTGGGAGCCAACATGGGTATCCAGATCCCGCTGTTGGTTATTGACCGGAGAGCCATCTCGGTCATGTCTACATGTCTCCCGAACCCGTAGGGTCTACACACTTAAGGTTCGGTGACGCTAGGGTTGTAGAGATATGAATATGCAGTAACCCGAAAGTTGTTCGGAGTCCCGGATGAGATCCCGGACGTCACGAGGAGTTCCGGAATGGTCCGGAGGTGAAGAATTATATATAGGAAGTGCAGTTTCGGCCATCGGGAGAGTTTCGGGGGTCACGGTATTGTACCGGGACCACCGGAAGGGTCCCGGGGGTCCATCGGGTGGGGCCACCCATCCCGGAGGGCCCCATAGGCTAAGTGGGGAGGGGAACCAGCCCATAGTGGGCTGGTGCGCCCCCCTTTGGCCCACCCCCTGCGCCTAGGGTTGGAAACCCTAGGGTGGGGGGCGCCCCACTTGCCTTGGGGGCTACTCCACCCTTGGCCACCGCCCCCTAGGAGATCCCATATCCTAGGGCGTGCGCCCCCCTAGGGGAGCCTATATAAAGGGGGGGAGGGAGGGGCAGCCGCACCCTTGAGTCTTGGCACCTCCCTCTCCCCTGCTACACCTCTCCCTCTCGCAGTAGAACGGCGAAGCCCTGCTGTGGTGACCCCTGCATCCACCACCACACCGTCGTGCTGCTGGATCTTCATCAACCTCTCCTTCCCCCTTGCTGGATCAAGAAGGAGGAGACGTCATGCTGAACGTACGTGTGTTGAACACGGAGGTGTTGTCCGTTCGGCGCTAGGATCTCCGGTTATTTGGATCACGTCGAGTACGACTTCCTCATCCCCGTTCTTTGAACGCTTCCGCGCGTGATCTACAAAGGTATGTAGATGCAATCCGATCACTCGTTGCTAGATGAACTCATAGATGGATCTTGGTGAAACCGTAGGAAAATTTTTGTTTTCTGCAACATTCCCCAACATATTCCCCAGGGTTACGGTTTCAATAACATTGGTTCCAACATTTATAGGATTACCTGAGATATAATGTTTAATTCTTTGACCGTTCACCACCTTCGAATTTGTGCCTTCGAAGTTGTTGATTTTTATGGCACCGGAACGATAGACCTCCTCGATAACGTAAGGACCTTCCCATTTAGAGAGAAGTTTTCCTGCAAAAAATCTTAAACGAGAGTTGTATAGCAATACATAATCACCTACATTAAACTCACACTTCTGTATTCTTTTGTCATGCCATCTTTTAACTTTTTCTTTAAATAATTTGGCATTCTCGTAGACCTGGGTTCTCCATCCATCAAGTGATCTAATGTCAAATAACCTCCTCTCGCTGGCAAGTTTGAAATCATAATTGAGCTCTTTAATAGCCCAATAAGCCTTATGTTCTAGTTTGAGAGGTAAGTGACATGCTTTTCCATAAACCATTTTATACGGAGACTTACCCATAGGATTTTTATATGCAGTTCTATAGGCCCATAATGCATCATCAAGTTTCTTGGACCAATTCTTTCTAGATCTATTGACAGTCTTTTGAAAAATTAATTTGAGTTCTCTATTGCTCAATTCTACTTGACCACTAGACTGTGGGTGATAAGGAGATGCAATTCTATGATTAACATCATATTTAGCAAGCATTTTACGGAAAGCACCATGAATAAAATGTGAACCACCATCAGTCATTAAATATCTAGGGACTCCAAATCTTGGAAAAATAACTTCTTTAAGCATTTTAATAGAGGTGTTATGATCAGCACTACTAGTTGGAATAGCTTCTACCCACTTAGTAACATAATCAACAGCAACTAAAATATGTGTGTATCCATTGGAGGCAGGAAAAGGTCCCATATCCCCAAACATCAAATGGTTCAATAACAAGTGAATAATTCATAGGCATTTCTTGACGTCTACTAATATTACCAATTCTTTGACATTCATCACAAGATACAACAAACTTACGGGCATCCTTGAAGAGAGTAGGCCAATAAATATCGGATTGCAATACCTTATGTGCAGTTCTATCTCCAGCGTGGTGTCCTCCATAAGCTTCAGAGTGACACTTGCGTAGGATCTGTTCCTGTTCATGATCAGGTACACAACGTCTAATAACACCATCTACTCCTTCTTTATAAAGATGTGGATCATCCCAGAAGTAATGTCTCAAATCATAGAAAAACTTTTTCTTTTGCTGGTATGTGAAACTAGGTGGTATAAATTTAGCAACAACATAATTAGCATAATCAGCATACCATGGAGCAGTTCGAGAAGCATTTATGACATTTAATTGTTCATCAGGAAAGCTATCATCAATAGGTAGTGGGTCATTAAGAACATTTTCTAACATAGAGAAGTTGTCTGCAACGGGGTTCTCAGCTCCCTTTCTATCAATAATATGTAAATCAAATTCTTGTAGCAAGAGAACCCATCTAATAAGTCTAGGTTTAGCATCTTTCTTTTCCATAAGATATTTAATAGCAACATGATCCGTGTGAATAGTTACCTTAGAATCAACAATATAAGGTCTAAACTTATCACAAGCAAATACAACTGCTAAGAATTCTTTTTCAGTAGTAGCATAATTTCTCTGAGCATTGTCTAGAGTTTTACTAGCCTATTGAATAACATTTAATTTCTTATCTACTCTTTGCCCTAGAACAGCACCTACAGCATAATCACTAGCATCACACATAATTTCAAAGGGTAAATTCCAATCAGGTGGTTGAACAATAGGTGCAGAGATCAATGCTTTCTTAAGTATTTCAAATGCTTCTACGCAATCATCATCAAAAACAAATGGTATATCTTTTTGTAATAAATTAGTCATAGGCCGAGAAATTTTTGAGAAGTCCTTAATGAACCTCCTATAAAAACCGGTGTGACCAAGGAAACTTCTTATACCTTTGATGTCCTTGGGACATGGCATCTTTTTAATAGCATCAACCTTAGCTTTATCAACTTCAATACCTCTTTCATAAACTTTATGCCCCAAGACAATACCTTCATTAACCATAAAGTGGCACTTCTCCCAATTCAAGACAAGGTTAGTTTCTTCACATCTCTACAAAATTCGATCAAGGTTTCTTAAGCAATCATCAAAAGAGGATCCATAGACGGAGAAATTGTCCATGAAAACCTCACAAATCTTTTCACAAAAGTCAGAGAATATAGCCATCATGCATCTTTCGAAGGTAGCAGGTGCATTACATAAACCAAAAGGCATACGTCTATAAGCAAAAGTACCGAATGGGCAAGTAAAAGTGGTCTTAGATTGATCATCAGCTGACACAGGTATTTGAGAGAAACCAGAATAACCATAAGCAAAAATGTGTATGTTTGGATAATCTTTCTAATATTTGATCAATAAAAGGTAAGGGGTAATGATCTTTTTTAGTAGCCTTATTTAATTTGTGGGAATCAATTACCATCCTATAACCTGTAATAATTATTTGCGGAATCAATTCATCTTTATCATTAGGAACGATAGTAATACCTCCATTTTTAGGGACACAATGGGCAGGACTTACCCATTGACTATCAGCAACGGGATAAATTATACCTGCCTCAAGGAGCTTTAGTATTTCCTTTCTTACCACTTCCTTCATCTTAGGATTCAGTCATCGTTGGTCATCATAAACTGGTTTGGCATCTTTCTCCAAATTTATTTTGTGTTGACATAGTGTGGGACTAATGCCCTTAAGATCATCGAGAGTATATCCAATAGCAGCACGGCGCTTCTTCAGAGTTTTCAATAATCTCTCTTCTTCATGCTCTGAAAGGTTAGCACTAATAATAACAGGATATATCTTTTTCTCATCAAGATAAGCATATTTAAGAGTATCAGGTAACGGTTTGAGCTAAAACACGGGATCACCCTTGGGTGGAGGAGGATCCCCTAGGATTTCGACAGGCAAATTGTGTTTCGGGATGGGTTCCTGTTTAAAGAACACTTCATCAATTTCCCTTCTTTCATTCATAAACATATCATTTTCATGGTCTAGCAAATATTGTTCTAAAGGATCACTAGGAGGCACGGCAATAGAAGCAAGACCAATAATTTCATCTTTACTAGGCAATTCCTCTTCACGGTGTTGTCTACGAAATTTAGAGAAATTAAATTCATCAGACATATCACCTAAACCAATAGTAACAACATCCTTTTGCAGTCTATCTTAGCATTAACTGTGTTCAAGAAGGGTCTACCAAATATAATGGGACAAAAGCTATCTTGTGGGGAACCAAGAACAAGAAAATCAGCAGGATATTTAATTTTTCCACATAAGACTTCAACATCTCTAACAATTCCCATTGGTGAAATAGTATCTCTATTGGCAAGTTTAATGGTAACATCAATATCTTCTATCTCAGCAGGTGCAATATCATGCATAATTTCTTTGTATAAGTCAATAGGTATTGCACTAGCACTAGCACCCATATCACATAAGCCATGATAACAATGATCTCCTATTTTAACAGAAATAACAGGCATGCCTACCACGGGTCTATGTTTATCTTTAGCACAGGGTTTAGCAGTTCTAGCAGTCTCATTACAGAAATGAATAACATGCCCATCAATATTATCAGACAAGAGATCTTTAACAATAGCAATATTAGGTTCAAATTTAGCATGATCTTTTATCCTAACAGGAAAAGGTGGTTTCTCAACATACGTAGTAGGAACAATAGGATCATTATAAGTGACAGTCTTTTCTTCAACTTTAATAGGTGCAGCTACTTTTACTTCTATGGTTGGATGATATTTAAACCACTTCTCCCTAGGGAGATCAACATGAGTAGCAAAAGATTCATAGAAAGAAGCTACTATTTCAGAGTCAAGTCCATATTTAGTGCTAAATTTACGAAAAACATTAGTATCCATAAAAGATTTAACACAATCAAACTTAGGTGTCATACCTGACTCCTTACCTTCGTCGAGGTCCCAATCTTCAGAGCTGCGTTTAATTCTTTCCAATAAATCCCATTTGAATTCAATAGTCTTCATCATAAAAGAGCCAGCACGAGAAGTATCGAGCATGGTGCGATTATTATCAGAAAGCCGAGCATATAAATTTTGAATAATTATTTCTCTTGGAAGCTCGTGATTGGGGCATGAATATAACATTGATTTAAGCCTCCCCCAAGCTTGAGCGATGCTTTCTCCTTAGCAAGACCAAAAATTATATATATAATTACGATCACGATGAACAAGATGCATAGGATAAAACTTCTGATGAAATTCGGATACATCTCCGTTGTATCTACTTTTCCAAACACTTTTGCCCTTGTTTTGGACTCTAACTTGCATGATTTGAATGGAATTAACCCGGACTGACGATGTTTTCAGCAAAATTACCATGGTGTTATTTATGTGCAGAAACAAAAGTTCTCGAAATGACCTGAAACTTCACGGAGCAACTTTTTGGAAAATATAAAAAATACCTGCAAAAGATGAAGGCCAGGGGGTCCACCACCTTTCCACGAGGGTGGGGGCGCGCCTGCCCCCCTAGGGCGTGCCCCCTACCTCGTGGCCCCCCTGGAGCTCCTCCGACTCCAACTCCAACTCTATATATTTTGTTTCGGGGAGAGAAAAAATCAGAGAGAAGGATTCATCGTGTTTTACGATACGGAGCGGCCGCCAAGCCCTAAAACCTCTCGAGAGGGCTGATCTGGAGTCCGTTCAGGGCTCTGGAGAGGGGAATCCGTCGCTATCGTCATCATCAACCATCCTCCATCACCAATTTCATGATGCTCACCGCCGTGCGTGAGTAATTCCATCGTAGGCTTGCTGGACGGTGATGGGTTGGATGGGATCTATCATGTAATCGAGTTAGTTTTGTTAGGGTTTGATCCCTATTATGTTTTCATCAATATATGAGAGTTCTTGATCCTATCTTGCAAGTCTATAGTCACCTCTTATGTGTTATGATCCATTAACCCCGAAGTGACAATAATCGGGATACTTACCGGTGATGACCGTAGTTTGAGGAGTTCATGTATTCACTATGTGTTAATGCTTTGTTCCGGTACTCTATTAAAATGAGGCCTTAATATCCCTTAGTTTCCGTAAGGATCCCGCTGCCACGGGAGGGTAGGACAAAAGATGTCATGCAAGTTCTTTTCCATAAGCACGTATGACTATATTCGGAATACATGCCTACATTACATCAATGAACTGGAGCTAGTTCTGTGTCACCCTAGGTTATGACTGTTACATGATGAACCACATCCGGCATAATTCTCCATCACTGATCCATTGCCTATGAGCTTTCCACATATTGTTCTCCGCATATTTACTTTTCCGTTGCTATTGCTATCATCACTACAAAATACCAAAAACACTACTTTTGCCACCGTTACCTTTTGCTACCGTTACCACTACTATCATATTACTTTTCTACTAAACACCTTGCTGCAGATATTAAGTTTCCTGGTGTGGTTGAATTGACAACTCAGTTGCTAATACTTGAGAATATTCTTTGGCTCCCCTTGTGTCGAATCAATAAATTTGGGTTGAATACTCTACCCTCGAAAACTGTTGCGATCCCCTATACTTGTGGGTTATCAAATTCCAATTTCAATCGTTTGTAGTTCCATGATCTCATATCATCACATAGCTTATACCATGTTAATGCATCTCCCTTCAAAGATAAAGGGAAGACCTTCTTCTTAATAATATCATCGGGCACACCTGCAAGCTTAAATAATCCACAAACTTCATCCACATATATTAGGTGCTCATCGCGATGCATTGTTCCGTCTCCTGCAAAAGGATTAGCTAGCAGTTTTTCTATCATACCCGAAGGAATCTCAAAGTAGACATTTTCATTTTCAGTAGGTTCAATAGGTTGAGGAGCAACTCTTTGCTCTTCTGGTCGGGGTGAAGATACCCCGAACAAGCCCCTCAGAGGATTACTCTCCATAGTAACAAGTGACAGTAAATTTCAGCACACTATATAAATTTTTTCCTCACCAAATTCCACCTACCAAAGGCGCTTCACTCCCCGGCAACGGCGCCAGAAAAGAGTCTTGATGACCCACAAGTATAGGGGATCTATCGTAGTCCTTTCGATAAGTAAGAGTGTCGAACCCAACAAGGAGCAGAAGGAAATGATAAGCGGTTTTCAGCAAGGTATTCTCTGCAAGCACTGAAATTATAGGTAACAGATAGTTTTGTGATAAGATAATTTGTAACGAGCAACAAGTAACAAAGTAAATAAAGTGCAGCAAGGTGGCCCAATCCTTTTTGTAGCAAAGGACAAGCCTGGACAAACTCTTATATAGAGAAAAGCGCTCCCGAGGACACATGGGAATATCATCAAGCTAGTTTTCATCACGATCATATGATTCACGTTTGGTACTTTGATAATTTGGTATGTGGGTGGACCGGTGCTTGGGTACTGCCCTTACTTGGACAAGCATCCCACTTATGATTAACCTCTATTGCAAGCATCCGCAACTAAAACAAAAGTATTAAGGTAAACCTAACCATAGCATGAAACATATGGACCCAAATCAGCCCCTTACGAAGCAACGCATAAACTAGGGTTTAAGCTTCTGTCACTCTAGCAACCCATCATCTACTTATTACTTCCCAATGCCTTCCTCTAGGCCCAAATAATGGTGAAGTGTCATGTAGTCGACGTTCACATAACACCACTAGAGGAGAGACAACATACATCTCATCAAAATATCGAATGAATACCAAATGCACATGACTACTAATAGCAAGACTTCTCCCATGTCCTCAGGAACAAACTTAACTACTCACAAAGCATATTCATGTTCATAATCCAAGGGGTATTAATATGCATATAGGATCTGAACATATGATCTTCCACCAAATAAACCAACTAGCATCAACTACAAGGAGTAATTAACACTACTAGCAACCCACAGGTACCAATCCCGGACTTAAAGACAAGAATTGGATACAAGAGATGAACTAGGGTTTGAGAGGAGATGGTGCTGGTGAAGATGTTAATGGAGATTGACCCCCTCCCGATGAGAGGATCGTTGGTGATGACGATGGCGATGATTTCCCCCTCCCGGAGGGAAGTTTTCCCGGAAGAACAGCTCCGCCAGAGCCCTAGATTGGTTCCGTCAAGGTTCCGCCTCGTGGCAGCGGAGTCTCATCCCGAAAGCTGGCTTATGATTTTTTCCTCATCGAAAGACTCCATATAACAGAAGATGGGCATTGGAGGGCCACCAGGGGGCCCACGAGGTAGGGGGCGCGCCCAGGGGGGTAGGGTGCGCCCCCCCCCCCCTCGTGGGCAGGGTGTGGCCCCCCTCTGGTACTTCTTGTGCTCGGTATTTTTTATATATTCTAAAAATGACTTCCGTGAAGTTTTAGGACTTTTGGAGCTGTGCAGAATAGGTCTATAATATTTGCTCCTTTTTCAGCCCAGAATCCCAGCTGCCGGCATTCTCCGTCTTTATGTAAACCTTGTAAAATAAGAGAGAATAGGCATAAGTATTGTGACATAATGTGTAATAACAGCCCATAATGCAATAAATATCGATATAAAAGCATGATGCAAAATGGACGTATCATGCTCCTGGATGTTTGGGGGGTACGTGGACTTATATAGGAGGAAGAAGTACGTCGGTGGAGCAACGGAGGGCCCACGAGGGTGGAGGGCACGCCTAGGGGGTAGGCACGCCCAGGGGGGCAGGCGCGCCCCCTGCCTCGTGCCATCCTCCCTTGTTTCTTGTCGCCCACTCCAAGTCTCCTGGATCACGTTTGTTGATAAAATCACGTTCCCAAAGGTTTCATTCTGTTTGGACTCCGTTTGATATTCCTTTTCAATGAAACCCTAAAATAGGCAAAAAAACAGCAATTTGGACTGGGCCTCCGGTTAGAAGGTTAGTCCCAAAAATGATATAAAAGTGTACAATAAAGCCCATTGACATCCAAAATAGATAATATAATAGCATGGAGCAATCAAAAATTATAGATACGTTGGAGACGTATCAAGCATCCCCAAGCTTAATTCCTGCTTGTCCTCGAGTAGGTAAATGATAAAAGAAGAATTTTTGATGTGGAATGCTTTCTAACATATTTCTCAATGTATTTTTTCTTTATTGTGGTATGAATATTCAGATCCGAAAGATTCAAGACAAAAGTTTAATATTGACATAGAAAATAATAATACTTCAAGCATACTAACTAAGCAATTATGTCTTCTCAAAATAGCATGGCCAAAGAAAGTTATCCCTACAAAATCATATAGTCTGGCTATGCTCTATCTTCACCACACAAAATATTTAAATCATGCACAACCCCGATGACAAGACAAGCAATTGTTTCATACTTTTGATGTTCTCAAACTTTTTCAATCTTCACGCAATATATGAGCGTGAGCCATGGATATAGCACTATATGTGGAATAGAATGGTGGTTGTGGAGAAGACAAAAAGGAGAATATAGTCTCACATCAACTAGGCGTATCAACGGGCTATGGAGATGCCCATCAATAGATATCAATGTGAGTGAGTAGGGATTGCCATGCAACGGATGCACTAGAGCTATAAGTATATGAAAGCTCTACAAAAGAAACTAAGTGGGTGTGCATCCAACTTGCTTGCTCATGAAGACCTAGGGCATTTTGAGGAAGCCCATCATTGGAATATACAAGCCAAGTTCTATAATGAAAAATTCCCACTAGTATATGAAAGTGATAACATAGGAGACTCTCTATCATGAAGATCATGGTGCTACTTTGAAGCACAAGTGTGGAAAAAGGATAGTAGCATTTTCCCTTCTCTCTTTTTCTCTCATTTTTTATTTGGGCCTTCTTTTTTCTTTTCTTTTTGGCCTAGTTTCCTCTCTTTTTTTTCGTCCGGAGTATCATCCCGACTTGTGGGGGAATCATAGTCTCCATCATCCTTTCCTCACTTGGGACAATGCTCTAATAATGATGATCATCACACTTTATTCACTTACAACTCAATACTTAGAACAAAATATGACTCTATGTGAATGCCTCCGGCGGTGTACCGGGACGTGCAATGATGCATGAGTGACATGTATGAAAAATTATGAACTGTGGCTTTGCCACAAATACGATGTCAACTACATGATCATGCAAGCAATACGACAATGATGAAGCGTGTCATAATAATGAAACGGTGGAAAGTTGCATGGAAATATATCTCGGAATGGCTATGGAAATGCCATAATAGGTAGGTATGGTGGCTGTTTTGAGGAAGGTATATGGTGGGTTTATGGTACCGGCGAAAGTTGCGCGATACTAGAGAGGCTAGCAATGGTGGAAGGGTGAGAGTGCGCATAATCCATGGACTCAACATTAGTCATAAAGAACTCACATACTTATTGCAAAAATATATTAGTTATCAAAACAAAGTATTACGTGCATGCTCCTAGGGGGTAGATTGGTTGGAAAAGACCATCGCTCGTCCCCGACCGCCACTCATAAGGAAGACAATCAATAAATAAATCATGCTCCGACTTCATCACATAACGGTTCACTATACGTGCATGCTACGGGAATCACAAACTTCAACACAAGTATTTCTCAAATTCACAACTACTCAACTAGCATGACTCTAATATCACCATCTCCATATCTCAAAACAATTATCAAGTATCAAACTTCTCATAGTATTCAATACACTTCTATCAAAGTTTTTATATTATAGCAAATTTACATGTTGTTCTAGAGAACTCTCAAAATAATATAAGTGAAGAATGAGAGAACAATAGTTTCTATAAAACAAATCCACCACCGTGCTCTAAAAGATATAAGTGAAGCACTAGAGCAAAAACTATATAGCTCAAAAGAAATAAGTGAAGCACACAGAGTATTCTAATAAATTTCAAATTATGTGAGTCTCTCTCAAAAGGTGTGTACAGCAAGGATGATTGTGGTTGAGGGAGTCCTGGATTAGGGGGTCTCCGGATAGACGGACTATCTCCATTGGCCGGACTGTTAGACTATGAAGATACAAGATTGAAGACTTCGTCTTGTGTCCGGATGGGACTCTACTTGGCGTGGAAGGCAAGCTAGGCAATCCGGATATGGATATCTCCTCCTTTGTAACCGACCTTGTGTAACCCTAACCTTCTCCGGTGTCTATATAAACCGAAGGGTTTTAGTCCGTAGGACAACAATCACAACATATAATCATACCATAGGCTAGCTTCTAGGGTTTAGCCTCTCTGATCTCATGGTAGATCTACTCTTGTACTACCCATATCATCAATATTAATCAAGCAGGACGTAGGGTTTTACCTCCATCAAGAGGGCCCGGACCTAGGTAAAACATTGTGTCCCCTGCCTCCTGTTACCATCCGGCATAGACGCACAGTTCGGGACCCCCTACCCGAGATCCGCCGGTTTTGACACCGACATTGGTGCTTTCATTGCGAGTTCCTCTGTGTCGTTGCCGTTAGGCTTGATGGCTCCTACTATCATCAATAGCGATGCGGTCCTGGGTGAGACTTTTCTCCCCGGACAGATCTTCGTATTCGGCGGCTTTGCACTGCGGGCTAATTCGCTTGGCCTTCTGGAGCAGATTGAAACCTACGCCCCTGGCCGTCAGGTCAGATTTGGAAGTTTGAACTACACGGCCGACATCCGTGGAGACTTGATCTTCGATGGATTCGAGCCACAGCCGGGCGCGCCGCACTGTCACGATGGGTATGACCTAGCTCTGCCGCCGAATAGTACCCCAGAGGCCGCGCCCGCATCAGCTCCGACCCTTAGCTCGGAGCCAACTGTGCCAATCAAGGACGGGTGGTTAGACACCGCCTCAGGGGCTGCAGTCTCAACGACGATCGAGCCGAACACCTGCCTAACCCTCTGCGCAGCCCGTGACTCCAAGGTGTCGGACTCTTTTCCGGACTCCGAACCATCCACGCCCCTGCCAATCGAATCCGATTGGGCGCCGATCATGGAATTCACCGCCGCGGATATATTTCAGCACTCGCCCTTCAGCGACATTCTGAATTCACTAAGGTCTCTCTCTTTGTCAGGAGAGCCCTGGCCGGACTATGGCCAACAGGATTGGGATGCGGACGATGAAGAAATTCGACGCCCACCCACCACCCACTTTGTAGCCACTGTCAGTGATTTAACCGACATGCTCGACTTTCACTCTGAAGACATCGACGGTATGGACGACGATGTAGGATACGAACATGAACCAGCGCCTATAGGGCACAGGAAAGCCACCTCATCATATGACATATACATGGTGGATACACCCAACGAAGGCAATGGCGACGAGATAGCGGAGGATGACCCCTCCAAGAAGCAACCCAAGCACCAACGTCAGCGGCACCGCTCTAAGTCCCGCCAAAGCAAAAGTGGTGATACCGGCACAGGAGATAATAACACTCCGGATAGTGCCGAAGACAACAACAATCCCCTCCAGCAAGATTTAGAGCATGAGGATGAAGGAGCCAGCTCTCCTGAGAGAGCGGCAGACGGAGAGGAGGAGGATGTCAATTACATGCTCCCCTCCGAAGACGAGGCAAGCCTCGGCGACGGTGAATTCGCTGTACCAGAGGATCCCGTCGAACAAGAGCGCTTCAAGCGCCGGCTTATGGCCACGGAAAATAGCCTAAAGAAAAAGCAGCAGCAGCTTCAAGCTGACCAAGATCTGCTAGCTGACAGATGGACTGAAGTCCTCGCGGCTGAGGAATATAAACTCGAGCGCCCCTCTAAGAACTACCCAAAGTGCAGGTTACTACCCCGACTGGAGGAAGAAGCATATGATACGGCTGAGCGGCCACCTCGTGGCTGCGATAGAGAGGCATTCCGGCCAAAAGCTTAGCCTCCACCCCGACGCCATTCAAATAAAAAGGCACGGGGAGATACGCCAGACATGCGAGACATATTGGAGGACAAAGCAAAGCAGGCAAGATCGATCTACGGATCACGACGGCGCATCACTCTGCGAGACGATAAACGTCACACCGGATATAGTAAAAGCAAATCCGTCCGGGCCGAACACAGCGGGCAAGACCCATTTGAGTTGTGTCGCGATATAGCCCAATACAGAGGCGCCGCATACCCCTTATGCTTCACAGACGAAGTAATGGAACATCAATTCCAGAAGGTTTCAAACCTGTAAATATTGAATCATACGACGGCACAACAGATCCCGCGGTATGGATTGAGGATTTCCTCCTCCACATCCACATGGCCCGCGGTGATGACTTACACGCCATCAAATACCTCCCACTAAAGCTCAAAGGACCAGCGGGGCATTGGCTTAACAGCTTGCCAACAGACTCCATTAGCTGTTGGGAAGATCTAGAAGCCGCATTCCTCGACAACTTTCAGGGCACCTATGTGCGACCACCGGACGCCGATGACTTGAGCCACATAATTCAGCAGCCAGAAGAGTCGGCCAGGCAATTCTGGACTCGGTTTCTTACAAAGAAAAATCAAATCGTCGACTGTCCGGATGCGGAGGCCTTAGGGGCTTTCAAGCACAACATCCGAGACGAGTGGCTAGCCCGGCACCTTGGTCAGGAAAAGACGAAATCTATGGCAGCTCTCACGACGCTCATGACCCGCTTTTGTGCGGGAGAAGACAGCTGGCTGGCTCGCAGTAATAACATATCAAAGAACCATGGTACCTCAGATACCAAGGATGGCAATAGCAGGTCACGTCGCAACAAGCATAAGCGCTGCACTAACAATGAAAATACTGAGGATACGGCAGTCATTGCCGGATTCAAATGCTCTAAACCCGGTCAGCGGAAAAAGCCATTCAAACAAAGTACGCCGGGTCCGTCCAGCTCGGACCGTATACTCGATCGCTCGTGTCAAATACACGGCACCCCAGACAAGCCAGCTAATCACACCAACAGGGATTGTTGGGTGTTCAAGCAGGCCGGCAAGTTAATTGCCGAAAACAAGGACAAGGGGCCGCATAGCGATGACGAGGAGGAGCCCCGGCAGCCGCACACTTGAAGACAGAAGAGGTTTCCCCCGCAAGTGTGGACTGTGAACATGATATACGCAACCCACATCCCCAAGAGGGAGCGGAAGCGTGCGCTCAGGGACGTATATGCGCTGGAGCCAGTCGCCCCAAAATTCAACCATTGGTCCTCCTGTCCGATCACCTTCGATCGCAGGGACCATCCCACTAGTATCCGTCACGGCGGATTCGCCGCACTGGTCCTAGACCCAATTATTGATGGATTTCACCTCACTCGAGTCCTTATGGATGGCGGCAGCAGCCTGAACCTCCTTTATCAGGACACAGTGCGCAAAATGGGTATAGACCCCTCAAGGATCAAACCCACAAAAACAACCTTTAAGGGCGTCATTCCAGGTGTACAGGCCCATTGCACAGGCTCAGTTACACTGGAAGTGGTCTTCGGATCCCCGGATAATTTCTGAAGTGAAGAGTTAATCTTCGATATAGTCTCGTTCCGCAGTGGTTATCACGCGCTGCTCGGGCGAACCGCATTCGCTAGATTCAATGCGGTACCGCATTATGCATATCTCAAGCTCAAGATGCCAGGACCTCGCGGGGTTATCACAGTCAATGGAAACACAGAGCACTCTCACCGAACAGAGGAGCACACCGCAGCCCTCACAGCAGAAGCGTAAAGCAGCCTCTCAAGGCAATCAACCAGTTCGGTGCTTCAAAGCCCGGACACCTTCAAGCGCGCTCGGGGCAATTGGCAACTAGACCGCCTGGCGCGATATGAGCTCGCGTAGCAATATGGCGGCCACCCCAATCCCAGCCCAGCGCGAAACTCGTGTCGCGCGTACATAATTATGCATTAAAAATACCATGGGTACAGGTGGGGAGGGGGCACAACTGCGGCACGCCCCAAGACGCAGCCTAAACCGCACTAGGGGCTTCCCGTTCGGTTATTTTTCTTTTTCTTTCAGGACCTTAATCTCTGGAAACACTGTCCGGCAGCACTATAACCGAACACATGATGCAACAACCAAGGAGGCAGACAACTACGTTATACCACGGAATTCCCAGGTTGATTACAGTAATGAGTGAAATATTCAATTTAATATCATTCCTCAGCTTGCCCTTGGAAGGGACATAGTCCTACTCTTTGCTTATCGCACTATCTGTATCACTCTACTTTAACGCAATTTTTTAATAAACAATGCATTACATTATGACTATTATTGCATTCTTGTTATATATATATATATGTGTGTGTGTGTGTTCATTAATGACGCCTTGCAACCGTACACTATGGTACGGCCAATACACCAGGGGCTTACGTACCCCACAATATGGTGTGAAAAGTCCGAACACTTTCACAAGTGCGGCACCCCGAACTTATAGCATTATATGCATCAGCTCCGAATCATGTCTTTGGTCAAATGTTGGGTTTGCCCGGCTCCTATGTTTTGGTACCTTACGTTCCGCTCTATCAGCTAAGGTAGCGCTAGGAGAACTACTGCGATTGTGCTCCGGTTCTGTCGGGCTTAGCACCTCAGTAGAGAAAGCTAAAACTGACTGTCATGATAAGGCGAGAGACTGGTCGCTGTTCGGCGAGGTTTTTCGAGTCCCTAAAGACTTATGCCGCTTAGGGCGAGGGGTCGGCCCTGTCCGGCTTACAGGCGTGTATCGCGCCCCGAATTCGGCCTTCCGAATACCAGGGGCTTCACCGAAATTTAAAATTATAGAATTCTATGGCTAAGTGAGAGTGATAAAGCATTATTAGTCCGGTTGCCTTGTTCGTTGTGCTGAGCACCTCCCTCGAAGGACCCAAATATGGGAACAAGAGTGCTCAGGTTTATCCCGAACACCCCAGCACTCGTGGCATGGGGGGAGAAGCCGAGGACTAGCCATCTCTCAGATTGGATAAACGGCCAAACTGAAGGTAATATTTTAAATTCACACAAGCGTTGCATAGCGCATATGAAACAAGTTTTCATCATACAGGATCACTCGAGCAAGTTTACTCAAATATTACATCCTTTGAACATTTGTCCGCTACAAGACGGGCACCCTTCAGGACACCCTCATAATAAATTTCGGGGGTGCGATGCTCCTTGCCCTGCAGCGGCCCTTCCTTGATCAGCTTCATAGCGTCTAGCTTGGCCCACTGCACCTTCACACGGGCGAAATCCCGGCGTGCACCTTCGATGCAGACGGACCGCTTGATGACCTCCAGTCGTGGGCAGGCATCCACAAGCCGCCTCACCAGGCCGAAGTAGCTGTTCGGAAGGATGTCGCCAGGCCACAGCCGGACTATAAGGCCCTTCAAGGCCTGTTCGGCCGCCTTGTGCAGCTCAACCAGCTGCTTTAGCTGGTCGCTCAGAGGCATTGGGTGTTCGGTCCCAGTATACTGAGACCAGAACAGCTTCTCCGTTGAGCTTCCCTCCTCGGCCTGGTAAAACTGCGCGGCATCCGACACGCTGCAGGGCAAATCCGTGAATGCTCCTGGAGAGCTCCGAATTCGAGTAAGTAATCGGTAATTTACTTTTACATGCTTCCTCTGCATATAGAATTCCTTACCCGCCGCTATCTTCTTCATTGCGTTGATCTCCTGGAGGGCCTTCTGGGCCTCGGCCTTGGCACTCTTTGCACTCTCAAGGGTCGCGGCAAGCTCAGACTCTCGCGTCTTCGAGTCAAGCTCCAACGCCTCGTGCTTCGTCACGAGAGCCTGGAGCTCTTGCTGCACCTCACCCACACGAGCCTCTTGTTTTCCTCGCTCGGTGCGCTCCTTGGTCGCTTTATCTTCGGCCTTGGTTAGTGCTTGCTTCAGGGTCGCCACCTCGATCGTGGCCCCTGGCAAACATACAATGATCCTGTCATTTTGCAATCGCGTCCTTTTTTATATATACATATCTATAGACGGGGTATTACTTACCCTTGTTTTCCTCGAGCTGCCTCTTGGCAAGGCCGAGCTCTTTCCTGGACCCCTCGAGGTCCTGCTTCAGTATGGCGACCTCCGCAGTCAGTGCGGCAGACGCCAGCAGCGAAGCCTGCATATGCGTATTGACACACTTATATTAGACTCCTGCGATATTATGTGATCCTCTGTTCGGCTTTTCTCTATGAACACCGAACAAAGCATCGGGGGCTACTGTCTATGCGGTAATATTTCTACTACATTTTAAAACACTTACCTCAAAGCCTGTTAGAAGGCTGGCACAGGCTTCAGTCAATCCTCTCTTGGCGGACTGAACCTTCTGGATCACCGCACTCATGATAGTGCGGTTCTCCTTGTCGATGGAAGCGTTGCGAAGCACTTCCAACAGGTTATCCGGCACCTCTGGATGGACAGAGGTCACCGGCACATGCGTCTTGCCCCTTTTAGAAGGAGGCCGCCTGCCCGAGCCTGGAACCGCTGGAGGTTCCGGCTTGGTGTTCGGCTGAGGGCCAAACTCGGAGCTCTCGGGGGCCCCGTCCCCGTGGCTCCCGGAGTCCGGAAGGTCACCTTGAGGCGCCTCCAGGACTGTCTCCCCTGGACCCGGTGCCTCTTGAGACAGCACCTCGGCGTCGTCAGCAGGATGAGGGGAGGTGGCGGTCGGGACTAGATCGCTATCCATGTCCGACGAGCCCAGGGAGCCGTCCTATGATACATCAATGCTGGTTCGCGGCGGCCTGCATAATCATGTTCGGCGTTAGGGAAAGCAGTGCGACAAAGGAATGCTATGAGTTACTCTGGTATCCGAATACTTACGATCTCCCCGGGGGCTTGGCCCGGGGCAACCACTCGTCTTCGCCCTCGTCGGCGGCGGTGGAACTGTCCAGAAGGAGATTCCTCCCCTTCTTGGACCCTTCGGCCTCCCCAGTTGGGGCGGCCTTCCTTTTCTGGTCTCCCCTGCCTGGAGGGGGAGCATCTTCTTCTTCCTCCTCGTCTTCGGGGGAGGAGTGTGCCACAGAGTTATCGGACGATGAGTCCGATAACACCTGGCGCCGGGAACTCTTTCGGGTTCCCTTGGCCTTCTTGGTCTTCTCCGGCACCTTGTAAGGAGCCAGAGTCAGCATCTCCGTCAGGAGAGCGCTCGCAGTGTCTTTGGGCAAAGGGGCCGGACAGTTAATCTGCCCCGACATCTCCACCCAGTCCTATCAAAGGCAGGGAGATTAGACCCCGCGCATAATTAAGCTAGGGAAAATAAATGACCTACAGGACGTATTGAACTCACCGGACGCGCTAGGCGCTTTGCGCTTAGTCCGCGGTCCTCACCGAGAGAAGGGGGGACCTCGGCGCCCTTGAATAGCACCTTCCAGACGTCCTTGTGCGTCGTATTGAAGAGCTCGCTCAGATTCTGGTGCTGGGCCGGGTCGAACTCCCACAAGGTAAAATCCCGTTGTTGACACGGGAGGGTCCGGCGGATGAGCATAACTTGGAATGTGTTGACAAGCTTGAGCTTCTTGCTCGCCATGCTCCGGATACATTTCTTGAGTCCATCCAGCTCCACCGATAAATCCCACGACAAGCCCTTCTCTTTCCAGGAAGTGAGCCGTGTTGGGAATCCGGATCGAAACTCGGGGGCTGCCACCCATTTGGCGTCGCGCGGCTCGGTGATGTAGAACCACGCTGATTGCCATCCCTTTATTGTCTCCACGAAGGAGCCTTCGAGCCATATGACGTTGGGCATTTTGCCCACCATGGCTCCGCTGCATTCTGCTTGTTGGCCTCGTACTACCTTCGGCTTGATATTGAAGGTCTTTAACCACAGGCCGAACTGGGGCCAGATGTGGAGGAAAGCCTCACACACGACGATGAACGCCGAAATGTTGAGGATGAAGTTCGAAGCCAGATCATGAAAGTCTAGCCCATAGTAGAACATGAGCCCCCGGACGAATGGATGGAGAGGGAATCCCAGTCCGCGGAGGAAATGGGTGAGGAATACTACCCTCTCATGGGGCCTGGGGGTAGGGATGAGCTGCCCCTCATCTGGGAGCCGGTGTGCGATGTCGTCGGGCAGGTATCCGGCTCTCCTCAGTTTCTTGATGTCTCCCTCCGTGACGGAGGAGACCATCCACCTGCCTCCCGCTCCGGACATGGTTGGAGAAGGTTGAGGTGGGAAGTGTGGACTTGGGTGCTAGAGCTCGAGTGTGCGAAAACGGATGAGCAAAGGAGGAAGAAGGCGTGGATAGAAAGGGGAATCCTTATCCCTTTATATGGGCGAACGAAGCTAAGCGTCCTCACTTGCCTGGTAAAACTCTCTTATCCCCCAAGCGCCGCAATTGATGACGCGGTTGGGTTACCCACGCCCGTATTGATGAGAATCCCGTAATAAGGGACACGATCTCTGCTTTGACAAGACGTGTCGAAAAACTGCCTCGCGTTATGTGCGGGGCTGGTTAAAGGGAACGGTTCGAATAATCACCGGGCTATGACATAACATCGTGCTGCCAAAACAAGCCAACAAATTAGATCTGCGAAAATATTATTCTCTCTGCGGTGGAATGTGGAACTTATTTTGCAGGGTCGGACACTATCCTCGTATTCAAATTCTTCTGTGATGTATTCAGAGAAGGAACCCGCCTTGCAATGCCGAAGACAATACTGCGCGTCGGACTCATCGTCATTGAAGCCTGGTTCAGGGGCTACTGGGGGAGTCCTGGATTAGGGGGTCTCTGGATAGCCGGACTATCTCCATTGGCCGGACTGTTAGACTATGAAGATACAAGATTGAAGACTTCGTCTCGTGTCCGGATGGGACTCTACTTGGCGTGGAAGGCAAGCTAGGCAATACGGATATGGATATCTCCTCCTTTGTAACCGACCTTGTGTAACCCTAACCCTCTCCGGTGTCTATATAAACCGAAGGGTTTTAGTCCGTAGGACAACAATCACAACATACAATCATACCATAGGATAGCTTCTAGGGTTTAGCCTCTCTGATCTCGTGGTAGATCTACTCTTGTACTACCCATATCATCAATATTAATCAAGCAGGACGTAGGGTTTTACCTCCATCAAGAGGGCCCGAACCTGGGTAAAACATCGTGTCCCCTGCCTCTTGTTACCATCCTGCCTAGACGCATAGTTCGGGACCCCCTACCCAAGATCTGCCGGTTTTGAAACCGACAGTGGTAAACTAGAAAGCAAAGACTCAAATCATACAAGATGCTCCAAGCAAAACACATATCATGTGGTGAATAAAAATATAGCTCCAAGTAAAGTTACCGATAGACGAAGACGAAAGAGGGGATGCCTTCCGGGGGATTCCCCAAGCTTAGGCATTTTGGTGTCATTGAATTTTACCTTGGGGTGCCATGGGAATCCCCAAGTTTAGGCTCTTGCGACTCTTTGTTCCATAATCCATGAAACCTTTACCCAAAACTTAAAAACTTCACAACACAAAACTCAAAATAGAAAATCTCATGAGCTCCGTTAGCGAAAGAAAACAAAACACCACTTCAAGATACTGTAATGAACTCATTCTTTATTTATATTGGTGTTAAACCTACTGTATTCCAACTTCTCTATGGTTTATAAACTCTTTTACTAGCCATAGATTCATCAAAATAAGCAAACAACACATGAAAAACAGAATCTGTCAAAACAGAACAGTCTGTAGTAACCTGTAGTTAACGCAAACACTGGAACCCCAAAAATTCTAAAATAAATTTTTGGACATGAGGAATTTATCTGTTAACCATCTTCAAAAATAATTAACTAAATAGAACCTTCCAAATAAAAATGGCAGCAGTTCTCGTGAGCGCTAAAGTTTCTGATTTTTACAGCAAGATCAAAAAGACTTTCCCCAAGTCTTCCCAACGGTTCTACTTGGCACAAACACTAATTAAACACAAAAAAACACAACCAAACAGAGGCTAGATAAATTATTTATTACTAAACAGGAGCAAAAGGCAAGGAATAAAAATGAAATTGGGTTGCCTCCCAACAAGCGCTATCGTTTAACGCCCCTAGCTAGGCGTAAAAGCGAAGATAGATCTAGGTATTGCCATCTTTGGTTTTAGGGAAGAAAAGAGCAAACTTATTATCTATGGCATTAATCTTTCTATTTTGATAAAGCACATGGTTGTTAATGGTAGAATAAAGATTAATCATTTTACGGAAATTTGCATCTAAGCTAGCTTTCATCTCTTTGATAGATTCATTTTGGTAGGAGAGCAAAAGAGATGTGGATTCAACCTTCTCATTCATGGGGTGCCCAAATATGGTTTTCATCTTTTCATAAGTATCTACGGCATCTCCTTCAAGAAAACCATCTTCAAAAATAGAATCTAGGACATGCTTAAACGAAGAAGGTAGGGCAACATAAAAGCTCCTTAAGTAAATTTCAATTTGGTATTGGGGCACATAGCTGGCCCGGATCCTTAATAGTCTATCCCAAGCATCTTTCAAAGATTCATCGAGTAAATAAATAAAAATTCTGGAATCATCTTCGTCAAAATTATTAAGATTCTCATTGATAACTTCAGTATGTCTTTCCATAGCATCATTTTTTATGAGTTTTGAGAGAATAGAAGGATTGTCAAAAGTACTAAAACTCGGGAGAGAACCCCCAACCCTTTTTGATTCCGACATGGCGAAAGAAAGGAGAGCGGAAAAGAGAGGGCGAATAAAATGGCAAGGGTGAAGTGGGGGAGAGGAAAACAAGAGGCAAATGGCAAATAATGTAATGCGAGGGATAAGAGCTTGTGATGGGTACTTGGTATGTCTTCACTTAGCAACGGCACCTGAAATGACTCATTGTTGGGAGTCAAATCTTGACTTGACTTGGAGCGAATCTCCCCGGCAACGGTGCCAGAAATCCTTCTTGCTACCTCTTGAGCACTGCGTTGGTTTTCCATTGAAGAGGAAAGGGTGGTGCAGCAAAGTAGCATAAGTATTTCCCTCAGTTTTTGAGAACCAAGGTATCAATCCAGTAGGAGATCACGCTCGAGTCCCACGCACCTACACAAACAAATAAGAACCTCACAACCAATGCGATAAAGGGGTTGTCAAGCCCTTCACGGTCACTTACGAGAGTGAGATATGATAAGATAATATTTTTGGTATTTTTATGATAAAGATGCAAAGTAAAATAAAAGGCAAAAGAAATAACTAAGTATTGGAAGATTAATATGATGGAAGATAGACCCGGGGACCATAGGTTTCACTAGTGGCTTCTCTCAAGGGCATAAGTATTACGGTGGGTAAACGAATTACTGTCGAGCAATTAATAGAATTGAGCATAGTTATGAGAATATCTAGGTATGATCATGTATATAGGCATCACGTCCGAGACAAGTAGACTGAAAATATTCTGCATCCACTACTATTACTCCACACAGCGACCGCTATCCAGCATGCATCTAGAGTATTAAGTTCATAAGAACAGAGTAATGCTTTAAGGAAGATGACATGATGTAGAGGGATAAACTCATGCAATATGGTATAAACCCCATCTTTTTATCCTCGATGGCAATAATACAATACATGTCGGTTCCCTTTCTGTCACTAGGATCAAGCACCGCAAGATTGAACCCAAAGCTAAGCACTTCTCCCATTGCAAGAAAGATCAATCTAGTAGGCCAAACCAAAATGATAATTCGAAGAGACTTGCAAAGATACACCAATCATACATAAAAGAATTCAGAGGAGAATCAAATATTGTTCATAGATAATCTGGATCATAAACCCACAATTCATCGGATCTTGACAAACACACTGCAAAAGAAGATTACATCGAATAGATCTCCAAGAGAATCGAGGAGAACTTTGTATTCAGATCCAAAGAGAGAGAAGAAGCCATCTAGCTAATAACTATGGACCCGTAGGTCTGAAATAAACTACTCACACATCACCGGAGAGGCCATGGAGTTGATGTAGAGGCCCTCCGTGATCAATGCCCCCTCTGGCGGAGCTCTGGAAGAGGCCCCAAGATGGGATCTCTCGGGTACAGAAGGTTGCGACGGTGGAATTAGGTTTTAGTGGTGCTCCTGGATGTTTGGGGGGTATGTGGACTTATATAGGAGGAATAAGTACTTTGGTGGAGCAACGGAGGGCCCACGAGGGTGGAGGGCGCGCCCAGAGGGGTAGGCGCGCCCCCCTGCCTCGTGCCTTCCTCCCTTGCTTCTTGACGCCCACTCCAAGTCTCCTGGATCATGTTGTTGAGAAAATCACATTCCCAAAGGTTTCATTCCGTTTGGACTCTGTTTGATATTCCTTTTCGACGAAACCCTAAAATAGGCAAAAAAACAACAATTTGGGATGGGCCTCCGGTTAGTAGGTTAGTCCCAAAAATGATATATAATTGTAAAATAAAGCCCATTGACATCCAAAATAGATAATATAATAGCATGGAGCAATCAAAAATTATAGATACGTTGGAGACGTATCAGAGCGCGAGCCATGGACATAGCACTATGGGTGGAATAGAATATGATGATTGAGGTTGTGTGAGAAGACAAAAAGGGAGAAAGTCTCACATTTACGCGGCTAATCAATGGGCTATGGAGATGCCCACCGATTGATGTCAATGCAAGGAGTAGGGATTGCCATGCAACGGATGCACTAGAGCTATAAATATATGAAAGCTCATCAAAGAAACTAAATGGGTGTGCATCCAACTCGCTTGCTCACGAAGACCTAGGGCATTTGAGGAAGCCCATCATTGGAATATACAAGCCAAGTTCTACAATGAAAAATTCCCACTAGTATATGAAAGTGACAAAATAAGAGACTCTCTATCATGAAGATCATGGTGCTACTTTGAAGCACAAGTGTGGAAAGAGGATAGTAACATTGTCCCTTCTCTCTTTTTCTCTCATTGTCTTTTTTTTATTTGGGCCTTCTTTTTTTTGGCCTCTTTTTTTGTCCGGAGTCTCATCCCGACTTGTGGGGGAATCATAGTCTCCATCATCCTTTCCTCACATGGGACAATGCTCTAATGATGATCATCACACTTTTATTTTCTTACAACTCAAGAATTACAACTCTATACTTGGAACAACATATGACTCTATGTGAATGCCTCCGGCGGTGTACCGGGATTGCGATGAATCAAGAGTGACATGTATGAAAAATTAAGCATGGTGGCCTTGCCACAAATACGATGCCAACTACATGATCATGCAAAGCAATATGACAATGATGATGCGTGTCATAATAAATGGAACGGTGGAAAGTTGCATGGCAATATATCTCGGAATGACTATGGAAATGTCATAATAGATAGGTATGGTGGCTGTTTTGAGGAAGATATAAGGAGGCGTATGTGTGATAGAGCGTATCATATCACGGGGTTTGGATGCACCGGTGAAGTTTGCACCAACTCTCAACGTGAGAAAGGGCAATGCACGGTACCGAAGAGGCTAGCAATGATGGAAGGGTGAGAGTGCGTATAATCCATGAACTCAACATTAGTCATAAGGAACTCACATACTTATTGCAAAAATCTACAAGTTATCAAAAACCTCGGCACTACGCGCATGCTCCTAGGGAGATAGATTGGTAGGAAAAGACCATCGCTCGTCCCCGACCGCCACTCATAAGTAAAGCAATCAAAGCACACCCCATGCTTAAAATTTTTCACATAACATTTACCATACGTGCATGCTATGGGACTTGCCAACTTCAACACAAGTATTCATCAATTTCACAATTACTCAACTAGCACACCTCTAATATTACCACCTTTATATCTCAAAACAATATATCAAGCATCCAACTTCTCTTAGCATTTAAAATTTATAACCAAAGTGAATTACCATGCTGTTCTAAAGGACTCTCAAAATGATATAAGTGAAGCATGAGAGATAAATTATTTCTATAAAATAAAACCACCGCCGTGCTCTAAAAGATATAAGCAAAGCACTAGAGCAAAAATTATCCAACTCAAAAGATATAAGTGAAGCACATAGAGTATTCTAATAAATTCCAATTCATGTGTTTCTCTCCCAAAAGGTGTGTACAGCAAGGATGATTGTGGTAAACTAAAAATCAAAGACTCAAATCATAAAATATGCTCCAAGAAAAACACATATCATGTGGCGAATAAAAATATAGCTCCAAGTAAAGTTACCGATGGACGAAGACGAAAGAGGGGAAGCCTTCCGGGGCATCCCCAAGCTTAGGATTTTGGTTGTCCTTGGATTTTACCTTGGGGTGCCTTGTGCATCCCCAAGCTTAGGCTCTTGCCACTCCTTGTTCCATAATCTATCAAATTTTACCCAAAACTTGAAAACTTCACAACACAAAACTTAAAAGAAAATCTTCGTGAGCTCTGTTAGTAAAAGAAACAAACCACCACTTCAAGGTACTGTAATGAACTCATCATTTATTTATATTTGTGTTAAACCTACTGTATTCCAACTTTTCTATGGTTCATAAACTATATTACTAGCCATAGATTCATCAAAATAAGCAAACAACACACGAAAAACAGAATCTGTCAAAAACAGAACTGTCTGTAGTAATCTGTATGTTTTGAATACTTCTGGAACCCCAAAAATTCAAAAATAAATTTCTGTACGTGAGGCATTTATCTGTTAATCATATTCAAAAAGAATTAACTAAATAGCACTCTCCAATAAAAAAATGGCAGCAATTCTCGTGAGCGCTAAAGTTTCTGTTTTTTACAGCAAGATCAAAAAGACTTTCTCCAAGTCTTCCCAGCGGTTCTACTTGGCACAAACACTAATTAAACACAAAAAACAAACAAACAGAGGCTAGATAAATTATTTATTACTAAATATGAGGAAAAAGCAAGGAATAATAATAAAATTGGGTTGCCTCCCAACAAGCGCTATCGTTTAACGCCCCTAGCTAGTCATAAAAGCAAAGATAGATCTAGGTATTGCCATCTTTGGTAGGCAATCCATAAGTGGCTCTCATAATAGATCCATATGGTAATTTAATTTTATTTCTAGGGAAGTGTTCCATTCCTTTCCTTAACGGAAATTGGAATCTAATATTCCCTTCCTTCATATCAATAATTGCACCAATCGTTCTAAGTAAAGGTCTACCAAGAATAATAGGACATGAAGGATTGCAATATCAAGAACAACGAAATCTACGGGCACATAATTCCTATTTGCAACAATAAGAACATCATTAATCTTTCCCATAGCGTTCTTAATAGTGGAATCCGCAAGGTGCAAGGTTAAAGAACAATCATCAAATTCAAGGAAACCTAGCAAATCACACAAAGTTTTTGGGATCATGGAAACACTAGCACCCAAATCACACAAAGCATAGCATTCGTTATCTTTAATTTTTATTTTAATTGTAGATTCCCACTCATCATAAAGTTTTCTAGGGATAGAAACTTCCAAGTCAAGTTTTTCTTCGTAAGATTGCATTAAAGCATCAACGATATGTTTAGTAAAAGCTTTATTTTGACTATAAGCATGAGGAGAATTTAGCACGGATTGCAACAAGGAAATACAATCTATCAAAGAGAAAGTATCATAACTATATTCCTTGAAATCCAAGATAGTGGGTTCGTTGTTATCTAAAGTTTTAACCTCTTCAATCACACTTTTACTGATTTTTGCATCAAGATCTAAAAACTCCGAATTTTTGGGACGCCTTCTAACTAAAGTTGACTCATATCCAGTCCCATCATTATCAAGATTCATATTGCAAAACAAGGATTTAATAGGGGACACATCAATCACTTTTAGATCTCCATCCTTATTATCATGAAAACTAGAAGAACACGCTTTCACAAAGGAAGCCATTTTTGCACGCATCCTAGCGGTTCTTTCTTTGCACTCATCAATGGAAATTCTCATGGATTTGAGAGACTCATCGATATCATGCTTAGGTGGAATAGATCTAAGTTTCAAAGAATCAACATCAAGATAAATTCTATCCACGTTCCTAGCCAACTCATCAATCTTAAGCAAATTTTCTTCAATCAAAGCATTGAAACTCTTTTGCGAACTAATAAATTCTTTAATACTAGATTCAAAATCACTGACTAATAAATTCTTTAATACTAGATTCAAAAAAGGAAAAAAAGGCAAACATATATCACACACGCAGCACATAAAAAGGTATACCACACAATGCAACCACCAAAAAAGCATAATTATCTATTTTACCTTCTTAAAATCTTTCATCCTATTGCCAACAAAATTCTTAAAGTATAGCGTTCCAAAAAAATCCACAAACAAAGTTGTTTTTCATGCCATTGAAAAAGGAAAAGAAAAAAAGTTTCAGGTGGTTATAGAAAAAGGAGATGAAAACATATTATTTGTGGAGGGGCTGAATAAGTAGAGCTTACTAAGTTGCTTGCTGTGGGTAGTTAAGCAGGGGCCAATCTAGTTTGAAAGGGGATAGATCCATAGTGAAGTCTGGTTCTTCTTTAGCAATCCTCTTGAAATTGGTAAACTGACACAAGTAGAAATAATTCATAGATTTTGTCAACACAAAACGTAACGGATAATATGCTACCACCCTAAAGTTCGGAAAACTTCATATTTTCTTTCAAAGATTTTGCAACAAATTCATTAGTAACCTGGATTTTCATTAATGTACAATGGATTTTGCAACAGATTCATTAGTAATCTTGCTCTTAAGCTTCGTCTGGTCCTTGCTCTTCAACTTCTCCTCATCACGGTTGGGACTTGGTTCCCTGCTGCTAACTACAATATATGACTCCTCTTGTGGTTTTGATGGTCCATGTGCAAAAAAATCAATAAAAAGGAGATCTTTCAAAAAATGTTGCGAGGATAGATTTGTTGGCAAATAAACATGACAGGGCATGCATCCAGTCCCATTTGATAATGGAGACGTGGAGGTTGGTGTGGCATCGAACACATGCAATTTTATAACTTTTGAGTTTGGGCCCTCGTGAGTTACATCAAAAACTACATAACACTTTTTTGTGTAGTAGTGTTGCCATGCCTCGAAGCATTGGAGTTCGCAGCTATGTCTAGGACACTGATCCACCACTCGTATTCCCCAGTGCCCTATTGGAACAGATTCATTGATGGCACATCACTCCAATCTCCAGCTATACTTGGCACAGAGCGATCGTGATGACTGAGTTCATGCCCATGCTCAATATCTTCATAAGTGGACGCTTTATTCTTTGCGTTCTCAAAGTAGAGTGCAAGGTCCTCATTGACAACATCACTAGTTCCTGTGGCCAACTCAACGACGTTGCCTTCATTTGGCTCATGAGCAATGTCACTTGGACGGTTGCTTCGAGCTCCTTCAGTCGGGTCAACCACCTTGTCGGTTGTTGGCTCAACTCGGGCTTTCCTTCTAGAACTTTGTTTGCTACACACGGGATCATCTGCCTTGTCTACAACATTGTTGCGAGGTGGCGGCACATAGAAAGTAACATATCCTTCTTCATGAGTACTTGATGAAGCAACATGAACATCTTTGAGAAGCTGTCCCATTTGCTTGCAATAGATTGCTTGCAACACTTTCCCGTAAGAACTTAGAGCGCCTTTTAACTTTGCAGCATAGAGTTTTGTGTGCTTGTCATAGATAGCAACCAAATGGGATGGGAGCTAAAAATGTATGAAAAAAGGGTTGTGGTCGTTGAGGGTGCAACTTACTGTGTGATGGTACTACAAAAGAAACTATAAAGGTATTTGAAAAAAATAAAAAAGAAATAAACACGCAAAAAGAAAAAAACCTCACCTCAAGCTCTACAACAAATGGTATTGGGTTCTGAAGCCAAGCATCCAGTGAACCACACACGTCTTCTTCAGCATTTTTGCCATTTTCCACTTGAATGCTACCTGACAAAAGGGTTGTCCTTCGCAGCCGCTTCATCTTGGTTATCATTAATGTCCATGTTTGCAGCCCCACCTCTTGAGTGTCAGCACAATCCGACATGTTTGAAACCTGCTCATCCTGAGAAACTTCTCTATTATTTCCTTGGGTAGACGATGATGTGTACGGTGTCTCCGACATAGGGCGAAACTACAAGACACAAAGTAAAAAAACCATGAGCACACAAAACAAAAAAAAGAAAAGAAAAAATATGTTGCAATGGATAACCACACAGAGACTTACGTGACACTTCCCGAATGTGGCTTTGCCCAGACAAAGATTATTCTTGTCAAAGTCTAACCCAAGATGAAAGTTGGTCCAGTGCACGAAGCAAGCCCTTGGAAGAGAATAATTCAATTGGTGCTCATTGATGGCAGCTTGAGGGAAGATCAAATGATCCTGGTCAAAAGACAAAAAATAATTTATCAGACACACAAAGAATTGTGATTATAAAACACAAAAAACAGAGTCATGAGAGAAAGAAAATTCCAAAAAAGAAAGGTGTATATCGCTAGCATAGGAAAGCAGCCCCCAACCTAGAATGAGGAAGTAGACTATGATTTTATCTTCTCTTGGCACTTCTTGACCTCTTTCATCGCAACACTTAAATGTTAAAACATGCTCATTCCAAACGAATTCATCAACCTTGTCCATTTCTTCAAGACTTTTGAGGTACTCTAGGGGCACCATGTTGCTAGTGCCTTGGGTTAAAACTGTTGCAAGCGCTAACAAGACCCATGACCTTTTGGTAGTGTCGTTGTTGTCATTCCTTGCTTGATGAAGCACATCCACTATATGCGCAATTGGAGCTCTGTCATTCTTGTGATAAATGTTGCAGAGGTCACAATGCTCATGTCTCTTGAAAAGCTCAACTGGTCTATTGCCTGACGGAATGTTGAAAACCTTCTTCACCATGTCTCTCGTAAACAAAATAATTTATTCCGACTCAACCTGAAACAAAATAAAAAAAATATTGATGGGATGATGTCAACGTGACCTAAAGAGAGTACGTGTTACAGACATGATGCATGAGATAAAAAAAGAAAAAAGGTGGGTGTAATACCTGAGCTCGCATCTGTCTGTATCGATGCTCATTGCTACCCACTCCATTAGATCATGCGGCACTGTGAAGGATGAGATGCTCATGAGATCACCGAATCCAGTTTCATTTATGTCACGCCTCTTGCTAGGATTAAGTTTTGTGTTGGCAACATCACGCAAGCGTTTTGCAGCGAGACGTTGGCCGAATACACCATCAGACTCCATTGCTTCTTCGTCTGGTGGATAACTACAAAATTCAAAATATAATAAATTTCTTGGGTACACCACAAAAAATGCATACTATATAATGCTACAAAAAAAATGAAAAATCCACATACGAAAAATGTGAAATCTGCCACACTTAATCCACTACTAGTATGTCAAAAACAAAATATGACATGGAAATGGCAAGGACCTACTGAATAAACTATAAAAATAGTTTCTAAACCACCATTAGAGCATGCAACAACAACTACTACTAGAGATGTGGCAGGCATTCAGATTCCAACTTCCTCAACATCTACAAAGTATAATGAAGCAAAATGATAGTTCAAAAATGAATGAAGCAAAGGTACCATAAGATGAAAATCTTGTCTGAATATAGTTCCATATAGAATATAAAACAACAATAACCATCTGACTATACTGCCTTTCATCGAAAAATCCTGATCTAAATCACATTGCAGTAGGATGCAACATGACTTGGCACTACCATCCCACAAGAGCATCACAGCTGAGAAATCTCGGCCCCCTACCTCTAAAATCTCGACCAAAAACCCTAGCTACAAATGGGAACCAAATTCATCCGATCTAAACTACAAACCCCTACCTGAAATGGGGAAGATGAAGGGGGTGGCAGCTCAAGTGAAAACCATAAACGAAACAAAACTCAGGATGAAGGCGATTTCATTCTGAATCTACTCATCCAACACTAAGAACTGCCTGAATTAACCTTGAAATGATGCTCCACGTGAAGGTCTCGCCGGCGGGGGACAAAAATGCTGCGAAGCACTGGAGACCATACATGTCGTCCACCGTGGCAACTACAGAGGGGTCGTGTCGATCGGTGTCATGGCCGACAACGCTCGCCGTCGCCCGAGCCTCTGATTCCCCTGTCGTCGCCTCAGCATCCGATTCACCCGCCCCCGCCATGATTCCGGATCTCGCCTGCGTCATCACCACTGAAAGGGAAGGGTAATGAAGCATGGAAACAAAACGGTGAGAGTTAAGGGGGGTGGAAGCAAAAAAAAGGAGTTATAATCCACCGGTGATATGCCTGGTAAGAGAGCCCTCGACTGCAAGATGAAGCGCGATCGGACAACGCATGAAACGTTTGCTCGCGCGGCTGCGTGCATCCGGATAAAAGAGAGTGTTTTCCAAAAAAATGTGTTTTAATAAGGAGTACTTATATTATTTAACGGAGCCTAGGCAGCTTACGCATGATCGAGTCAACCAGGACCGCCGATCAACAAACTTCTGTTGGATGGCCAAAAAAATACTTGTGTCATCGCGCGACAAAAAAATTACAAGGCTATGCTCCCGGCGGGTCTCGAACCCGCGACCTTCGGCTCATAAGACCAACGCTCTAACCAACTGAGCTACGGGGGCTGGGCGATTTCGAGTATTCATTCCATGGTTTTGTACGGTCACTGAATTGAACATAAAGGTGATCGAAACTGTTTGGCTAATTACTCGTTACTCATAAGTTGATCAACAATTTTCCCTATTACTTATTGTTGTAGTTCTTACAAAAAAAAGTAAAAACTATTTTTATATAAAAAGGATATATTAACATCACAAGGATATCAATCACATTGACCTCTGGTCCTCTGCATCAACATCATCTCAGTAGACAACGCGTCTAGGAAAGGACAAAACACGAGCGTCATCGTCGCTGGACCCAACCACTAACATGAGATGATGGATTCTCATTTCAAAGAGAAGTTTCTAGTCCGGTCCGACTAATGAAGGCCGGGCCAAGAGCAGCCACGTAGCCGATGCCATCCTATGTTATCACCACTTGCTGATCCATCAACACACCACCCGCACGCACAGTTCTAAGTCTCCAACCTGCAGCAAGCGGGGTTGTCAATCATCGGAGCATGTCGTAGGGAATCTCAAATATAGAGGCCGAAATCTGTCGACGTGCATGAGACCATGCAACTCCGCTGGGAAACTGCAATAAGGAAGATGTATTGTTGCCACAACCGTCGTGAAAACGGGAACCATGAGGATCCACTGTCACAGTGAATCGAGGAGCAAGAAGCCTCTGCTGCAAATCACCGTCGTAGACGCCACGAAGCCATCGTACCATGCCACCATCGAGGTGTCCCGAGCCTCTGCTGTTGGAAGGGAGAAAGGGTTTTGGTGGAATTGTTGTTTTATTGCTTGAGCCTCATGGGCATATATATATAGGAGTATATGATCATCTTGGAGTACAAGGCAAGGTAGAATAATATCCTACGCTATCCTAGCTTTCCTAATAATCACGATACTCAACATCC
>NC_041384.1:54787919-54793929 GCF_002162155.2 Triticum dicoccoides
GCATCGCGGAGTCGTGGCTGGAGTGGAAACCAACGAGGTTGCTCAAGCAGGCGGTAGCCCTTTGTGCCGTTTGTCGATGTAGCCGAGAGCCGGGGGTGGTGTAGCCGTGGTCGAGGTAGCCGCGCGTAGAATGTCGTGGTCGATGTCGAGTCGGGGAGCCGGTGTCGAGGATGTCGCCGTGGAGCCGCGGGTGCAAGAGCGTGCCGAGTTAGCATGGGCGCAGTGGTGTCGAAGTAGTGGTGCGCCGGGAAGAAGACGTTGTTGACGACGCGTCGCGGCGGGTTTGCCAAGCCCGGGGACACATCGTAGACGAAGGAACACACCGGTGTTGCCAGCACCGGGCATGCGTAGATGGACGAAGACGAAGTTGACGAAGCGCCACACCAGGCTTGCCAGGCCCGGGGAAACATCGTGGACGAAGGCACGCATCGGTGTTGCCAGCACCGGGCATGCATAGACGAGGACCTGCACAAGTTGTACGCCATGTCGGAGGAGTCGGAGAGGCTAGCAAAGGACTCGACGACGGTTGCACCGTCAATCAGCGCGGAGCCGATGTCGCCTGCGGTTGTCGGAGTAGACGAAGTGGTCGGGGTAGATGACGGCGACGCTGGCGACGGGCCGGTGCTGGACGAAGACAAAGGAGGTGGACGGACGGCGGCGGCTACGTGGGTAGTGGCGGCGGCCAAAGAAGAGCGGCGGCGGCGGCCTGACGGCGGCGGCGGTGGCTAGGTTAGGAGTGCGGCGGCAGTGCTCGAAGTAGGCGAAGAACCCGACAGCATGACGAAGACCGGCGCGGACGGTGGCGTTCCCGCGCCATGGGAGGTGGCGCGACGCATACCACGGAAAGTCAACGCGCGTGGACGACGAAGTGGACGGTGGGCCGCCGCGCAACGGCCCGAAGGGGCGACGCAGCGGCGGCGGGCAGGTCGGGGTGAAGGCGGGAAGACCTCGGGGCGGCGGCAGGGAGCGCGGGCCGCGGCGCGACAACCCGAAGGGGCGGGGCAGCGGAGGAGCGCGGGTCGGTACAACCGCGGGGACGGCCTCTGGACGGCGGCGTGGACCGCGTGCCACGCTCGCTACGACCCGACGGGGCGATGCAGTGGCAGCGCGAGGGTCGGTGCTGCCATGAGGACGACCTGGAGCGGACGGTCTCTGGGCGGCGGTGGACCGCGGGCCATGGTACTACGGCCCGAAGGGGCGACGCAGTGATGCAGGTCGGTGCAGCTGGGAGAAGAACCACGGGGCGGCGGCGCTGCAGCCCGACGGGGCGACACAGCGGCAGCCCATTGCTCGATCGGTAGAGGGACGCGGGACGGTCTTCACGGGGCCTGCGGAGGCGCGCGCAACCGACGGGCCAGGTCGGTCACACGGCATAGATGAGGCGGATCGCGGCGGCGGGTGGGTGATCAATCCGATCGCGCGCGAGGTTGGAGACGTCGCTCGGGGGAGGCGCGGTGGCGGCGGAGTCCAAGATGAAGCCGGCGGCGGCGGGCGGCAGGGCGGCTATGATTGGCCGCCACATGGTGCGAGGCCGCCGGGTCGGGGTGAAGCAGGTGTCGGCTAGGATTTAGGATCGACTTGCGATAGATACCATGTTGGAAGGGAGAAAGGGTTTTGGTGGAATTGTCGTTTTATTGCTTGAGCCTCATGGGCATATATATAGGAGTACATGATCATCTTGGAGTACAAGGCAAGGTAGAATAATATCCTACGCTATCCTAGCTTTCCTAATAATCACGATACTCAACATCTGCCACTAGTAGAAAACGGGCCTATTGTCCCGGTTTGTAAGGGCCTTTAGTCCTGGTTCCTGAACCGGGACTAAAGGGTCGGTACTAATACCCTGTCCCTTTAGGCCCGGTTCAATCCAGAATCGGGATAGATGGGCCTCCACGTGTTCTGTGCGCGGAGCCCAGCCAGGAGGGCCTTTGGTCTCGGTTGGTGGCACCAACCAAGACCAATAGGCATCAGCGCGTCAGCATTTCTGTGGCTGGGGGTTTTGTTTTTTTTAAAGGGGGGGGGGTTTGGGGGTTTTGGAGGGTTAATTTAGGTGTTTCATATATTGTGTTAGCTAGCTATAATTAATAAAGAGAAGTGTCCTCTCTTATGTCCGTGCTTGGTCAACGCTACGTACTATACATCGTATAGAGAGGACCAGACACGCTAGCTAGCTAGTAAGCAAATGAAGGAAACAAAGGATCGTCATGAACATATATGCATACAGAGAGAAGTGATATCGACCACCTCTCCTTCTCCGAGAGATTGGTCGAACAACAAGTTATCATATATCTATCCGACACTACCGGCTACATATATACAATAATTATCTCTTACAAATATAATCTCCTAACATACGGACGCATGGTCCACATAGTATTCTCCGTCTTCAGCGATCACGTGGTCAAGAAAGAATGCCGCCAATTCCTCTTGAATTGCTCGCATGCGAGCTGGTGCTAGGAGTTCATCCCGCTTCCGAAACATCTAATTTGAAGAAGGGGATCAATACATATATATATATATATATATATATATATATATATATATATATATATATATATATGAATGAATGAAACTCAACACAAATGATGGTAATAAAATAAAATTGTAAATGTTGTTATTTACGCACTTCATATTGTTCGTCAGAGTAGCCCCGCTCACAGGTCGTGTGGCGGATGGACTCGCAAATGTACCACAGAAACCATTCCCTTGTTCCTGCCACAACCACTTTACAAGAAATAGAGGTCAATCAAACTGATAAGCAAGAATGCCAAATGGTATTGATGAAACTAGCGCTTGAATCACTAGGAGATGCGCGGAACATGCTACTATAGTACTTACTTTCAGGTGTCTAAATTGCAGCTTCTTCGGCAGTCCCGGAGCTTTTTTGGTGAATTTTCTCCAAACCCTGCCAGACAAAAAAAACAATTACTTGATATATCAGGAAATGAACAAAGTTGCTGATATGGTGGATAATGATCGATTTAACTTACTTCTCGAGCATTTGAGTCATGTCCGCATAGTCCTGGGGATCTTTTCGTCTCAACTCTAAGACGGTTACTAGTCCCTGCTCAAGATTAATCTCTAGGAGAATATAATGGAAACTGCACACGCATGCATAACTCATCAATTATATTACTATAACCTTGACTAATATATAAGGGAAACCGAATATGCACAAGACAGTAACACTCACTTGAAGTTGTAAGGAAAGAGTATTATATCTTTGTTTTCATTTATTACCAATTATCGTAGCAAGTTGGCCTCGGTATCTGCGGCATGAAATTTAACCTGAGTTGCATCTATGAGATTTGTGTTAATGAACCCAATATCACCGATTTGTCTTTTCTTCAATTCGACGATCTTCAATCTGCATAATATAGTGAGGATAATTATAAATACATGCAATGAAAGAGTTGAGCTATATAGAGAGACTTAATGACAGAAGTAGTATTACTTACAGACAGTAGCAGGTGACTGTTGCTTTATCGAGGGCCAATTGATTGAAAAACTGAAAGAACTCCTCAAATGGAACAGGCAACGGTTCAATTCCAACAAGGTCATGCTCCTTTTAAACTCTCACATACAAAGTACTCCTCCCCCCAGACTCTCTGCAGATTTTCAAGTACCAATCATGCAATCTTCGCATCATCGTTGATAGAGATCTTTCATCTTTGACGAGAGGCTTCCCGTACTCCTATCTTTGTATCTGCACCTCCATGAAATCATAATGTACATCATCGGGCAGGTAATCTCCAAGATTGCTATAACCGGGCAGTATCCTCGGATCATTAGCGACGATGTCGCTAGGCACCTTGAGTGGGGGGCATGATTGCTTCGCTTGTTCGCCGAGCTGGGCAATTTGTTTCCCAGCTCGTCGTTCTTTCAGCCTTTGATCACCGCTTCGCTTCGGCAAATGCCTTTCCAATAATGCGCTCATAGTTGCCTTTCGGCGGAGACTTGGGTGGTTTTGTCAGGGCAGCCAGAGTGCGCTTCGCTTTCACCGGATCTACCTTCTCCTCCGGAGGTGTATGTTTCTTTGCTTTCACCCCTTCAAAGAAGTTCCTCACTTCTTCTTGCGCGATCTTGGCGTTCTCCTCCGGGGTCCTCTCGTATGGTAACTTCTCTGGAGTCTTCAGAGAAGGACCGAATCTATATGTCCTCCCGCCTTTGGTTGTACTGCTAGACGCCGGCAGAGCAGACGGAGCGGCTGTCTTCTTTACTTGCTTACGAGGCGGAGGAGAAGGACTATGACGCGCCGGAGCAGCCGGAGCGGCAGCGGGTCTCTTCCGCCCTTGCTGACGAGGCGGAGAAGGAGGAGGCTGGTTGCTCGGGCGCGCCGACGCAGGCGGAGAAGGAGGCGGAGTGCCGCCACACGCCGGAGAAGGAGCGGGCCGAGTGCCCTGATCGTCACTCGCCGGAGGAGGAGGCGGTGGAGGAGGCGGAGTGCCCTGACTCGCCATAGGAGGAGGAGGAGGCGGAGGCGTCCAGTTCGGAAGGTTGATGAGCTCCTTCCGCCATAGGCATGGAGTCTTCAGAGCAGAACCTAGCCGAGTCTCCCCTTCACCGGTAGGGTGGTCAAGCTGGAGGTCCTCAAATCCCTTCGTTATTTCATCGACCATCACCCTAGCATATCCTTCTGGAATCGGCCGGTAGTGAAAAGTTGCGCCAGGTTCAGTAGGAAAAACAGAGCCAACAGCCGCCTTGACCTTCATATTAATCCATTGCGTCATAAGGTGGCAATTTTGAGACTCCATGATAGCATCCACGGGATAGCTGGTAGGAGCCGTCAAGACATGCTCCGGCTGAAGCAGCTCGGTGGAAGCCACGCTGCTTCTCCGCTGAGATGGCGGGGTAGCTTCGGGGGAAGCTTCGGCAGTTCGTTTGCTGCGATTTGCTTCTCGTTCCTCTATCGCTTGTACCCTAGCGTGCAGCGCCTGCAATTGGGTCTGCTCCACTTTCTTCCACCTCTCGTGGCATTTGTAACCACCTGCGTCCGGAAATCCAGCCTTCCATGGAATGGAGCCTGGTGTGCCTCGTGTCCGTCCAGGGTGCTCAGGATTCCTGAGGGACATTGTGAGCTCGTTGTTCTCTCTGTCTGGAACGAACACTTGCTGCGTTGCTTCGATATAGTGCTTAAGCCACTTGACTGGTATTTCCATTTGCTCGTCCGTCCAAATGCACTTCCCTGATACAGGGTCCAAGGTTCCGCCAGCCTCGAAGAACCAAGTCCGGCAACGGTCTGGCCAGTCACTTGTGGGACGTGGATGTAGTGTCCGACACCGACGGCCACATGTATCTCACACCGACGATACTTGCTATTTAGGGTTTCCTCTACCGCTCGGCGACCCTCGACGACCCTCGTTCCCGATAAAAAAAAGAGGAAGAAGAAAAAAAGAGGAGAAGAAAGAATAGAGGATCCTCTTCTTCCTCTCATGTTCGACGACTCTCGACCCCTCGCCGACCCTCGACCCCCTCGGCGACCGTCGACCCCCTCTTGACCCTCATATATAAAACCTTTTCTTCCTTCTTCTTCCTTCTATTCCTTCTTCCTAAATTTATAAAACTTTTTTAAAAATGAAACTAACCTAAAATGTACTAAATCAGAGAACATATATAGACAAAACTTTTCTAATTAAAAATCTAACTTTTGCATATATGTATTTTTAAAACATCATTACAATTGAAAAAATACATACATACATACAAAAAAATATGTAAAAAATACATACATACATATATGAACATACATCAAAAAATACATATATCTAAAAAATACATACATACATATATATATGAAAATCTAAAAACATGTAAAAACAGCATGTATAATTAAAAAAATCATGGCGACGGCGGGGGCGGCAGACACGTGGTGCTCACAGAGGCGGCGACGCGTCGGGGCAAGGGACGGCGGCACGGCGACGGCGACGGGGCAGGAGAGGCGCTCATCGGGGCAGGGACGGCGGCGCGCGGCGACGGTGTCGGGCAAGGGCGCGGGCGACGGAGTCGGGCG
>NC_041384.1:54794232-54809966 GCF_002162155.2 Triticum dicoccoides
ATTGGTCCCGGTTTGTGCCACGAACCGGGACCAATGCCCCCTTTAGTCCCGGTTGCTGGCATCAACTGGGACCAAAGGCCTTGTGCTGCCCCGCGCCAAAACTTTAGTCCCACCTCGCTAGCTGAGAGAGCTCGAGAGTGGTTTAAAAGCGCTGCTGCGCCTTCCCTCTCGAGCTCCTCTCAAATGCAGGCTTTCGGGCCTAACCCTGCGTTGTGTGCCTGTGGGCCTACTGGGCCTCCTGCGGGCCTGAATCCTGACCCATGGTAGGGTTTCTAGTCGTATTCCGGCCGTGGGGGCCTAGTAGGTGGCACTTTTTTTCTTTGTTGATTTATTTATTTTATTTTGTTTCTACTTACAACAATGTTGCTATTTTTTCGAGTTTTTTTGTTTTCTGCATTATTTATTTTCTTTTGTTTTTTGCTTTATTTTTTAATTTTTTTTGCTTTTAGTTTTAGAAAAATTATGAACTTTCTGTTAGTGCCATTAGTTTTCAAATTTGAAAACACTTTTTTGTTTTTTTTCTTTATTGCTTTATTTATTTTATTTTGTTTCTACTTACAACAAAATACTTATTGTTGTTATTTTGTTCCAGTTTTTTTGTTTTGTTTTCTGCATTATTTATTTTCTTTTGTTTTTTGCTTTATTTTTTAATTCTTTTTGCTTTTAGTTTTAGAAAAATTATAAACTTTCTGTTAGTGTCATTAGTTTTCAAATTTGAAAACATTTTTTTAGTTTTTTTGTTTTCTTTGTTGCTTTATTTATTTTATTTTGTTTCTATTTACAAAAAAATACTTATTGTTGCTATTTTTATTTTTTTCCCAGATTTTTTGTTTTGTTTTCTGTATTATTTATTTTCTTTTGTTTTTTGCTTTATTTTTTATTTCTTGTTGCTTTTAGGTCAGCAAAATTATAAACTTTCTGTTAGTGCCATTAGTTTTAGAAAAATTATAAACTTTCTATTAGTGCCATTACTTTTAAAATTTGAATAGTTTAAATTTGAATTTTTTAAAATTTGTGTGAATCACAAGTTTGTGATTAACTTTAGTAAAAAATGAACATAGATGCACCTACAGAGAAAATTCAACCTAAATTCATAATCAATTTCTATGAATTTCAGAGAAATTCATTATGAATTGAGGTCAAATTCCCTGTATAGGGGCATCTATTTTCACTTTGAGAGGAGCTCAACAAGGCAGAGAGGGACGGGCTTATAAACCGGTGTGGGCGCCCTTCGGTTGGCGAGGTGGCACTAAACTCTGAGTGCAACGAGGACCAACCCTTTAGTCCCGGTTTGTGGCACAAACCGGGACTAATGGTCATGGGCCAGGGGCGAGCCCTATTTTTTCCAGTTTTTTTGTTTTGTTTTCTGCATTATTTATTTTCTTTTGTTTTTTGCTTCATTTTTTAATTCTTTTTGCTTTTAGTTTTAGAAAAAGTATAAGCTTTCTGTTAGTGCCATTAGTTTTCAAATTTGAATAGTTAAAATTTGAATTCTTTGAAATTTGTGTGAATCACAAGTTTGTGATTAACTTTACTAAAAAAATGAACATAGATGCACCTATAGAGGAAATTGACCTAAATTCATAGTTTTCAAATGAACACTGAAAAAGTTGGCATAGCATATTCGTGTGTTACAAAGTTGGCATGGTATCATCATAATAGTTGCGGGAGAAAGTCTTCACTTTTTCTTCGCTTGTGTCATTTGTTTATTGCGCCGTAACCATGGATAATCTTCATCGTCTATCAGGATGCTTGGGTCAGCCTTGACATTGAAGGGAGGAATTTCATAAAACTTTAAATAATCTTTAGACATGTCTGTCTTGCCCTCCACTCCCAGGATGTCCCTTTTTCCTGAAAGAACTATGTGGCGCTTTGGCTCATCGTATGATGTATTCGCTTCCTTATCTTTTCTTTTTCTCGGTTTGGTAGACATGTCCTTCACATAGATAACCTGTGCCACATCATTGGCTAGGACGAACAGTTCGTCAGTGTACCCAAGATTTTTCAGATCCACTGTTGTCATTCCGTACTGTGGGTCTACCTGTACCCTGCCTCCTGACAGATTGACCCATTTGCACTTAAACAAAGGGACCTTAAAATCATGTCCGTAGCCAAGTTCCCATATGTCCACTATGTAACCATAATATGCGTCATTTCCGCTCTCGGTTGCTGCATCAAACCGGACACCGCTGTTTTGGTTGGTGCTCTTTTGATCTTGGGCGATCGTGTAAAATGTATTCCCATTTATCTCATATCCTTTGTAAGTCAATACAGTCAAAGATGGTCCCATGGACAACAAGTACAGCTCATCACAAACAGTGTTGTCACCTCTGAGACGTGTTTCCAACCAACTGCTGAAAAGTCCTGATGTGTTCACATGTAATCCAGTCGTCGCACTGCTCCGGGTGTTTGGAGCGCAGACTATTCTTGTGTTCATCGACATACGGGGTCACCAAGGTAGAGTTCTGTAGAACTGTGTAGTGTGCTTGAGACTAAGAATATCCGTCCCTGCATATTATTGAGTCACTTCCAAGAGTGCCTTTTCCGGTCAGTCTCCCCTCATACCGCGATTTAGGAAGACCTATCTTCTTAAGGCCAGGAACGAAGTCAACACAAAACCCAATAACATCCTTTGTTTGATGGCCCATGGAGATGCTTCCTTCTGGCCTAGCGCGGTTACGGACGTATTTCTTTAGGACTCCCATGAACCTCTCAAAGGGGAACATATTGTGTAGAAATACGGGCCCCAGAATGACAATCTCGTCGACTAGATGAACTAGGACGTGCGTCATCATATTGAAGAAGGATAGTGGGAAAACCAGCTCGATACTGACAAGACATTGCGCCACATCACTCCTTAGCCTTGGTACGATTTCTGGATCAATCACCTTCTGGGAGATTGCATTGAGGAATGCACATAGCTTCACAATGGCTAATCGGACATTTTCCGGTAGAAGCCCCCTCAATGCAACCGAAAGCAGTTGCGTCATAATCACGTGGCAGTCATGAGACTTTAGGTTCTGAAACTTTTTCTCTGGCATATTTATTATTCCCTTTATATTCGACGAGAAGCTAGTCGTGACCTTCATACTGAGCAGGCATTCAAAGAAGATTTCTTTCTCTTCTTTCGTAAGAGCGTAGCTAGCAGGACCTTTATACTGCTTCGGAGGCATGCCGTCTTTTTCGTGCAAACGTTGCAGGTCCTCTTGTGTCTCAGGTGTATCTTTTGTCTTCCCATACACACCCAAGAAGCCTAGCAGGTTCATGCAAAGGTTCTTCGTCATGTGCATCACGTCGATTGAAGAGCGGACCTCTAGGTCTTTCCAGTAGGGTAGGTCCCAAAATATAGATTTCTTCTTCCACATGGGTGCGTGTCCCTCAGCGTCATTCGGAACAGCTAGTCCACCGGGACCCTTTCCAAAGATTACGTAGTGTAAATCATTGACCATAGCAAGCACGTGATCACCGGTGCGCATGGCGGTCTTCTTCCGGTGATCTACCTCGCCTTTGAAATGCTTGCCTTTCTTTCGAGATTGATGGTTGGTCGAAAGAAATCGGCGATGGCCCAGGTACACATTCTTCCTGCATTTGTCCAGGTATATACTTTCAGTGTCATCTAAACAGTGCGTGCATGCGTGGTATCCTTTGTTTGTCTGTCCTGAAAGGTTACTGAGAGCGGGCCAATCGTTGATGGTCACGAACAGCAACGCCTTTAGGTTAAATTCCTCCTGTCTGTGCTCATCCCACGTACGTACACTGTTTCCATTCCACAGCTGTAAAAGTTCTTCAACTACTGGCCTTAGGTACACATCAATGTCGTTGCCGGGTTGCTTAGGGCCTTGGATGAGAACTGGCATCATAATGAACTTTCGCTTCATGCACATCCAAGGAGGAAGGTTATACATGCATAGAGTCACGCGCCAGGTGCTGTGATTGCTGCTCTGCTCCCCGAAAGGATTAATGCCATCCGCGCTTAAAGCAAACCATACGTTCCTTGGATCCTTTGCAAACTCATCCTAGTACTCTCGATTTTTCTCCACAGCGACCCGTCAGCGGATGCTCTCAACTTCCCATCTTTCTTATAGTCCTCACTGTGCCATCGCATCAACTTGGCATGCTCTTCGTTTCTGAACAGACGTTTCAACCGTGGTATTATAGGAGCATACCACATCACCCTCGCAGGAACCCTCTTCTTGGGGGGCTCGCCATCAACATCACCAGAGTCATCTCGTCTGATCTTATACCGCAATGCACCGCATACCGGGCATGCGTTAAGATCCTTGTATGCACTGCAGTAGAGGATGCAGTCATTAGGGCATGCATGTATCTTCTCCACCTCCAATCCTAGAGGGCATACGACCTTCTTTGCTGCGTATGTACTGTCGAGCAATTCGTTATCCTTTGGAATCTTCTTCTTCAATATTTTCAGGAGCTTCTCAAATCCTTTGTCAGCCACAGCATTCTCTGCCTTCCACTGCAGCAATTCCAGTACGGTACCGAGCTTTGTGTTGCCATCTTCGCAATTGGGGTACAACCCTTTTTGTGATCCTCTAACATGCGATCGAACTTCAGCTTCTCCTTTTGACTTTCGCATTTGCGTCCTTGCATCGACAATGACCTGGTGGAGATCATCATCATCGGGCACATCGTCTAGTTCCTCTTAATCTTCAGCATCTTCACCTGTTGCAGCATCATTGGGCACATCGCCTGGTTCCTCTTGATCTTCACCGGCTCCCCCCGTTGCAGCATCACCGTATTCAGGGGGCACATAGTTGTCATCGTACTCTTCTTCTTCGCCGTCTTCCATCATAACCCCTATTTCTCTGTGCCTTGTCCAAACATTATAGTGTGGCATGAAACCCTTGTAAAGCAGGTGGGAGTGAAGGATTTTCCAGTTAGAGTAAGACATCGTATTCCCACATTCAGTGCATGGACAACACATAAAACCATTCTACTTGTTTGCCTCAGCCGCATCGAGAAACGGATGCACGCCCTTAATGTACTCGGAGGTGTGTCTGTCACCGTACATCCATTGCCGGTTCATCTGCGTGCATTATATATAATTAAGTGTCCAAATTAATAGAAGTTCATCATCACATTAAAACCAAAGTACATACATAGTTCTCATCTAACAACATATAGCTCTCCAGAGCATCTAATTAATTAAACCATACATTGAAACTATGTAAAACATTTCAATGCGAAAACAAATGCAATCATAATCGCAACCAAGGTAACAATTGATCCAACGGCATAATGATACCAAGCCTCAGTATGAATGGCATATTTTCTAATCTTTCTAATCTTCAAGCGCATTGCATCCATCTTGATCTTGTGATCATCGACGACATCTGCAACATGCAACTCCAATATCATCTTCTCCTCCTCGATTTTTTTAATTTTTTCCTTCAACAAATTGTTTTCTTCTTCAACTAAATTTAACCTCTCGACAATAGGGTCGGTTGGATTTCTGATTCACATACATCCTACATAAATAAAATCTATGTCACGTTGGTCGGCATAATTTTCATAAACAATAAATGAACTAATAGTTATAAAGATAATATATATACCACATCTGAATCATAGACAGGACAAGGGCCGACGGGGGCGGATACCAAAACCATCGCACTATATAAGATGCAATAATAAAAGTAAGAAAACAATACAAGTATCTATGTAAACATACAAGTAAGAATATTTTTTTTCTTTCAGAAAGAAGATAAGAACAAGAGGCTCACCACGGTGGTGCCGGCGATGAGCTCGGCGTGGGTGATCGACGGCGGTGAAGACGGGGACGGGGCGTGACGGACCGCTAAACCTAGACAAATATTGAGGAAAATGGAGCTTGGAGGTCGAGCTTGGAGAGGAGAAAGCTTAAGTAGTGTGGCTCGGGCATTCCATCGAACACCTTGTGTGCATAGAAGGTGAGCTAGAGCACCACCAAGCCCTCTCCCCCTCGGCCAGAAAAAACAGAGCAGTGTGCTCTGCTCTTACGCGAGGGGGTATATATAGGCACCTCATTGGTCCCGATTGGTGACAGCCTTTAGTCCCGGTTCATGCCACCAACCGGGACCAATGGTGGTGGGCCAGGAGCGAGGCCCATTGGTTCCGGTTCGTCCCACCAACCGGGACCAAAAGGTACAGACGAACCGGGACCAATGGCCCACGTGGCCTGGCCGGCCCTCTGGGCTCACGAACCGGGTCCAATGCCCCCATTGGTCCCGGTTCTGGACTGAACCGGGACTAATGGGCTGACCCGGCCTAGATCTTTGCCCCATTTTCTACTAGTGTGCCCTCGCATCCAACCTCTGCCGACGCGAGTGCCGTCTAGAGCTACTGCAACAATCCAGCCGCAGCGGCTCCTGAAGTGCAAGAAGATGATCCCGACACCGCCATCCTAAGACAGATTTTCCCCGCGGGCTTCCTCCGGCTGCGGCAAGGAGAGCGAGGAGGGGAGGAGATGGGGGCGGCACCTAGGATTTCACCCCTGCCCCCACCCCACCCCACCCCACCCCACCCCAAACCCGTGGAGCAAATTGGGCGTCCATGAGAAAGAAAAGAAAAAGGGGAAAATAAAAGGAAAACCTCATTAACGATCCTAGGTGCATGATCGAGTAAACCACCGCCAGCCAACCAATCCTACTGGCTGGCACTTGATGTTTCGTCCTCTCTCCGTTTCTACTTTCAGCTGGCCGCCGTATCTTTTCTATTCTAGCCGTGAGAGATCACGGTCGATCCGTCGTTACACAATTCACGAGCTGCATGCATGCATGCAGCTAGCTCTTGGCCGATCGATCACGGGCAATGCCATGCATCGATCCAACGGTTGATCCAGTTGTCCAGTACGTACTCTTACTGTATATATATACGAGAGTTTAAGTGAATGCATGCATGAGTTGAAGTGGAACGATCGGTCGAGAAGCATAACAACATTGCAAGCTAAGCTAGTTCGATCGGTGATGGGTAATTACCATCATCTTCTTCTTCGACGGTGGGTGCTAATTGTGGCGGCGGTGGCCGTAGTACTGCATGCCCATGGGGATCTACATGTCCAGGCGGCGCAGAAGCAGCAGCTGGTGCCGTGCATGTACATCTTCGGCGACTCGCTGGTGGACAACGGCAACAACAACAACATCCTCAGCCTCGCCAGGGCCAACTACCGCCCCTACGGCGTCGACTTCCCCGACGGCGCCGCGCCGCCCGGCCGCTTCACCAACGGCCGCACCATGGTCGACCTGCTCGCGGACCATCTCGGCTTCCAGCCGCCCTTCATCCCAGCCTACGCCATGGCGCAGCCCTCCGACTACGCGCGCGGCCTCAACTTCGCCTCGGGCGCCGCCGGCGTCAGGCCGGAGACCGGCAACAACCTCGGCGGCCACTACCCTCTGTCGGAGCAGGTGAGCCACTTCCGGTCGGTGGTGGGCCAGATAGCGCCGGCGGGGAGGGACAAGCGGCTGGGCCGGTGCATCTACTACGTGGGCATGGGCAGCAACGACTACCTCAACAACTACTTCATGCCCGACTACTACAACACCGCCCAGGCCTACGACCCCGCCGCCTACGCCGCCGCCCTCCTCCAGGAGTACGAGCGCCAGCTCACCGCCCTCTACGCCCTCGGCGCCAGGAAGTTCGTCGTCGCCGGCGTCGGCCAGATCGGCTGCATCCCCTACGAGCTCGCCAGGATCGACGACGACGCCGATGACCAAGGACGAGGACGCCCCCCTCCCACTTCCGGCATCGGCCTTACGATCCCTGGCGGCATCACCGTCGGCATCGGCGGCAGCGGCGGCAACCGGAGCGCAGCTAACGGCAGCACGAAAAGTAGGAGCGGGTGCAACGACAAGATCAACAGCGCCATCGCCATCTACAACAAGGGGCTGCTGGCCATGGTGAAACGCCTCAACCGCGGCCAGCAGACGCCGGGGGCAAACCTCGTCTTCCTCAACGCCGTCAACAGCGGCAAGGACCTCGCGGCCAACGCGGCGGCGTACGGGTTCACGGTGCTCGACCGCGGCTGCTGCGGCGTCGGGAGGAACAACGGCCAGATCACGTGCCTGCCCATGCAGCGCCCCTGCGACGACCGCACCAAGTACATCTTCTGGGACGCCTTCCACCCCACCGAGGCCGCCAACAGGATCATAGCCAACAAGGTCTTCAGCTCATCCTCCACCACCGACGCCTACCCCATCAACGTCAGCCGCCTCGCCGCCATATGAAATGCGGGATCCACTCCACTTGATCTCTTTATTGAAGTAGCTACTACTACTTCATCGTATTTCTTCACTACAATAAAATTGTGAAAATCAAGGGACTGGGTACTGCTAGGCGTGCGTTGGTCAGACGTGTGGAGATCCTGATCAGCTACGCCCTGCATGGTCGGTACTCACACTTAAATTGGTTGATCTATACCTCAAATTGTTGCAACAAATATCTCCCACTACATGCAACACTATTTTTTTTATATCAATGGAAACGTTTCTCCGCCAACGAACTAAAACATGAAAAATACAAACTTCAAAATAGTGCATTTAGTAAACTTCTTGCTTTTGTATGTACGCAACAATTCTCAATTCAGTGCAGCAAAATCATAATAAAACGCTATGAACTATGCAACATCAAAATTTGATTGTGCAATAGTACGAAGTTCTGTACTTATACAACATACCAAAATCATTTTGACTCATAGGGGAAAAACATTCGCAACTAAGAGTCCAAAAAAAGCATTGCAACATTCAGTTGCATGCAACGAAATCATGTCGAATATAGATAAAGTAATTCTTGCAATAAAGAAGTGTGGAACCATGCTCACATGTCTCCAGAAGAAACTAAACCCGACCCCTCTCGCATTGTCTTTAGCTCCATTGTTGGCTAATCAAGTAGCTAAAATCAGCTTGTTGTATGTACATCTAGGTACTTGGAGCCCATTCTTCGCTCCATATTCGACAACAATAGATAACGACAATGAGTATGGGAAAACTATGAGACGATACTAAAACCCATAGTCTCGTTAGGGTGCAGCACATGACCGGAATTTCCAGAAGGGATTGCACACATGGAATTTACCTAGGCTCGGTCCCTCATCACGGAGGTAATACCCTACTTCTGCTTTTGCTTTGATTGATATTGGGAAAAACACATTGTGTGAGGGGGTTACAATATGTTGGAGATGTTGCTACCGAGACGATGGCTACATGTCAGATGATCCCAAATTACCCTTTGATTGATATTGGGGAAAACACCTTGTGTGAGGGAGTTACAATATGCTGGAGATGTTGCTATCGAGACGATGACTAGATGTCAGATGATCTTAAATTTCCCCCCTAGCCTCACCTTAGAAAAGGGAATGAGGCTTAGGGTTACACGCCATACTAACCGACCTAGCAGGTCAGATAAGGGATCTTTGACTTACATGCCAACATGGAGAACCCACTAGTAGAAAACAGGGCTTTGGTCCAGGCCGGGTCAGCCCATTAGTCCCGGTTCAGTCCAGAACCGGGACCAATGTGGGCATTGGTCCCGGTTCGTGAGCCCAGGGGGCCGGCCGGGCCACGTGGGCCATTGGTCCCGGTTCATCTGGACCTTTTGGTCCTGGTTGGTGGGATGAACCGGGACCAATGGGCCTCGCTCCTGGCCCACCACCATTGGTCCCGGTTGGTGGTTTGAACCGGGACCAAAGGCTCCCCTTTAGTCCCGGCTCAAGTCACCAACCGGGACCAATGAGGTGCCTATATATACCCCTCGCTCGCGCGCGCAGCACCCCAGTGCTCTGTTTTTCTCTGGCCGAGGGGGAGAGGGCTTGGTGGTGCTCTAGCTCACCTCCTATGCACACAAGGTGTTCGATGGAATGCCTGAGCCACACTACTTAAGTTTTCTCCTCTCCAAGCTCGACCTCCAAGCTCCATTTTCCATAATATTTGTCTAGGTTTAGCGGTCCGTCACGCCCCGTCCCCGTCTTCATCGCCGTCGATCACCCGCGCCGAGCTCATCGCCGGCACCACCGTGGTGAGCCTCTTGTTCTTATCTTCTTTCTGAAAGGAAAAATATTCTTACTTGTATGTTTACATAGATACTTGTATTATTTTCTTTCTTTTATTAATGCATCTTATATAGTGCGATGGTTTTGGTATCCGCCCCCGTCGACCCTCGTCCTGTCTATGATTCAGATGTGGTATATATATTATCTTTATAACTATTGGTTCATTTATTGTTTATGAAAATTATGCCGACCAACGTGACATAGATTTTATTTATGTAGGATGTACGTGAATCGGAAATGCCAACCGACCCTATTGTCGAGAGGTTAAATTTAGTTGAAGAAGAAAACAATTTGTTGAAGGAAAAGATAAAAAAAATTGAGGAGGAGAAGATGATATTGGAGTTGCATGTTGCGGATGTCGTCGATGATCACAAGATCAAGATGGATGCAATGCACTTGAAGATTAGAAAGATTAGAAAATATGCCATTCATACCAAGGCTTGGTATCATTATGTCGTTGGATCAATTGTTACCTTGGTTGCGATTATGATCGCATTTGTTTTCGCATTGAAATGTTTTACATAGTTTCAATGTATGGTTTAATTAATTAGATGTTGTGGACAGCTATATGTTGTTAGATGAGAACTATGTATGCACTTTGGTTTTAATGTGATGATGAACTTCTATTAATTTGGACACTTAATTATATATAATGCACGCAGATGAACCGGCAATGGATGTACGGTGACAGACACACCCGCGAGTACATTAAGGGCGTGCATGAGTTTCTCGATGCGGCTGAGGCAAACAAGCAGAATGGTTTTATGTGTTGTCCATGCACTGAATGTGGGAATACGAGGTCTTACTCTAACCGGAAAATCCTTCACTCCCACCTGCTTTACAAGGGTTTCATGCCACACTATATTGTTTGGACGAGGCACGGAGAAATAGGGGTTATGATGGAAGACGACGAAGAAGAAGAGTACGATGACAACTATGTGCCCCCTGAATACGGTGATGCTGCAACGGGGGGAGCTGGTGAAGATTAAGAGGAACCAGACGATGTGCCCAATGATGCTGCAATGGGTGAAGCTACTGAAGATCAAGAGGAACCAGACGATGTGCCCGATGATGATGATCTCCGCCGGGTCATTATCGATGCAAGGACGCAATGCGAAAGTCAAAAGGAGAAGCTGAAGTTCGATAGCATGTTAGAGGATCACAAAAAAGGGTTATACCCCAATTGCGAAGATGGCAACACAAAGCTCGGTACCGTACTGGAATTACTGCAGTGGAAGGCAGAAAATGCTGTGGCTGACAAAGGATTTGAGAAGCTACTGAAAATATTGAAGAAGAAGCTCCCAAAGGATAACGAATTGCCCGACAGTACATACGCAGCAAAGAAGGTCGTATGCCCTCTAGGATTGGAGGTGGAGAAGATACATGCATGCCCTAATGACTGCATCCTCTACCGCGGTGCATACAAGGATCTGAACGCATGCCTGATATGCGGTGCATTGCGATATAAGATTAGACGAGATGACCCTGGTGATGTTGACGGCGAGCCCCCCAGGAAGAGGGTTCCTGCGAAGGTGATGTGGTATGCTCCTATAATACCACAGTTGAAACGTCTGTTCAGAAACGAAAAGCATGCCAAGTTGATGCGATGGCACAGTGAGAACTGAAAGAAAGATTGGAAGTTGAGAGCACCCGCTGATGGGTCGCAGTGGAGAAAAATCGAGAGAAAGTATTGGGGTGAGTTTGCAAAGGACCCAAGGAATGTATGGTTTGCTTTAAGCGCGGATGGCATTAATCCTTTCGGGGAGCAGAGCAGCAATCACAGCACCTGGCCCGTGACTCTATGTATGTATAACCTTCCTCCTTGGATGTGCATGAAGCGGAAGTTCATTATGATGCCAGTTCTCATCCAAGGCCCTAAGCAACCCGGCAACGAAATTGATGTGTACCTAAGGCCATTAGTTGAAGAACTTTTACAACTGTGGAATGAAAACGGTGTACGTACGTGGGATGAGCACAGACAGGAGGAATTTAACCTTAAGGCGTTGCTGTTCGTGACCATCAACGATTGGCCCGTCTCAGTAACCTTTCAGGACAGACAAACAAAGGATACCACGCATGCACGCACTGTTTAGATGACACTAAAAGTATATACCTGGACAAATGCAGGAAGAATGTGTACCTGGGCCATCGTTGATTTCTTTCGACCAACGATCAATCTCGAAAGAAAGGCAAGCATTTCAAAGGCGAGGCAGATCACCGGAAGAAGACCGCCATGCGCACCGGTGATCACGTGCTTGCTATGGTCAATGATTTACACTACGTAATCTTTGGAAAGGGTCCCGGTGGACTAGCTGTTCCGAATGACGCTGAGGGACACGCACCCATGTGGAAGAAGAAATCTATATTTTGGTACCTACCCTACTGGAAAGACCTAGAGGTCTGCTCCTCAATCGACGTGGTGCACGTGACGAAGAACCTTTGCGTGAACCTGCTAGGCTTCTTGGGCGTGTATGGGAAGACAAAAGATACACCTGAGGCACGGGAGGACCTACAACGTTTGCACGAAAAAGACGGCATGCCTCCGAAGCAGTATAAAGGTCCTGCCAGCTACGCTCTTACGAAAGAAGAGAAAGAAATCTTCTTTGAATGCCTGCTCAGTATGAAGGTCAAGACTGGCTTCTCGTCGAATATAAAGGGAATAATAAATATGCCAGAGAAAAATTTCAGAACCTGAAGTCTCATGACTGCCACGTGATTATGACGCAACTGCTTCCGGTTGCATTGAGGGGCCTTCTACCGAAAAACGTCCGATTAGCCATTGTGAAGCTATGTGCATTCCTCAATGCAATCTCTCAGAAGGTGATCGATCCAGAAATCGTACCAAGGCTAAGGAGTGATGTGGCGCAATGTCTCGTCAGTTTCAAGCTGGTGTTCCCACCATCCTTCTTCAATATCATGACGCACGTCCTAGTTCATCTAGTCGACGAGATTTGTCATCCTGGGGCCCGTATTTCTACACAATATGTTCCCCTTTGAGAGGTTCATGGGAGTCCTAAAGAAATATGTCCGTAACCACGCTAGGCCAGAAGGAAGCATCTCCATGGGCCATCAAACAGAGGATGTTATCGGGTTTTGTGTTGACTTCATTCCTGGCCTTAAGAAGATAGGCCTCCCTAAATCGCGGTATGAGGGGAGACTGACTGGAAAAGGCACTCTTGGAAGAGACTCAATAATATGCAGGGACGAATATTCTTGGTCTCAAGCAAACTACACAGTTCTACAGAACTCTACCTTGGTGACCCCGTATGTCGATGAACACAAGAACAGTCTGCGCTCCAAACACCCGGAGCAGTGCGACGACTGGATTACATGTGAACACATCAGGACTTTCAGCAGTTGGTTGGAAACACGTCTCAGAGGTGACAACACTGTTTGTGATGAGTTGTACTTGTTGTCCAGGGGACCATCTTTGACTGTATTGACTTACAAAGGATACGAGATAAATGGAAATACATTTTACACGATCGCCCAAGATCAAAAGAGCACCAACCAAAATAGCGGTGTCCGCTTTGATGCAGCAACCGAGAGCGGAAAGGACACATATTATGGTTACATAGTGGACATATGAGAACTTGACTACGGACCTGATTTTAAGGTCCCTTTGTTTAAGTGCAAATGGGTCAATCTGTTAGGCGGCGGGGTACAGGTAGACCCACAGTACGGAATGACAACAGTGGATCTGAAAAATCTTGGGTACACTGATGAACCGTTCGTCCTAGCCAATGATGTGGCACAGGTTATCTATGTTAAGGACATGTCTACCAAACCGAGAAAAAGAAAAGATAAGGAAGCGAATACATCATACGATGAGCCAAAGCGCCACATAGTTCTTTCAGGAAAAAGGGACATCCTGGGAGTGGACGGCAAGACAGACATGTCTGAAGATTATGAAAAGTTTCATGAAATTCCTCCCTTCAATGTCAAGGCTGACCCAAGCATCCTGATAAACAATGAAGATTATCCATGGTTACGGCGCAATAAGCAAATGACACAAGCGAAGAAAAAGTGAAGACTTTCTCCAGGAACTATTATGATGATACCATGCCAACTTTGTAACACCCGAACATGCTACCATTGTCTGTTTTGTACATGCACATGCTATGTGGGTGAAATTATGATACCATGCCAACTTTCAACTTTTTCAGAGTTCATTTGAAATGCTTTCTTGTCTTATGGTTCGGCCCTCGTAATACCATGACCATTAGTCCCTGGCCCATGCCAACTTTCAACTTTCAACTTTCTAAAACTAATGGCACTAACAGAAAGTTTATAATTTTGCTCCTCGCCCCTGGCCCATGACCACTAGTCCCGGTTTGTGCCACAAACCGGGACTAAAGGGTTGGTCCTCGTTGCGGGCAGAGTTTAGTCCCACCTCGCCAACCGAAGGGGGCTCACACCGGTTTATAAGCCCTTCCCTCTTTGCATTGTTGAGCTCCTCTCAAAGTGAAAATAGATGCCCTAATAGAGAAAAGTTTAACCTAAATTCATAGTGAATTTCTCTGAAATTCATAGAAATTTACTAGGAATTTAGGTTGAATTTTCTCTATAAGCGCATCTATTCTCATTTTTTTAGTAAGTTAATCACAAACTTGTGATTCAAACAATTTTCAAAGAATTCAAATTTTAACTATTCAAATTTGAAAACTAATGGCACTAACAAAAAGTTTATAATTTTTCTAAAACTAATGGCACTAACAGAAAGTTTATAATTTTGCTAACCTAAAAGCAAACAGAATTAAAAATTAAAGCAAAAAACAAAAGAAAATAAATAATGCAGAAAACAAAACAAAAAAACTGGAAAAAAATAGCAACAATAAGTATTTTGTTGTAAGTAGAAACAAAATAAAATAAATAAAGCAACAGAAAGTTTATAATTTTGCTGACCTCAAAGCAAAAAGAATTAAAAAATAAAGCAAAAAACAAAAGAAAATAAATAATACAGAAAACAAAACAAAAAAACTGGACAAAATGAAAATAGCAACAATAAGTATTTTGTTGTAAGTAGAAACAAAATAAAATAAATAAAGCAACAAAGAAAACAAAAAAAGTGTTTTCAAATTTCAAAACTAATGGCACTAACAGAAAGTTTATAAGTTTTTCTAAAACTAAAAGCAAAAAAGAATTAAAAAATAAAGCAAAAAACAAAAAATAATAATGCAGAAAACAAAACAAAAAACTGGAAAAACATTAAATATAGCAACAATAAGTATTTTGTTGTAAGTAGAAACAAAAAAACAAAAAAACAAAAAAAAGTGCCACCTACTGGGCACCCACGGCCTGAATACGACTAGAAACCCTACCATGGGCCAGGATTCAGGCCCGCAGGAGGCCCAGTAGGCCCATAGGCACACATTGCACGGTTAGGCCTGAAAGCCTGCTTTAGAGAGGAGCTCGAGAGGGAAGGCGCACCGCACCTTATAAACAGGTGCGGCTCCCTCTCAACTAGCGAGGTGGGACTAAACATTTGGGCGCGGGGCAGCACAAGGCCTTTGGTCCTGGTTGGTGCCACCAACCGGGACCAAAGGCCTCTTTTCAGCAGCCCAAAGGTCGGGAAGCGGCGGCCTTTGGTCTCGGTTGGTGGCACCAACCGGGACTAAAGGGGGGCATTGGTCACGGGTTGTGCCACGAACCATGACCAATGCGCCGTCTATATAAGCAAGACTTGTGAAAAATT
>NC_041384.1:54810087-54811627 GCF_002162155.2 Triticum dicoccoides
CCGACGCCGTCGCCGCCCCGCCTCTGCCTCGCCGTCGCCTCTGCCTCGCCGCGCCCCAGCTTCCCCGCGCCGCCGTCGCCTCTACCTCGCTGTGGTCTGGGCCGGCACCGCCCCCCTCTTCCCCCTTTTTTTTGCAAACGCATATATGTTTTTTTCCTGCAGATTATATGTATATGTATGAGTATATGATGATGTATGAGTATATGTATGTGCTGAAAAGATATATTTTTAGAAAAAATACTATTTTTCTGTTGATGATATGATGATGTTTTTTTCATATATGCATTTTTTCATATATGTATTAATTTTTTTAAGTTGTTAGTAGATATCGATTTTAGGTTAGTGCATTTTATCACTGATTTTAGGTTAGTTGATCGATTTAGTGCATTTTATGTTTGTTGCATTTTAGGTTAGTGCATTTGCTAAGTGATATTAAGAAAGGAAGGAAAAGAAGGATAGGAAAGAAGAAAATAAGAAGAGGAAAGAAAGAACAAGAGGAGAGGAAGAAAAGGAGAAATAAATAAGAAGAAGAAGAAAGAAGAAAAAGAAGAGGAGAAGAAGAAAGGAATAGTGGAGAAGAAGAGAAAATAGAATATTCTATTTTCTCTTCTTCTCCACTATTCCTTTCTTCTTCTCCTCTTTTTTTTCTTCTTTTTTTTCTTCGATCTTCTCCTCTAGCTATTCCTTTCTTCGAGGGTTCTATAGGGTCGGGGGTCGGGGGTTCCAGGGTCGTCTAGGGGTCGAGGGTTCCAGGGTCGTCGAGGGTTCGAGGGGTCGAGGATCGCCGAGGGGTCGAGAGAGGTTTCCTAGTGTCAAAGTATTGAAGAAATCCATGGCTTCATCATTAGCCGGAAGTAACCAGGGCATGACGAAGTCCTCCAAAGTTATTTTGGAATGGTGTCCCGGATAGGATAATTTGCCTTTTTGTATGAATTTCAGCAAAGGCCTTCCAAATAACGATATTTGGAAGGTTCTTGCTGAACTTTGTACCAAAAAGCGAATTATCTTATCTGGGACTCCGTTCCAAAATAACTTTGGAGAGCTTCGTACCACCATGCACCTGTTACTTTCGCCTAATGATGAAGACATGGTTTTGTTGAATCCTTTGACACTAGGCAACCTCCCGACCCCTCAGTGATCCTCTCGAACATGAGAGGAAGAAGAGGATAAAAAAAGAAGAGGAAGAAGAAGAAAAAGAGGAGAAGAAAGAATAGAGGAGTTCTTCTCCTCTATTCTTTCTTCTCCTCTTTTTTTCTTCTTCTTCCTCTTTTTTTTATCGGGAACGAGGGTCGTCGAGGGTCGCCGAGCGGTAGAGGAGCAACCCTAAATAGAAAGTATCATCGGTGTGAGATACATGTACCGTCGGTGTCGGACACTACATCCGACACCGACGGCCACATGTATCTCACACCCACGATACTTGCTATTTAGGGTTTCCTCTACCATTCGGCGACCCTGACCCTCGACGACCCTATTTTTTTCTTCTTCTTCTCTTCTTCTCTTTTTTTTCTTCTTCTTCCTCTTTATTTTATCGGAAACG
>NC_041384.1:54812087-54832112 GCF_002162155.2 Triticum dicoccoides
ACGTCACTTGTGGGACGTGGATGTAGTGTCCGACACCGACGGCCACATCTATCTCACACCCACGATACTTGCTATTTAGGATTTCCTCTATCGCTCGGTGACCCTCGATGACCCTCGTTCCCGATAAAAAAAAGAAGAAGAAGAAGAAGAAAAGAGGAGAAGAAAGAATAGAGGAGTTCTTACTCCTCTATTCTTTCTTCTCCTCTTTTTTTTCTTCTTCCTCTTCTTTTTTTATCCTTGAAGCGTTGTCGAGGCCACCCCAAACCCTAGAGAAGCAGCGTCGAGGCCACTAATTAATATTAGTTCTACGTTTTTGCCACTAATATATCCATCTGTCATGTTTGAATAATAATTGCCATGTTGTCAGTATTTGTAGAAACTATGGACACCGCCCGAGACGAAGTACAAGAAGAGTTGTTGGGGGACATAATCGCACGAGGAAGTGATGCCATCTGCTCGTTGTTTCTCAACGACACCGATGGTCTGGAAGCAGCTGGCTATGATTATGATGGCTCCGGTGACCTAATGCCGGTGCAAGAAGGAGACCGTGAGGATGGCTCCGGTGACCCAATGCCGGTGCAAGAAGGAGACCGTGATGACGTCTCCGGTGACCGAACCGAGTCCGGCCAGGTATATATATTAGTTAAGCTTCTGCTGACTAGCTAATTGATGCATTCATTGTTTTGGTATGTACACATATTAATTAAGTCTTTGTTCTTTTTTCTAGCCCTCCGGATCGAGCACAACTTCGGTAAAGAGACGAGGCCCGAAGAAAAAGTTGAGCTCGGATGAAAAGTTTGAGATCATAGCAATCGCGCCCGACGACCAAGCGATTGAACCCCTCCGGACAAAGAGCGCATTTGTTGCTCAGTGCGGGGTTTTGGTTAGGGACAAGATCCCGATCAGCATCCAGCAATGGTTTAAGCCGGCTACAGAAGACCCTGAGGTGTCTTATGTCAATGATATGCAGAAAAATGATCTTTGGACTGAGCTGAAGTCAAATTTCACCCTACCACCAGAGGATAATCCATAGAAGCCAGTTAAAGAGCAATTAATCAAGTCTTTTGCTCTTAAGAGGATGGCAGAACTATTCAGGAGGTGGAAGAAAGAGCTGAATAAGTTTGTCAGAAATAATGAGACACCAGAATTCAAGGGCAGATATGAGAAGATCAGAGATCACTGGCCCGCATTTGTGGCCCACAAGACATCGAAAAAGAGTAAGAAGATGTCGGTGACAAACAAGCAAAATGCTGTGAAGAAGAAGCACCACCATCGCACGGGGTCAGGTGGCTACCTTGTAGCCCGGCCTAAGTGGGCCAAGACTGAGAATGATCTGGTTGATAAAGGGATCGAACCAGAGACAATTAACTCGTCAGACCGTTGCCGGACTTGGCTCTTCGGGGCTGGCGGAACCTTGGACCCTGTAACAGGGAAGTGCATTTGGACGAACGATCAAATGGACATACCAGTCAGGAAGCTTCAGCACTATATCGAAGCAGCGCAGCAAGGGACGTTCTTTCCAGACAGAGAGAACGACGAGCTCACAATGGCCCTCGGGAATCCTGAGCACCCTGGACGGACACGAGGCACGCCAGGCTCCATTCCGTGGAAGGTTGGGTTTCCTGACGCAGGCGGTTACAAATCCCGTGAGAGGAGGAAAAAAGTGCAAGACCCAAATGCAGGCGCTGCAAGCAAGGGTACAAGCGATAGAGGAACGAGAAGCAAATCGCAGCAAATGTACTGCCGAAGCTACCCCGCCATCTCAGCGGAGAAGCAGCATGGCTTCCATCGAGCTGCTTCAGCCGGAGCATGCCTTGACGGCTCCTGCCAGCTATCCCGTGGATGCTATCACGGAGTCTCAAAATTGCCACCTTATGACGCAATGGATGATTTTGAAGGTCAAGGCGGCTGTTGGCTCTGTTTATCCTACTGAACCCGGCGCAACTTTTCACTGTCGGCCGATTCCAGAAGGATATGCTAGTGTGATGGTGGATGAAATAACGGAGGGATTTGAGGACCTCCAGCTTGACCACCCTACCGGTGAAGGGGAGACTAGGCTGGGGTCTGCTCTGAAGACTCCATGCCTATGGCGGAAGGAGCTCATCAACCTTCTGAACTGGACGCCTCCGCCTCCTCCTCCTCCTCCGGCAAGTCAGGGCACTCCGCCTCCTCCTCCGGTGAGTCAGGGAACTCCGCCTCCTCCACCGCCTCCTCCTCCGGCGAGTGACGATCAGGGCACTCGACCGGCTCCTTCTCCAGCGCGTGGCGGCACTCTGCCTCCTTCTCCGCATGCGCCGACGCGCCCGAGCAGCCAGCCTCCTCCTTCTCCGCCTCGTCAGCAAGGGCGGAAGAGACCTGCCACCGCTCCGGCTGCTCTGGCGCGTCGTAGTCCTTCTCCTCTGCCTTGTAAGCAAGTAAAGAAGACAACCGCTCCGTCTGCTCGGCCGGCATCTAGCAGTACAGCCAGAGGCGGGAGGACATACAGATTCAGTCCTTCTCTGAAGACTCCAGAGAAGTTACCATACGAGAGAACCCCGGAGGAGAATGCCGAGATTGCACGAACCAAAGTGGATGTCTCTTTGCTTTCAACCCTTGAAACCCTTGAAGCCTCTCGTCAAAGATGAAAGATCTCTATCAACGATGATGCGAAGATTGCATGATTGGTACTTGAAAATCTGTAGAGACTCTTGGGGGAGGAGTACTTTGTATGTGAAAGTTAAAAAGGAGCATGACCTCGTTGGAACTGAACTGTTGCCTATTCCATTTGAGGAGTTCTTTCAGTTTTTCAATCAATTGGCCCTCGATAAAACAACGGTCGCCTGCTACTGTCTGTAAGTAGTACTACTTCTGTCATTAAGTCTCTCTATATAGCTCAGCTCTTTCATTGCATGTATTTGTAATCATCCTCACTATATTATGCAGATTGAAGATCGCCGAATTGAAGAAAAGACAAGTCGGTGATATTGGGTTCATTAACACATATCTCATAGATGCAACTCAGGTTAAATTTCATGCCACAGCTACCGAGGCCAACTTGCTACGGTCGTTGGTAATAAATGAAAACAAAGATATAATACTCTTTCCTTACAACTTCAAGTGAGTGTTACTGTCTTGTGTGTATTCGGTTTCCCTTATATATTAGTCAAGGTTATAGTAATGTAATTGATGAGTTATGCATGCGTGTGCAGTTTCCACTATATTCTCCTAGAGATTAAGCTTGAGCAGGGACTAGTAACCATCTTAGACTCAAGACGAAAAGATCCCCAGGACTATGCAGACATGACTCAAATACTTGAGAAGTAAGTTAAATCGATCATTATCCACCATATCAGCAACTTTGTTCATTTCCTGATATATCAAGTAATTGTTTTCTTTGTCCAGCAGGGTTTGGAGAAATTCACCAGAAAAGCTCCGGGACTGCCGAAGGAGCTGCAATTTAGACACCCAAAAGTAAGTACTATAGTAGCATGTTCCGCGCATCTACTAGTGATTCAAGCGCTAGTTTCATCAATACCATTTGGCATTCCTTCTTATCAGTTTGATTGACCTCTATTTCTTGTAAAGTGGTTGTGGCAGGAACAAGGGAATGATTTCTGTGGATACTACGTTTGCGAGTCCATCCGCCACACGACCTGTGAGCGGGGCTACATTGACGAACAATATGAAGTACATAAATAACAACATTCACAATTTTATTTTATTACCATCATTTGTGTTGAGTTTCATTCATTCATATATATATGTATTGACCCCCTTCTTTAAATTAGATGTTTCAGAAGCGGGATGAACTCCTAGCACCAGCTCACATGCGAGCAATTCAAGAGGAATTGGCGGCATTCTTTCTTGACCACGTGATCGCTGAAGACGGAGAATACTATGTGGACCCTGAGTCCGTATGATTATATTTGTAAGAGATAATTATTGTATATATGTAGCCGGTAGTGTCGGATAGATATACGAGAACTTGTTGTTTGACCAATCTCTTGGAGAAGGAGAGGTGGTCGATATCACTTCTCTCTGTATGCATATATGTTCATGATGATCTTCTGTTTCCTTCGTTTGCTTACTAGCTAGCTAGCGTGTCTAGTCCTCTCTATACGTATGTATAGTACGTAGCGTCGACCAAGCACGGACATAAGAGAGGACACTTCTCTCTATTAATTATAGCTAGCTAACACAATATATGAAACATCTAAATTAACCCCCCAAAACCCCCAAACCCCCCCCCTTAAAAAACAAAAACCCCAGCCACAGAAATGCTGACGTGTGGATGCCTATTGGTCCCGGTTGATGCCACCAACCGGGACCAAAGGATCTCCTGCCTGGGCTCCGCGCATAGGCCACGTGGAGGCCCATCTATCCCGGTTCTGGATTGAACCGGGACTAAAGGGACAGGGCATTAGTACCGACCCTTTGGTCCCGGCTCCAGAACCGGGACAAAAGGCCCTTACGAACCGGGACAACAGGCCCTTTTTCTACCAGTGACCTTCTGGTAGAAGGAATTCCCATAGGACGAAGGGCCCTCGCCGCAGCCTAGCCTGTTGCGCCCTAAGGCGGCCCAGCATCAGGCCTCCTGGCAGACAGGCCACCCACGGTTCTTGCGCAAATGTAGCCACACAAGGTCACTTGACTAAAATAGTACTTGTTTCTTACCTTTTGTTAGCTTGCTTTGCCTATTGTATCGCCTTTGTTTCTATGTTCTTCCACGTCTAAATCAATCCTATCCTGGAGTGATAAGGGCAATAGATCCATGGGAGTATGAGGTTTGAAACCATAAACAATTTCAAAGGGACAAAAATTTGTAGTAGAGTGGACTGCGCTGTTGTAAGCAAATTCCACATGTGGAGGTCATTCTTCCCACATCTTTAGGTTCTTCTTTAGCATAGCTCGTAGCATTGTTGATAACGTGCAATTGACTACCTCAGTTTATCCATCTATTTGCAGGTGGCATGTAGTAGAAAACAATAATTTTTTGTCGAGCTTGCCCCACAATGTCTTCCAGAACTAGGTGACAAACTTGGCATCACGGTCAGAAACAATTGTCTTGGGCACTCCATGTAGGCAAACTATTTCCTTAAAAAGTGAATCAGGAACGTGTGAAGCATCATCGCTCTTATGACATGGAACGAAATGTGCTATTTAAGAAAATCGATCAACAACAACAAAGATAGAATCCCTCCCCCTCTGGGTTCTAGGTAAACCCAGAACACAGTCAGTGGATATGTCTTCCTAAGGTACACTAGGAATTGGTAATGGAATATAAAGACCATGGGGATTATGGCCGAACTTAGCTTTCAAGCATGTAGAACCTCCCTCTGAGCAGCATCAACTCCTGGGGTCGGCTCTCTAGGGATTTTAGAGTCCTTGCTATTGAACTGAGCATAGTATGATTGCAATTTCGTGTACCATCCAGAGCATAGCCTCTTTTCTTGGTTGGTGGCCTGTATTTATGAGGAGTATGGTATGCTCACATGTAACTGGACGTTGTGCATTGTCATGGTCGAATATGCAAGAGTTTTGGCAAGGATTGCTGATAGTATCTTGTCCACGGGGAAGCTTTAACACAATGACCATAGTGGAGGTTGCTTGTCCACAGCCTCTGGTGTTCTTTCTGTGGATCAGCCATGACTTGACAGTATGACTCCTTGGTCACATCTCAGCTTCTTGGGCTTGTACCTACAACTTTCTCTTGTATATCTCGTAGGGGTTGCTGTGTTTGTATCATTCTTTGAATCATGGGGCAGATGTTTCTCTTGTTGGGGAACGTAGTAATTTCAAAAAAATTCCTTCACACACGCAGGATCATGGTGATGCATAGCAACGAGAGGGGAAAGTGTTGTCTATGTACCCTCGTAGACCATTCGCGGAAGCGTTATATCAACGCGGTTGATGTAGTCGTACGTATTCACGATCCGACCGATCCAAGTACCGAAAGCACGGCACCTCCGAGTTCTGCACATGTTCGGCTCGGTGACGTCCTCACCTTCTTGATCCAGCAAGAGGAGCGAAGTAGTAGATGACTTCCGGTAGCACGATGGCATGGTGATGGTGTTGGTGAAGAACAATCTCCGCAGGGCTTCGCCTAAGCACTACAAAAACTATGATAGAGGATAAACTAGAGGGGACAGGGTTGCCGGCACATGGCTTGGTGTTTCTTGATGTGTCTTGGGTGCTAGCCCTGCCCCTCTATTTATATGTTGAGCCTTGGGGTCGAAACTTGGAGTAAAGCCTCCACAAAGTCGGTTTCACCCGAAAGGCAAGAGTCCTTCTTGGACTCCAGGGCCAGACGCCAGGGTTCCCAGCATCTGGACCCAAACGCCAGGGACCATGGCATCTGGCCCCTGGACTTTGCAAAACTTCCTTTTGCGCTTTCCAAAAACCTTGTGGGATTTCCCCTTTGGCCCAGATAAAGTGTTCTCGTGCCCAAACATTTCGGGAAACATCTGGAACCCCTTCCGGTGAATTCTGAAACCCTTCCGAAGATCAAACACTACTGTCCACATATCAATCTTTACTTTCGGACCATTCCGGAGTTCCTCGTCATATCTGTGATCTCATCCGAAACTCCGAACAACATTCGTCACCAACATACATAACTCATAGTACTATATCGTCAACGAACGTTAAGCGTGCGGACCCTACGGGTTCGAGAACTATGTAGACATGATCGATACACCTCTCTGGTCAATGACCAATAGCGGGACCTGGATGCCCATATTGGCTCCTACATATTCTATGAAGATCTTTATCGGTCAGACCGCATAACAACATACGTTGTTCCCTTTGTCAACAGTATGTTACTTGCCCGAGATTCGATCGTCGGTATCTCAATACCTAGTTCAATCTCGTTACCGGCAAGTCTCTTTACTCGTTCCGTAGTACATCATCCCGCAACTAACTCATTAGTTGCAATGCTTGCAAGGCTTATAGTGATGTGCGTTACCGAGTGGGCCCAGAGATACCTCTCCGACAATCAGAATGACAAATCCTAATCTAGAAATACGCCAACCCAACAAGTACCTTCGGAGACACCTATAGAGCACCTTTATAATCACCCAATTACGCTGTGACGTTTGGTGGCTGATACGTCTCAAACGTATCTATAATTTTTGATTGCTCCATGCTATATTATTTACTGTTTTAGACATTATTGGGCTTTATTATCCACTTTTATATTATTTTTGAGACTAACCTATTAACCGGAGGCCCAGCCCAGAATTGTTGTTTTTTGCCTGTTTTAGGGTTTCGAAGAAAAGGAATATCAAACGGAGTCCAAACGGAATGAAACCTTCGGAAACGCGATTTTCTCATCAGATAAGATCCAGGAGACACGGACCCTCCGTCAAGAAAGCCACGAGGTGGTCACGAGGGTGGAGGGTGCCCCCCTAGGGCGCGCCCCCTGCCTCGTGGGCCCCTCGAAGCTCCACCAACGTACTTCTTCCTCCCATATATATCCACATACCCCAAACGATCAGAACAGGAGCCAAAAACCTAATTCCACCACCGCAACTTTCTGTATCCACGAGATCCCATCTTGGGGCCTATTCCGGAGCTACGCCGGAGGAGGCATCGATCATGGAGGGCTTCTACATCATCATCCAAGCCCCTCCGATGAAGTGTGAGTAGTTTACTTCAGACCTACGGGTCCATAGCTAGTAGCTAGATGGCTTCTTCTCTCTTTTTGGATCTCAATACAATGTTCTCCCCCTCTCTCGTGGAGATCTATTCGATGTAATCTTCTTTTTGCGGTGTGTTTGTTGAGACCGATGAATTGTGGGTTTATGATCCAGTCTATCTATGAATAATATTTGAATCTTCTCTGAATTCTTTTATGTATGATTGGTTATCTTTGCAAGTCTCTTCGAATTATCAGTTTGGTTTGGCCTACTAGATTGGTTGTTCTTGCCATGGGAGAAGTGCTTAGCTTTGGGTTCAATCTTGCGGTGTCCTTTCCAAGTGACAGAAGGGGCCGCAAGGCATGTATTGTATTGTTGCCATCGAGGATAACAAGATGGGGTTTTGATCATATTGCATGAAACTATCCCTCTACATCATGTCATCTTCCTTAAGGCGTTACTCAGTTTTTAACTTAATACTCTAGATGCATGTTGGATAGCGGTCGATGAGTGGAGTAATAGTAGTAGATGCAGAATCGTTTCGGTCTACTTGTCTCGGACATGATGCCTATATACATGATCATACCTAGATATTCTTATAACTATGCTCAATTCTGTCAATTGCTCAACAGTAATTTGTTCACCCACCGTAGAATACTTATGCTCTTGAGAGAAGCCACTAGTGAAACCTATGGCCCCCGGGTCTCTTTCTCATCATATCAATCTCCATTACTTTATTATTGCTTTGCTTTTACTTTTTACTTTGCATCTCTATACCAAAAAATACCAAAAATATTATTTATCATCTCTATAAGATCTCACTTTCGTAAGTGATCGTGAAGGGATTGGCAACCCCTAAGTGCGTTGGTTGCGTTGAGCTGTTGTTTTTGTGTAGGTATGAGGGACTCGAGCGTAGCCTCCTACTGGATTGATACCTTGGTTCTCAAAAACTGAGGGAAATACTTACGCTACTTTGCTGCATCATCCCTTCCTCTTCGGGGAAATCCAACGCAGTGCTCAAGAGGTAGCAAGAAGAATTTCTGGCGCTGTTGCCGGGGAGTCTGCGCAAAAGTCAACATACCAAGTACCCATCACAATCCCTATCTCCCGCATTACATTATTTGCCATTTGCCTCTTGTTTTCCTCTCCCCCCCCCAATTCACCCTTGCCGTTTTATTCGCCCCCTCTCTCTCTCTCTATCCTCCCTCTCTTTCTCTATTTGCCTCTTTTGCCCGTTTCGTGTTTGCTTGTATGGTTGGAATAGTTGTTTATTTATTACTAAACAGAGAACCTAAGATTTATGGATCCTCATCCACTCGCTAATCTTTTTAAGATATCCAGTTATGTTGAACCAATTGCTAGTGAGTTTTGTGCACTAGATTATCTTTATGAAGTTTTGCTCGAAATTTGTAATCTGAAAATTGCGATGAAGTATTTTATGAAGTGATTCACGATAGATCTTTGAATAAAAAGCATGATTGCAATGATGTTATTATAAATTCTATTAATGTAAATTGTGCTAATAATATGCAAATCCCTAAGCTTGGGGATGCTAATTTTGCTATGTCCTCTACTTGCTGTAATGATCATGATTGGGGTGATTCTTCTTATGATATTGAAAATTTATTTAAGCCCCATGATGAATATGAGATTGATAATAGTGTTTGCAATATTATTGAAAGTGGGTTTGGAAGAGTGTCAACTTTAGATCCCACATATTTGGAGAATGTTCAATCTTATGAAATTTTTTATGACAGTGGGTTTGGAAAGGTCATGACTTTAGTTAATGTTAATCCCACTATTTTGGAAGAGTGTCAACTTTGCATGCATGTGGATCGTGTTGAAAATATTTTGTGTGATAGCTATTTTGTTGAATTTGCTTATGATCCCTCATGCAATTATTATGAGAGAGGAAAATATGGTGGTAGAAATTTTCATGTTACTAAATTACCTCTCGTTATGTTGAGATTGCTATTGTTTCTTTCCGCTTCCTTGCATATGCTAGTTTTTGCTTGCCTTGACAATTTGTTTGCCTATAAAATGCCTATGCATAGGAAGTATGTTATACTTAGATGTGTTTGTCACTTGTTTTATGATGCTCTCTTTGTGCTTCAATTCTTGTCTTTCATGTGAGCATCATTAAAATTATCAATGCCTAGCTTTATGGATTTAAAGAAAAGCTCTTGTTGGGAGACAACCCAATATTTATCCTTCCTGTTATTTAATAAATAAATTATTTAGCCTCTGTTTTGGTTGTGTTTTTTGTGTTTAGTTAGTGTTTGTGCCAAGTAGAACCGTTGGGAAGACTTGGGGAAAGTCTTGTCGAACTTGCTGTAAAAAAACAGAAACTTTAGCGCTCACGAGAACTGCTGTCATTTTTATTTGGAAAGTGATATTTAGTTAATTATTTTTGCATATGATTAATAGATAAATTACTCACGTCCAGCAATTTATTTTAGAATTTTTGGGGTTCCATATCTTGCGCTAGCTACAGATTACTACAGACTGTTCTGTTTTTGACAGATTCTGTTTTTCGTGTGTCGTTTGCTTATTTTGATGAATCTATGGCTAGTAAAATAGTTTATAATCCATAGAGAAGTTGGAATACAGTAGGTTTAACACCAATATAAATAAAGAATGAGTTCATTACAGTACCTTAAAGTGGTCTTTTGTTTTCTTTCGCTAACGGAGCCCACGAGATTTTCTACTTCAAGTTTTGTGTTGTGAAGTTTTCAAGTTTTGGGTAAAGATTTGATGGATTATGGAACAAGGAGTTGCAAGAGCCTAAGCTTGGGGATACCCATGGCACCCCCAAGATAATCTAAGGACACCTAAAATCCAAAGCTTGGGGATGCCCCGGAAGGCATCCCCTCTTTTTCGTCTACTTCTATCGGTAACTTTACTTGGAGCTATATTTTTATTTACCACATGATATGTGTTTTGCTTGGAGCGTCTTTTATGATTTGAGTCTTTGCTTGTTAGTTTACCACAATCATCCTTGCTGTACACACCTTTTGAGAGAGCCATACATGATTTGGAATTTGATAGAATACTCTATGTGCTTCACTTATATCTTTTGAGCTTTATAGTTTTGCTCTAGTGCTTCACTTATATCTTTTAGAGCACGGTGGTGGATTTGTTTTATAGAAACTATTGTTCTCTCATGCTTAACTTAGATTATTTTGAGAGTCTTAATAGCATGGTAATTTGCTTAAAATCCTAATGTGCTTGGTATGAAAGATTAATAATAAAACTTTCGTATGAGTGTGTTGAATACTAAGAAAAGTTTGATGCTTGATGATTGTTTTGAGATATGGAGGTAATAATATCAAAGTCATGCTAGTTGAGTAGTTGTGAAATTGAGAAATACTTGTGTTGAGGTTTGCGAGTCCCGTAGCATGCACTTATGGTAAACGTTATGCAACAAATTTGAAACATGAGGTGTTATTTAATTGTCTTCCTTATGAGTGGCGGTCGGGGACGAGCGATGGTCTTTTCCTACCAATCTATCCCCCTAGGAGCATGTGCGTAGTGCCGTGGTTTTTGATGACTTGTAGATTTTTGCAATAAGTATGTGAGTTCTTTATGACTAATGTTGAGTCCATCGATTATACGCACTCTCACCCTTCCATCCTTGCTAGCCTCTTCGGTACCGTGCATTGCCCTTTCTCACAATGAGAGTCGGTGCAAACTTCGCCGGTGCATCCAAACCCCGTGATATGATACGCTCTTTCACACATAAACCTCCTTATATATTCCTCAAAGTAGACACCATACCTACCTATTATGGCATTTCCATAGCCATTCCGAGATATATTGCCATGCAACTTTCCATCATTCCGTTTATCATGACACATTCATCATTGTCATATTGCTTAGCATGATCATGTAGTTGACATAGTATTTGCGGCAAAGCCACCATTCATAATTCTTTCATACATTTCACTCTTGGTTCATTGCATATCCCGGTACACCGCCGGAGGCAGTCATATAGAGTCATTTTTGTCCTAGTATCGAGTTGTAATCATTGAGTTGTAAATAAATAGAAGTGTGATGATCATCATTATTAGAGCATTGTCCCAAGTGAGGAATAAAAAAAAGAAAGGCCATAAAAAAGATAAGGCCCAAAAAAGAGAGAAAGGCGATAAAAATAGAAAAGGCCCAAAAATGAGAGAAAAAGAGAGAAGGGACAATGTTACTATCCTTTTACCACACTTGTGCTTCAAAGTAGCACCATGATCTTCATAGTAGAGAGTCTCTCATGTTATCACTTTCATATACTAGTGGGAATTTTTCATTATAGAACTTGGCTTGTATATTCCAACAATGGGCCTCCTCAAGTGCCCTAGGTCTTCGTGAGCAAGCAAGTTGGATGCACACCCACTAGTTTCTTTTGTTGAGCTTTCATACATTTATAGCTCTAGTGCATCTGTTGCATGGCAATCCCTACTCCTTGCATTAACATCAATCGGTGGGCATCTCCATAGCCCATTGTTAGCCTCGTTGATGTGAGACTTTCTCCTTTTTTGTCTTCTCCACATAACCCCCTCATTATATTCTATTCCACCCATAGTGCTATGTCCATGGCTCGCGCTCATATATTGCGTGAAAGTTTATAGGTTTGAGATTACTAAAGTATGAAACAATTGCTTGGCTTGTCATCGGGGTTGTGCATGATGAGAGCATTCTTATGTGACGAGAATGAAACATGACTAAACCATATGATTTTGTAGGGATGAACTTTCTTTGGCCATGTTATTTTGAGAAGACATGATTGCTTAGTTAGTATGCTTGAAGTATTATCATTTTTATGTCAATATGAACTTTTGTCTTGAATCTTTCGGATCTGAATATTGATACCACAATTAAGAACAATTGCATTAAAATTATGCCAAGTAGCACTCCGCATCAAAAATTCTGTTTTTATCATTTACCTACTCGAGGACGAGCGGGAATTAAGCTTGGGGATGCTTGATACGTCTCCAACGTATCTATAATTTTTTATTGCTCCATGCTATATTATTTACTGTTTTAGACATTATTGGGCTTTATTATCCACTTTTATATTATTTTTGGGACTAACCTATTAACCAGAGGCCCAGCCCAGAATTGCTGTTTTTTGCCTGTTTTAGGGTTTCGAAGAAAAGGAATATCGAACGGAGTACAAACGGAATGAAACCTTCGGAAACGTGATTTTCTCATCAGATAAGATCCAGGAGACTTGGACCCTCCGTCAAGAAAGCCATGAGGTGGTCACGAGGGTGGAGGGCGCCCCCCCCCCCTAGGGTGCGCCCCCTGCCTCGTGGGCCCCTCGAAGCTCCACCGACGTACTTCTTCCTCCCATATATATCCACGTATCCCCAAACGATCAGAACAGGAGCCAAAAACCTAATTCCACCACCGCAACTTTCTGTATCCATGAGATCCCATCTTGGGGCCTGTTCCGGAGCTCCGCCGGAGGAGGCATCGATCACGGAGGGCTTCTACATCATCATCCAAGCCCCTCCGATGAAGTGTGAGTAGCTAGTAGCTAGATGGCTTCTTCTCTCTTTTTGGATCTCAATACAATGTTCTCCCCCTCTCTCGTGGAGATCTATTCGATGTAATCTTATTTTTGCGGTGTGGTTGTTGAGACTGATGAATTGTGGGTTTATGATCCAGTCTATCTATGAATAATATTTGAATCTTCTCTGAATTCTTTTATGTATGATTGGTTATCTTTGCAAGTCTCTTCGAATTATTAGTTTGGTTTGGCCTACTAGATTGGTTGTTCTTGCCATGGGAGAAGTGCTTAGCTTTGGGTTCAATCTTGCGGTGTCCTTTCCGAGTGACAGAAGGGGCAACAAGGCATGTATTGTATTGTTGCCATCAAGGATAACAAGATGGGGTTTTTATCATATTGCACGAAACTATCCCTCTACATCATGTCATCTTGCTTAAGGCATTACTCTGTTTTTAACTTAATACTCTAGATGCATGCTAGATAGCGGTCGATGAGTGGAGTAATAGTAGTAGATGCAGAATCGTATCAGTCTACTTGTCTCGGACATGATGCCTATATACATGATCAGACCTAGATATTCTCATAACTATGCTCAATTCTGTCAATTGCTCAACAGTAATTTGTTCACCCACCGTAGAATACTTATGCTCTTGAGAGAAGCCACTAGTGAAACCTATGGCCCCCGGGTCTCTTTCTCATCATATCAATCTCCATTACTTTATTATTGCTTTGCTTTTACTTTTTACTTTGCATCTCTATACCAAAAAATACCAAAAATATTATTTATCATCTCTATCAGATCTCACTTTCGTAAGTGACCGTGAAGGGATTAACAATCCCTAAGCGCGTTGGTTGTGTTGAGCTATTGTTTTTGTGTAGGTACGAGGGACTCGAGCGTAGCCTCCTACTGGATTGATACCTTGGTTCTCAAAAACTGAGGGAAATACTTACGCTACTTTGCTGCATCATCCCTTCCACTTTGGGGAAATCCAACGCAGTGCTCAAGAGGTAGCAGTGGCACACAAAGTGTTCCTCCGGTAAACGGGAGTTGCATAATCTCATAGTCATATGAATATGTATAATTCATGAAGAAAGCAATTGCAACAAACTAAACGATCAAGTGCGAAGCTAACGGAATGGGTCATGTCAATCACATCATTCTCCTAATGATGTGATCCCATTAATCAAATGACAACTCATGTCAATGGCTAGGAAACATAACCATCTTTGATCAACGAGCTAGTCAAGTAGAGGCATACTAGTGACACTCTGTTTGTCTATGTATTCACACAAGTATTATGTTTCCGGTTAATACAATTCTAGCATGAATAATAAACATTTATCATGATATAAGGAAATAAATAATAACTTTATTATTACCTCTAGGGCATATTTCCTTCAGTCTCCCACTTGCACTAGAGTCAATAATCTAGATTACACAGTAATGATTCTAACACCCATGGAGTCTTGGTGCTGATCATGTTTTGCTCGTGGAAGAGGCTTAGTCAACGGGTCTGCAACATTCAGATCCGTATGTATATTGCAAATTTCTATGTCTCCTACCTGGACTAGATCCCAGATGGAATTGAAGCGTCTCTTGATGTGCTTGGTTCTCTTGTGAAATCTGGATTCCTTCACCAAGGCAATTGCACCAGTATTGTCACAAAAGATTTTCATTGGACCCGCTGCACTAGGTATGACACCTAGATTGGATATGAACTCCTTCATCCAGACTCCTTCATTTGCTACTTCCGAAGCAGCTATGTACTCCGCTTCACACGTAGATCCCGCCACAACGCTTTGTTTAGAACGGCACCAACTGATAGCTCCATCATTCAATATAAATACGTATCTGGTTTGCGATTTAGAATCGTCCGGATCAGTGTCAAAGCTTGCATCGACGTAACCATTTACGACTAGCTCTTTTTCACCTCCATAAATGAGAAACATATCCTTAGTCATTTTCAGGTATTTCAGGATGTTCTTGACCGTTGTCCAGTGATCCACTCTTGGATTACTTTGGTACCTCCCTGCTAAACTTATAGAAAGGCACACATCAGGTCTGGTACACAGCATTGCATACATGATAGAGCCTATGGCTGAAGCATAGGGAACATCTTTCATCTTCTCTCTATCTTCTGCAGTGGTCGGGCATTGAGTCTTACTCAACTTCACACAATGTAACATAGGCAAGAACCCTTTCTTTGCTTGATCCATTTTGAACTTCTTCAAAACTTTGTCAAGGTATGTGCTTTGTGAAAGTCCAATTAAGCGTATTGATCTATCTCTATAGATCTTGATGCCCAATATATAAGCAGCTTCACCGAGTTCTTTAATTGAAAAACTCTTATTCAAGTATCCCTTTATGCTACCCAGAAATTCTATATCATTTCCAATCAAAAATATGTCATCCACATATAATATCAGAAATGCTACAGAGCTCCCACTCACTTTCTTGTAAATACAGGCTTCTCCAAAAGTATGTACAAAACCAAATGCTTTGATCACACTATCAAAGCGTTTATTCCAACTCCGAGAGGCTTGCACCAGTCCATAAATGGATCGCTAGAGCTTGCACACTTTGTTAGCTCCCTTTGGATCGACAAAACCTTCTGGTTGCATCATATACAACTCTTCTTCTAGAAATCCATTCAGGAACGCAGTTTTGACATCCATTTGCCAAATTTCATAATCATAAAATGCGGCAATTGCTAACATGATTCGGACAGACTTAAGCATCGCTACGGGTGAGAAAGTCTCATCGTAGTCAATCCCTTGAACTTGTCGAAAACCTTTTGCAACAAGTCGAGCTTTATAGACAGTAACACTATCGTCAGTGTCAGTCTTCTTCTTGAAGATCCATTTATTTTCAATGGCTTGCCGATCATCGGGCAAGTCAACCAAAGTCCACACTTTGTTCTCATACATGGATCCCATCTCAGATTTCATGGCCTCAAGCCATTTTGCGGAATCTGGGCTCACCATCGCTTCTTCATAGTTCGTAGGTTCGTCATGGTCTAGTAACATAACCTCCAGAACAGGATTACCGTACCACTCTGGTGCGGATCTTACTATGGTTGACCTACGAGGTTCAGTAACAACTTGATCTGAAGTTCCATGATCATCATCATTAACTTCCTCACTAATTGGTGTACGCGTCACAGGAACCGGTTTCTGTGATGAACTACTTTCCAATAAGGGAGCAGGTACAGTTACCTCATCAAGTTCCACTTTCCTCCCACTCACTTCTTTCGAGAGAAACTCCTTCTCTAGAAAGGATCCATTCTTAGCAACGAATGTCTTGCCTTCGGATCTGTGATAGAAGGTGTACCCAACAGTCTCCTTTGGGTATCCTATGAAGACACATTTCTCCGATTTGGGTTCGAGCTTATCAGGTTGAAGCTTTTTCACATAAGCATCGCAGCCCCAAACTTTAAGAAACGACAACTTTGGTTTCTTGCCAAACCACAGTTCATAAGGCGTCGTCTCAACGGATTTCGATGGTGCCCTATTTAATGTGAATGTAGCCATCTCTAAAGCATAACCCCAAAACGATAGCGGTAAATCAGTAAGCGACATCATAGATCGCACCATATCTAGTAAAGTATGATTATGATGTTCGGACACACCATTATGCTGTGGTGTTCCGGGTGGCGTGAGTTGTGAAACTATTCCGCATTGTTTCAAATGTATACCAAACTCGAAACTCAAATATTGTCCTCCATGATCAGATCGTAGAAACTTTATTTTCTTGTTACGATGATTTTCAACTTCACTCTGGAATTCTTTGAACTTTTCAAATGTTACAGACTTATGTTTCATTAAGTAGATATACCCATGTCTGCTTAAATCATCTGTGAAGGTGAGAAAATAATGATACCCGCCGCGAGCCTCAACATTCATCGGACCACATACATCTGTATGTATGATTTCTAACAAATCTGTTGCTCTCTCCATAGTACCGGAGAATGGCATTTTAGTCATCTTGCCCATGAGGCATGGTTTGCAAGTACCAAGTTATTCATAATCAAGTGGTTCCAAAAGTTCATCAGTATGGAGTTTCTTCATGCACTTTACATCGATATGACCTAAATGACAGTGCCACAAATAAGTTGCACTATCATTATCAACTCTACATCTTTTGGCTTCAACATTATGAATATGTGTATCACTACTATCGAGATTCATCAAAAATATACCACTCTTCAAGGGTGCATGACCATAAAAGATATTACTCATATAAATAGAACAACCATTATTCTCTGATTTAAATGAATAACCGTCTCGCATCAAACAAGATCCAGATATAATGTTCATGCTCAACACTGGCACCAAATACCAATTATTTAGGTCTAATACTAATCCCGAAGGTAGATGTAGAGGTAGCGTCCCGACGGTGATCACATCGACTTTGGAACCGTTTCCCACTCGCATCGTCACCTCGTCCTTGGCCAGTGTTCGCTTAATCCGTAGTCCCTGTTTCGAGTTGCAAATATTAGCAACAAAACCAGTATCAAATACCCAGGTGCTACTGCGAGCTCTGGTAAGGTACACATCAATACCATGTATATCACATAGACCTTTGTTCACCTTGCCATCCTTCTTATCCGCCAAATATTTGGGGCAGTCTCGCTTCCAGTGACCAGTCTGCTTGCAATAGAAGCACTCAGTCTTAGGCTTAGGTCCAGACTTGGGTTTCTTCTCTTGAGCAGCAACTTGCTTGCTGTTCTTCTTGAAGTTCCCCTTCTTCTTCCCTTTACGCTTTTTCTTGAAACTGGTGGTCTTATTGACCATCAACACTTGATGCTCCTTCTTGATTTTTACCTCCGCAACCTTTAGCATTGCGAAGAGCTCGGGAATCCTCTTATCCATCCCTTGCATGTTATAGTTCATCACGAAGCTCTTGTAGCTTGGTGGCAGTGATTGAAGAATTCTGTCAATGACGCTATCATCCGGAAGATTAACTCCCAGTTGAATCAAGTGATTGTAGTACACAGACGTCTTGAGTATATGCTCACTGACAGAACTATTCGTCTCCATCTTGCAGCTGTAGAACTTATTGGAGACTTCATATCTCTTAATCCGGGCATTTGCTTGAAATATTAACTTCAACTCCTGGAACATCTCATATGCTCCATGACGTTCAAAACATCGTTGAAGTCCCGGTTCTAAGCCGTAAAGCATGGCACACTGAACTATCGAGTAGTCATCAGCTTTGCTCTGCCAGAGGTTCATAACATCTGGTGTTGCTCCTGCAGCAGGTTTGGCACCTAGCGGTGCTTCCAGGACGTAATTCTTCTGTGCAGCAATGAGGATAATCCTCAAGTTACGGACCCAGTCCGTGTAATTGCTACCATCATCTTTCAACTTTGCTTTCTCAAGGAACGCATTAAAATTCAACGGAACAACAGCACGGGCCATCTATCTACAATCAACATAGACAAGCAAGATACTATCAGGTACTAAGTTCATGATAAATTTAAGTTCAATTAATCATATTACTTAAGAACTCCCACTTAGATAGACATCCCTCTAATTCTCTAAGTGATCACGTGATCCATATCAACTAAACCATAACCGATCATCACGTGAAATGGAGTAGCTTTCAATGGTGAACATCACTATGTTGATCATATCTACTATATGATTCACGCTCGACCTTTCGGTCTCAGTGTTCCGAGGCCATATCTGCATATGCTAGGCTCGCCAAGTTTAACCTGAGTATTCTACGTGTGCAAAACTGGCTTGCACCCGTTGTAGATGGACGTAGAGCTTATCACACCCGATCATCACATGGAGTCTGGGCACGACGAACTTTGGAAACGGTGCATACTCAGGGAGAACACTTTTATCTTGAAATTTAGTGAGAGATCATCTTATAATGCTACCGTCAATCAAAGCAAGATAAGATGCATAAAAGATAAACATCACATGCAATCAATATAAGTGATATGATATGGCCATCGTCATCTTGTGCTTGTGATCTCCATCTTTGAAGCACCGTCATGATCACCATCGTCACCGGCGTGACACCTTGATCTCCATCGTAGCATCGTTGTCGTCTCGCCAATCTTATGCTTCTATGGCTATCGCTACCGCTTAGTGATAAAGTAAAGCATTATAGGGCGATTGCATTGCATACAATAAAGCAACAACCATATGGCTCCTGCCAGTTGCCGATAACTCGGTTACAAAACATGATCATCTCATACAATAAAATTTAGCATCATGTCTTGACCATATCACATCACAACATGCCCTGCAAAAACAAGTTAGACGTCATCTACTTTGTTGTTGCAAGTTTTACGTGGTTGCTACTGGGCTTAGCAAGAACCGTTCTTACCTACGCATCAAAACCACAACGATAGATTGTCAAGTTGGTGTTGTTTTAACCTTCGCAAGGACCGGGTGTAGCCACAATTGATTCAACTAAAGTTGGAGAAACTGACACCCGCCAGCCACCTGTGTGCAAAGCACGTCGGTAGAACCAATCTCGCGTAAGCGTACGCGTAATGTCAGTCCGGGCCACTTCATCCAACAATACCGCTGAACCAAAGTATGACATGTTGGTAAGCAGTATGACTTCTATCGCCCACAACTCACTTGTGTTCTATGATACGTCTCCAACGTATCTATAATTTTTGATTGCTCCATGCTATATTATCTACTGTTTTGGACATTATTGGGCTTTATTATCCACTTTTATATTATTTTTGGGACTAACCTGTTAACCGGAGGCCCGGCCTAGAATTGCTATTTTTTGCCTGTTTTAGGGTTTCGAAGAAAAGGAATATCAAACGGAGTCCAAACGTAATGAAACCTTCAGGAACGTGATTTTCTCATCAAATACAACTCAGGAGACTTGGACCCTACGTCAAGACACGTAACAGGAGGCCACGAGGTAGG
>NC_041384.1:54832343-54834695 GCF_002162155.2 Triticum dicoccoides
GCGCCCTCCACCCTCGTGGGCCCCTTGTTGCTCCACCGACGTACTTCTTCCTCCTATATATACCCACGTACCCCCAAACGATCAGATACGGAGCCAAAACCCTAATTCCACCGCCGCAACTTTCTGTATCCACGAGATCCCATCTTGGGGCCTATTCCGGAGCTCCGCCGGAGGGGGCATCGATCACGGAGGGCTTCTACATCAACACCATAGCCCCTCTGATGAAGTGTGAGTAGTTTACCTCAGACCCACTGGTCCATAGTGAGTAGCTAGATGGCTTCTTCTCTCTTTTTGGATCTCAATACAATGTTCTCCCCCTCTCTTGTGGAGATCTATTCGATGTAACCTTCTTTTTGCGGTGTGTTTGTTGAGACCGATGAATTGTGGGTTTACGATCAAGTCTATCTATGAATAATATTTGAATCTTCTCTGAATTATTTTATGTATGATTGGTTATCTTTGCAAGTCTCCCCGAATTATCAGTTTGGTTTGGCCTACTAGATTGATATTTCTTGCAATGGGAGAAGTGCTTAGCTTTGGGTTCAATCTTGCGGTGTCCTTTCCCGATGACAGTAAGGGCAGCAAGGCATGTATTGTATTGTTGCCATCGAGGATAACAAGATGGGGTTTTCTTCATATTGCATGAGTCTATCCCTCTACATCATGTCATCTTGCTTAAGGCGTTACTCTGTTTTTAACTTAATACTCTAGATGCATGCTGGACAGCGGTCGATGAGTGGAGTAATAGTAGTAGATGCAGGCAGGAGTCGGTCTACTTGTCTTGGACGTGATGCCTATATACATGATCATACCTAGATATTCTCATAACTATGCTCAATTCTGTCAATTGCTCAGCAGTAATTTGTTCACCCACTGTAGAATACTTATGCTCTCGAGAGAAGCCACTAGTGAAACCTATGGCCCCCGGGTCTATCTTTATCATATCAATCTCCTACTACTTAGTTATTTACTTTGCTATTTACTTTGCCTTTATTTTACTTTGCATCTTTATCATAAAAATATCAAAAATATTATATTATCATATCTATCAGATCTCACTCTCGTAAGTGGCCCTATAGGGATTGACAACCCCTATTTGCGTTGATTGCGAGGATTTATTTGTTTTGTGCAGGTGAGAGGGACTCGCGCGTAGCCTCCTACTGGATTGATACATTGGTTCTTAAAAACTGAGGGAAATACTTACACTACTGTGCTGCATCATCCCTTCCTCTTCGGGGAAAACCAACGTAGTGCTAAAAGAGGTAGCAAGAAGGATTTCTGGCGCCGTTGCCGGGGAGGTCTACGCAAAAGTCAACATACCAAGTACCCATCACATACCCTTATCTCCCGCATTACATTATTTGCCATTTGCATCTCGTTTTCCTCTCCCCCACTTCACCCTTGCCGTTTTATTTGCCCTCTCTCTCTATCTTCCCTCTATTTGCCTCTTTTTGTCTGCTTGCTTTTTGTTTGCTTGTGTGTTAGTTTGCTTGCTTGTCACGATGGCTCAAGATAATACTAAATTGTGTGACTTCACCAATACCAACAACAATGATTTTATTAGCACTCCGATTTCTCCTCTTACCGATGCTGAATCTTGTGAAATTAATGTTGCTTTGCTGAATCTTGTCATGAAAGATCCATTCTCCGGCCTTCCTAGTGAAGATGTCGTGTAACACCCCGGATGTAACTTTCCCTATTTGTACTCCAACTCTTGCCGTTTCCGGCGTTAAGTTATTTTATTTTCCCGGGTTCGGGTTTTTGTCTCCGGTGTTCTTATCGTTGTCATGCATCTCATATCATGTCATCATGTGCATTGCATTTGCATACCTGTTCGTCTCATGCATTCGAGCTTTTTCCCCGTTGTCCGTTTTTCATTCCGGCGCTCCGTTCTCCTCCGGTGGTCTTTTCTAGCTTTCTTTCGTGTGTGGGGATTAAACATTTCCGGATTGGACCGAGACTTGCCAAGCGGCCTTGGTTTACTACCGGTAGACCGCCTATCAAGTTTCGTACCATTTGGACTTTGTTTGATACTCCAACGGTTATCCGAGGGACCGAAAAGGCCTCGTGTGTGTTGCAGCCCAACACCCCTCCAATTTGGCCTAAAACCCACCAAACTCTGCTCCATGTCCTAGAGCGTTCGATCATGATCGCGTGGCCGAAAACCGCACCTCATTTGGACTCTCCTAGCTCAATCTATGCCTATATATATCTCCCCCCATTCGAATAACGGACGAAACCCTAGATCCACCCACCTCTCGCGCCGCCGGACATTTCCCTGTCCGGTCGGACACGTCCGCCGCGCCCGTCCGCCGCCACGTGGTGCTCCACCATTGGCTCGCGCCGCCGCCC
>NC_041384.1:54835365-54844879 GCF_002162155.2 Triticum dicoccoides
CGCCGCAGCCGCTCGCCGCCTCGCCGCGGTGCTCACCGCCCCGCCGCCCGGTGGTCGCCGCCCCGCCGCCTACCTCCTCCGACCTCACCGGCGACGCCCCGGCCGGTCCTTCCTCCTCCGCCGGCGAGAAGCTCCGGCGAGAGCCCGGCCACCTTGGTTCGCGCACCGCCCCGATCCAGATCTGTTTTTCAGGGTTGACCTAATTTTTTTCTCTAAGTCCCCAGGATTTTTAGCCCAAGTGCACATGTTCAAGGCTCCGTAACTTTGCATCCGTAGCTCCAATTCATGCATATAGCATATAAAAATGTTCATCTCAGAGAGTACATCATTTCATTCCATTGCATCATTTTCATTTGAGCTCATCTTGATGCCTGAAATGCTGTTAGAAGAGGGCTACTTGAGTTAATTGTCAGATCTGTTACTCCGTTTAGCACTTTTGTCATTTCTGCCATGATTAATGTGTGCATGATATGCCCGTGAGTTCTTCATATGTTTTGTTAAGGGTTTTGTCATCTATCCAGAGGTGCAACCCATGTATTTTTAGGATGTGTGTGGTGACTTGTGCAAGCTTGCAAAGTGGTGCACTTGCTAATTCTGTTTTCAGGGACTTAGTGTTTTCACTAAGTCCTGGGATTGTTTATCTCATGATGCCATATGTTCTTGTTGTTTCCTAGTGATCCGTGCCTCTTTTGAGGATGATCAGTAAGGGAGTTTTGTTAATCTTGTAGTGCTCTATCCATTCATGTCTTTGTTTGCAATTATGGAGCACCATAGCTTGAGTCAATCAAGGTCTACTTTTGCTTCGTTCCGAATCTGGGCAGATCGTCAACTTGTTTGCGATTTTGCCGATGTTATTGTAGTTGAACCGTGCATGCTATGCTATTGTTCTTGCCATGTATAGCTTGTATTTTGTGACTTCTTGATAGATGTATGCTTGTCTTGCCATGACTTGCACCGTGGTGAGTGCATCGAGCTCGTAAACATGCCTTCGTGAGTTATGTTTCAGCATGTCCCAATTTTCACCAAGTCTGAAAACTGATTATGTTTTTGCTATGTTCGTGTGCTTGTTAGTATATTTTGTGATCCCTTTTGACTCAAGCTCACTAAGGGACTTTTGTTAAGCTTGTTGAGTAGCTCCATGCCATGTCTTTCTTTGTCATGTTTAGGTCTTGTAGCATGTTGTTTTGTTGCTCTGAAGAGGGCTATATGATCTGAAATTCCAGACAAGTGTTAATTTCACTAAGTCTGAGATCTGTTTTACCATGCGTTTTTGCCATGCTTGTTTGAACCTCCTAATGGATGAATTGGCCGTAGCTCAGTGCTAGACTTTTGTTAAGCATCTTGTGTGCATCCCTGCCATGTATTTTGTTGACATGTTTGGTGGCTGTAGCATGTTCATTTCGTTGCATTTAGATGCCTACTTGCTGTAAATCGCAGACCGGTGTCATTTTTGAAACGCTTGCCATTTCCAAACTCCGATTCCGGCGTTCTTTATATAGTTTTCAAGCAATTTCATCTCATCTTTCCAGTGGCATCCTTGGAATTCCAAGTTGAGGCCAGCTTCATGCATTTCCTGTCATATCTTGCATTTTGCATCCCGCATCGCATCCCGCATAGCATATCATCTTTGCATCGTGATGATTGAGTTTGCACGTGGTTGATTGTGTCCTTATTGCTTGTTTGTCTTGTTTGGGTAGATCCGGGAGACGAGTTCGCTAATGAGGAGCCCGTTGAGTTTGCTTTTGAGGATCCAGTCAACTCTGACAACTGTGCAGGCAAGATGATCCTACCCTCGAAATCACTACTATCTTTGCTATGCTAGTTGCTCGCTCTTTTGTTGTGCAATTGCTACGATGCCTACCACTTGCTTGCAAGCCTCCCAAATTGCCATGTCAAACCTCTAACCCACTTTTGTCCTAGCAAACCGTTGATTGGCTATGTTACCGCTTTGCTCAGCCCCTCTTATAGCGTTGCTAGTTGCAGGTGAAGATTGGAGGCCCTTCTTTGTTGGAACATTTATTTACTTGTTGGGGATATCATTATATTGCCATGTTATCTTAATGCATCTATATACTTGGTAAAGGGTGGAAGGCTCGGCCTCTCGCCTAGTGTTTTGTTCCACTCTTGCCGCCCTAGTTTCCGTCATATCGGTGTTATGTTCCCGGTTTTTGCGTTCCTTACGCGGTTGGGTTATAATGGGAACCCCTTGATAGTTCGCCTTGATTAAAGCTTTTCCAACAATGCCCAACATTGGTCTTACCATTCGCCACCTAGCCTTTTCTTTCCCTTGGGTTCTGCAGACTCAAGGGTCATCTTATTTTAACCCCCCCGGGCCAGTGCTCCTCTGAGTGTTGGTCCAACCGAGCGATGTCCGGGGCTACCAGGGGCAACTCTGGGCTGGCCTACCCGACGTCTTGCTCATCTGAGTGTGCCCTGAGAAAGAGATATGTGCATCTCCTATCGGGATTTGTCGGCACATTCGGGCGGTATTGCTGGTCTTGTTTTAACCTGTCGAAGTGTCTTGAGTTACCGAGATACCGAGTCTGATCGGAACGTCTTGGGAGGAGGTCTATTCCTTCGTTGACCGTGAGAGCTTGTCATGGGCTAAGTTGGGACTCCCCTGCAGGGATTGAACTTTTGAAAGCCGTGCCTGCGGTTATGGGCAGATGGGAATTTGTTAATGTCCGGTCGTAGATAACTTGAACCTTAACTTAATTAAAATGAATCAACTGAGTGTGTTACCATGATGGCCTCTTCTCGGCGGAGTCCGGGAAGTGGACACGGTGTTGGAGATGTTTGCGCAGGTTGTTCTCTAGTTTCTCGCTCGTGCTTGCCTCCTCTTCTCGCTCTCCTTAACGAATAAGTTAGCCACCATACTTGCTAGTCGCTTGCTGCAGCTCCACTTATATTTTACCTTGCCTTACCTATAAGCTTCAATAGTCTTGATCGCGAGGGTGCGAGATTGCTGAGTCCCTGTGGCTCACAGATTACTATTACACCAGATGCAGGGCCTGATGATTCCGCTCCAGGAGACGTGTATGAGCTCAAGTGGGAGTTCGATGAAGACTCTCCACGATACTATGTTTCCTTTCCTGATGATCAGTAGTGGTGCCCAGTTGGGGGTGAACGGGACCGTTGTCGCATGTTGGGTTCTCTTTTATTTTGGTGCCGTAGTCGGGCCTTGAGTGTATGGATGATGTAATGTTATTTATGTACTTGATTGACGTGGCGAGTGTAAGCCAACTATGTTATCTCCCCTTTTATTATTATTACATTGGATGTTGTGAACATTGCCTAACTTGCGACATATGCCTTCAATGCGATTATGTCTCTAAGTCGTGCCTCGACACATGGGAGCTATAGTCGCATCGAGGGTGTTACAAGTTGGTAATCAGAGCCTTCCCCGACCTTAGGAGCCCCATTGCTTGATCGTTTTTAGCGGCCGAGTTGTGTCTAGAAAAATGTTTTGAGTCTTTTAGGAATTATATATCGGAGAGATTAGGAATTATTTTTACTTCTCAGTCTCCTCATCGCTCTGGTAAGGCATCTTGACGTAGAGTTTTGACTCGTCTCTTCTCAAATTTCACTAAAAATAATTAGGATCACGCGGGTATCTTGGAATCGTTCCGATGGTTTTATGATGAGAACATTGTCTTGGTGCCTCCTGTCAGGGGTTTAGTGGAAGTGTCCCGGGGAGTTGAGCTCTGAGGTGTTGTCATCATAATTTTATTGTTGCAGTTCTGGAATACCTGAGTCTAGTACGCCGACATCGAAAATCTCTTTTATGCAGTTCGTTGGTGAGATAACCTCGACGCCACCCAGTACTGGGGCGGGAGTTCGGGAGTATCGCCATAACTTGTATAATGGATGCTTTTCGAAGGTTGAGGTAGATGGTTTCCGAAGGTTTCTTGGTTATGTGTTGAAGGATGGATACAGCTGGATGTAGGATTTGCTAGTTTGGGTGAGATATTATGCTTCCCCTGTATCCCCAACACCTGATTGCATAACCGGAAAGGTTCGGGAGTTTCATAGGTGGGAATTCTAGTAGCTCTAGTTTTTCTTCCACGGATATTGGTTTGAGATTGGGATTTCTTACCGATTATTCATTCTTGATCCGTACCTTGTTGATTTATTTCTCTACCTTAATTCTACGTGGCTTCTCAATTTATGGATATGTGACCATTTCAAGAGAAATGCATTCGTTCATTTTGTTCGGATGTGAAGACTATATGTTGCAATTTTCATTCCGTTGGATTCAGCTTCAATATTGTCTATCATTGTGTTAATGGTGGTCAACCTCTTCAGGATGGCTCCTCCAACACGCACGACTCCGAATCCTGATCCGCCACCACCCCCACCTCCTCCGAAGGCATGGCAAGCTGTGATGGCCGCAACCAATGCAAACACACAGCTGATCATGCAAATTCTTCAAGAGCGCAATCAAGGCAGTCAAGGGAATCAAGGCAGCAATCAGAGTCACTTTGCTACACTCAACCAGTTCCTTGCTAACGGGCCAAAGACTTTCAGCAATTGTGTTGAGGCAACCGATGCTGACGATTGGCTTGTGGATCTGTGTAAGCATTTCGAGTGCAGTAACGTCAGGCCTGAGGACTTTGTCAAGTTAGCTTCCTTCCAACTCAAAGATCAAGCTGCAGAATGGTTCCAGCAGTACAAGGACTCCAGAGGTGGACGTGTTATCACTTGGGATGATTTCCGTCGAGATTTCCGAGCTCATCATATTCCGCAGAGCGTGGTTGAAAGCAAGCGTGAGGAATTCCGCAATCTGAAGCAAGGCTCTTTGTCTGTCTATGACTACAACAAGTTGTTTCAGAAGCTCACCCGTTTTGCCAAGCAGGACGTCCCTGATGAGAAGAGCATGATATACCAGTTCAGGGGTGGTCTCAGAGAAGATATCCAGCTCGCTCTTGTTCTCTTTGAGCCCTTGAGATACGATGAGTTCTACAACATGGCACTGAAGCAAGAGGCTGCTCAGTTGAGGTGTGATGCTTCCAAGAAGCGAGTCAGAGATGTTACTCCTTCTTCCTCTACTCAAGTGGCCAAGCAGCAGAAGTTTTGGCTTCCTCCTCCTCCGTTCCGTCAGCTGTATCAGCAGAAGAGCAAAGGTGGTAGTGGTTCTTCCCACCCACCCAACCCTGGCTTTCAGAACAAGACTTCCTCTCAACCTCCAAGATCGAGTGCTTCGTATCACCGTCCGCTTTCAGAGGTCACGTGCAACAAGTGCCAACAAAAGGGTCACTATGCCAACAAGTGTCTCAACCAGAGACGTCTTCCTCCTCCTCCTCCTGTCAGATCGACAAGTACAACTGTGGTCAAGCATAACCCCAAGCATGCCAAGCTCAATTTGATGAATGCAGCTCAGGCAGAGGATTCTTCAGATGTCATCACGGGTAACCTTCCTGTTAATGATATTCCTGCAAGAGTTCTTTTTGACACAGGTGCATCGCATTGTTTCATGTCAAAGCCATTTTTTACCAAGCATGAGTTCGTTCCTTCTCATTTGGGTAAACAAATGGATATCGTTTCTCCTGGCAAACGTTTGAGTGCTAGTCTGGAGGTGCCAGATGTTTCTATCACGTTGGGCGACTACAAGTTCCTTTCTTCCCCAATGGTTCTTGGTAACTCGGATATTGATCTTATTCTCGGAATGGATTGGCTTTCCAAGCACAAGGCTTAGCTTGATTGTGCAGCCAGGCAGATTCAATTGACTCATTCGTCTGAGGATGTAATTGTCTTTGCTGCTCGGGATGATACTATCCGTCTGTTTTCTCTCAATGAGAAGGGTGAATTGGATGCCATCTCTCAAATTCCAGTCGTTTGCGAATATCAAGACGTCTTTCTAGAAGAGCTTCCAGGAATGCCTCCACACCGGCCAGTTGAATTCGTTATTGATCTTGAGCCTGGCACGGAACCTGTGTGCAAGCGTCCTTACAAGCTCGGACCTGAAGAGTTGAAGGAGCTTAAGAAGCAACTCGATATGCAAGAGAAAATGGGTCTCATCCGGCCTAGTTCTTCTCCGTGGGGTTGTGGTGTTCTTTTTGTGAAGAAGAAGGATGGAACGGACCGACTTTGTGTTGATTACCGTCCAGTGAACAAGAAGACCATCAAGAACAAATACCCACTTCCCAACATCAATGAGCTGTTCGAACAACTCAAAGGTGCCCAAGTATTCTCCAAGCTTGATATCCGTATGGGTTATCACCAGATTCGCATTCGTGAAGAAGATATTCCCAAGACAGCATTCAGAACAAGCTTTGGTTCATATGAATACACTGTCATGTCTTTTGGTCTCGCCAACGCTCCTCCGACGTTCTCTCGCATGATGAACTTCATCTTCAACGCCTACACCAATGACTTCGTTTTGGTCTATCTCGACGACATTCTGGTTTTCTCGAAGAACAAGGAAGATCATGCCAAACACTTGCGTTTGGTTCTTGATAAGCTCAGAGAACATCAGTTCTACGCCAAGTTCTCCAAGTGTGAATTTTGGCTTGATGAGGTTCTTTATCTTGGTCATATCATCTCTGCCAACGGCATTGCCGTGAATCCTGAGAAGGTGTCTGCAATTGTGAATTGGGAACCTCCTCAGAACGTGAAGCAACTCCGCAGTTTTCTCGGTCTCGCAAGCTATTGCCGAAGATTCGTTGAAAACTTTTCTAAGATCATGAAGCCTCTCTCTAATCTTCTTCAGAAGCACGTCAAGTACGTTTGGTCTCCGGAGTGTGACATTGCTTTCAACACTTTGAAAGAGAAGTTGATCACTGCTCCAGTTCTGACTCCGCCTGATGAATCCAAGCCGTACGAGGTCTTTTGTGATGCCTCTCTCCAAGGTCTTGGCGCAGTATTGATGCAAGAGAAGCAAGTTGTTGCTTATACATCTCGCCAGTTGAAGCCTAATGAGAAGAACTACCCCACTCATGATCTCGAGTTGGCGGCAGTTGTGCATGCTCTTTTGACTTGGAGACATCTTCTATTGGGAAGAAAAGTGGATATTTTCACTGATCACAAGAGTCTCAAGTACATCTTCACTCAGCCTAATCTCAACCTCAGGCAAACTCGATGGGTCGAAATAATTCAAGAGTATAATCCGAGTATTGAGTACACTCCAGGCAAGGCCAATGTGATTGCTGACACATTGAGCAGAAAGGCCTACTACAACAGTCTAATTCTCAAGCCTTATCAACCCGAGCTTTGTGAAGCTTTCCGCAAGCTTAATCTGCAAGTTGTTCCTCAAGGTTTCCTCGCCAACCTTCAAGTCTCTCCTACCTTAGAGGACCAGATTCGCCAAGCCCAGCTTCTTGATGCTATGGTGAAAAAGGTGAAGATTGGGATTGCCAAGAGTCAGTCCAAGTACAAGTGCTACCGCCTTGATGACAAGGACACTCTCTTCTTCGAGGATCGTATTGTTGTGCCCAAAGGTGACCTCCGTAAAGTGATCATGAATGAGGCTCACAATTCTCTCCTCTCCATCCACCCTGGGAGCATGAAGATGTATCAGGACCTCAAGCAAGCTTATTGGTGGACTCGAATGAAGTGCGAGATCGCTCAATTCGTGAATGAATGTGATGTCTGCAGAAGAGTGAAGGCAGAACACGAAAGGCTAGCTGGTCTCCTCCAACCTCTTGCCATTCCAGAATGGAAGTTTGACCACATTGAGATGGACTTCATGACTGGGTTTCCAAAGTCCAAGTGTGGCAATGATGCTATATTTGTTGTCATCGACAAACTCACCAAAGTGGCTCATTTTCTGCCTATCAAAGAGTCAATCACTGCAGCTCAATTGGTGGAACTCTATACCTCTCGCATTGTCTCTCTGCACGGTATTCCTCGAGTGATCTCTTCAGACCGTGGCAGCATCTTTACCTCAAAGTTTTGGGATTCTTTTCAGAAGGCCATGGGCACTAACATCCGCTTCAGCACAGCTTTCCATCCTCAAACAAGCGGTCAAGTCGAGCGTGTCAACCAGATTCTTGAAGATATGCTCAGGGCTTGTGTGATCTCCTTCGGCATGAAGTGGGAGGATTGTCTTCCTTATGCTGAATTCTCCTACAACAACAGTTCTCAAGCAAGTTCGGGCAAGGCCCCTTTTGAAATTCTGTATGGCAGGAAGTGTCGTACCCCTCTCAACTGGTCTGAAACCGGTGAACATCAGCTTTTGGGTAATGACTTAATCACAGAAGCAGAAGAAATGTGCAAAGTTATTCGTGATAAGCTCAAAACAGCCCAATCCCGCCAGAAGAGCTACTATGATAGTAAGCACCGCGATTTGGCTTTCGAGATCGGAGATCATGTTTACCTCTGCGTCTCTCCTATGAAAGGTACTCGTCGCTTTGGTATCAAAGGGAAGCTTGCCCCTAGATACGTGGGACCTTTCAAGATTGTCAGCAAGAGAGGCGACCTCGCCTATCAACTCGAGCTTCCTTCAAACTTTGCAAATGTTCATGACGTGTTCCATGTCTCTCAGCTTCGAAAGTGCTTCAAGACTCCTGACCGCACCATCAACTTCGAGGACATTGAGCTCCAAGAAGATCTCTCTTATCGTGAGCACCCAGTTGCTATTCTTGAAGAGACAGAACGCAAGACTCGCAACAAGTCAATCAAATTTCTCGAAGTCAAGTGGTCACACCATTCCGACCGTGAAGCTACCTGGGAACGCGAGGATCACCTCCGTTCTGAGTACCCGGCGTTCTTTCAGTCCTAGATCTCGGGACAAGATCCTTTCGTAGTGGTGGAGTGTTGTAACACCCCGGATGTAACTTTCCCTATTTGTACTCCAACTCTTGCCGTTTCCGGCGTTAAGTTATTTTATTTTCTCGGGTTTGGGTTTTTGTCTCCGGTGTTCTTATCGTTGTCATGCATCTCATATCATGTCATCATGTGCATTGCATTTGCATACGTGTTCGTCTCATGCATTCAAGCTTTTTCCCCGTTGTCCGTTTTGCACTCCGGCGCTCCGTTCTCCTCCGGTGGTCTTTTCTAACTTTCTTTCGTGTGTGGGGACTAAACATTTCCGGATTGGACCGAGACTTGCCAAGCAGCTTTGGTTTACTACCGGTAGACCGCCTGTCAAGTTTCGTACCATTTGGACTTCGTTTGATACTCCAACGGTTATCCGAGGGACCGAAAAGGCCTCGTGTGTGTTGCAGCCCAACAACCCTCCAATTCGGCCCAAAACCCACCAAACTCTGATCCATGTCCTAGAGCGTTCGATCACGATCATGTGGCCGAAAACCGCACCTCATTTGGACTCTCCTAGCTCCCTCTATGCCTATATATATCTCCCCCCATTCGAATCACGGACGAAACCCTAGATCCACCCACCTCTCGCGCCGCCGGACATTTCCCTGTCCGGCCGGACACGTCCGCCACGCCCGTCTGCCGCCATGTGGCGCTCCACCATTGGCTCGCGCCGCCGCCCCACAACCCCGCCGCCGGAGCCCGCTGCAGCCCGTGGCCGGCCCGCCCTCGCCCGCGCACCGGCCAGAGCGCCACGCCG
>NC_041384.1:54845642-54869289 GCF_002162155.2 Triticum dicoccoides
TCGCCGCGGTGCTCGCCGCCCCACCGCGGTGCTCGTCGCCCCGCCGCCCGGTGGTCGCCGCCCCGCCGCCTACCTCCTCCGACCTCACCGGCGACGCCCCGGCCGGTCCTCCCTCCTCCGCCGGCAAGAAGCTCCGGCGAGAGCCCGGCCACCTCAGTTCGCGCGCCGCCCCGATCCAGATCTGTTTTTCAGGGTTGACCTAATTTTTTTCTCTAAGTCCCCAGGATTTTTAGCCCAAGTGCACATGTTCGAGGCTCCGTAACTTTGCATCCGTAGCTCCGATTCATGCATATAGCATATCAAAATGTTCATCTCAGAGAGTACATCATTTCATTCCATTGCTCATTTTCATTTGAGCTCATATTGATGCCCGAAATGCTGTTAGAAGAGGGCTACTTGAGTTAATTGTCAGATCTGTTACTCCGTTTAGCACTTTTGTCATTTTTGCCATGATTAATGTGTGCATGATATGCCCGTGAGTTCTTTATATGTTTTGTTAAGGGTTTTGTCATCTATCCAGAGGTGCAACCCATGTATTTTTAGGATGTGTGTGGTGACTTGTGCAAGCTTGCAAAGTGGTGCACTTGCTAATTCTGTTTTCGGGGACTTAATGTTTTCACTAAGTCCTGGAATTGTTTATCTCATGATGCCATATGTTCTTGTTGTTTCCTAGTGATCCGTGCCTCTTTTGAGGATGATCAGTAAGGGAGTTTTATTAATCTCGTAGTGCTCTATCCATCCATGTCTTTTTTTGCAATTATGGAGCACCATAGCTTGAGTCAATCGATCTCTACTTTTGCTTCGTTGCGAATCTGGGCAGATCGTCAACTTGTTTGTGATTTTGCCGATGTTATTGTAGTTGAACCGTGCATGCTATGCTATTGTTCTTACCATGTCTAGCTTGTATTTTGTGACTTCTTGATAGATGTATGCTTGTCTTGCCATGACTTGCACCGTGGTGAGTGCATCGAGCTCGTAAACATGCCTTCGTGAGTTATGTTTCAGCATGTCCCAATTTTCACCAAGTCTGAAAACTGATTATGTTTTTGCTATGTTCGTGTGCTTGTTAGTATATTTTGTGATCCCTTTTGACTCAAGCTCACAAAGGGACTTTTGTTAAGCTTGTTGAGTAGCTCCATGCCATGTCTTTCTTTGTCATGTTTAGGTCTTGTAGCATGTTGTTTTGTTGCTCTGAAGAGGGCTATATGATCTGAAATTCCAGACAAGTGTTAATTTCACTAAGTCTGAGATCTGTTTTACCATGCGTTTTTGCCATGCTTGTTTGAACCTCCTAATGGATGAATTGGCCATAGCTCAGTGATATACTTTTGTTAAGCACCTTGTGTGCATCCCTGCCATGTATTTTGTTGACATGTTTGGTGGCTGTAGCATGTTCATTTCGTTGCATTTAGATGCCTACTTGCTGTAAATCGCAGACCGGTGTCATTTTTGAAACGCTTGCCATTTCCAAACTGTAACTCCGATTCCGGCATTCTTTATATCGTTTTCAAGCGATTTCATCTCATCTTTCCAGTGGCACCCTTAGAATTCCAAGTTGAGGCCAGCTTCATGCATTTCCTGTCATATCTTGCATTTTGCATCCCGCATAGCATATCATCTTTGCATCGTGATGATTGAGTTTGCACGTAGTTGATTGTGTCCTTGTTGCTTGTTTGTCTTGTTTGGGTAGAGCCGAGAGACGAGTTCGATAACGAGGAGCCTGTTGAGTTTGCTTTTGAGGATCTAGTCAACTCTGACAACTGTGCAGGCAAGATGATCCTACCCTCGAAATCACTACTATCTTTGCTATGCTAGTTGCTCGCTCTTTTGTTGTGCCATTGCTATGATGCCTACCACTTGCTTGCAAGCCTCCCAAATTGCCATGTCAAACCTCTAACCCACCTTTGTCCTAGCAAACCGTTGATTGGCTATGTTACCGCTTTGCTCAGCCCCTCTTATAGCGTTGCTAGTTGCAGGTGAAGATTGGAGGCCGTTCCTTGTTGGAACATTTATTTACTTGTTGGGGATATCATTATATTTCCATGTTATCTTAATGCATCTATATACTTGGTAAAGGGTGGAAGGCTCTGCCTCTCGCCTAGTGTTTTGTTCCACTCTTGCCGCCCTAGTTTCCATCATATCGGTGTTATGTTCCCGGTTTTTGCGTTCCTTACGCGGTTGGGTTATAATGGGAACCCCTTGATAGTTTGCCTTGATTAAAGCTTTTCCAGCAATGCCCAACATTGGTCTTACCATTCGCCACCTAGCCTTTTCTTTTCCTTGGGTTCTGCAGACTCAAGGGTCATCATATTTTAACCCCCCGGGCCAGTGCTCCTCTGAGTGTTGGTCCAACCGAGCGATGTCCGGGGCTACCAGGGGCAACTCTGGGCTGGCCTACCCGACGTCTTGCTCATCTGAGTGTGCCCTGAGAAAGAGATATGTGCAGCTGCTATCGGGATTTGTCGGCACATTCGGGCGGTGTTGCTGGTCTTGTTTTAACCTGTCGAAGTGTCTTGAGTTACCGAGATACCGAGTCTGATCGGAACGTCTTGGGAGGAGGTCTATTCCTTTGTTGACCGTCTGAGCTTGTCATGGGCTAAGTTGGGACTCCCCTACAGGGATTGAACTTTCGAAAGCCGTGCCCGCAGTTATGGGCAGATGGGAATTTGTTAATGTCCGGTCGTAGATAACTTGAACCTTAACTTAATTAAAATGAATCAACTGAGTGTGTTACCGTGATGGCCTGTTCTCGGCGGAGTCCGGGAAGTGGACACGGTGTTGGAGTAATGTTTGCGCAGGTTGTTCTCTAGTTTCTCGCTCGTCCTTGCCTCCTCTTCTCGCTCTCCTTTACGAATAATTTAGCCACCATACTTGCTAGTCGCTTGCTGCAGCTCCACTTATATTTTACCTTGCCTTACCTATAAGCTTGAATAGTCTTGATCGCGAGGGTGCGAGATTGCTGAGTCCCTGTGGCTCACAGATTACTATTACACCAGATGCAGGGCCTGATGATTCCGCTCTAGGAGACGCGTATGAGCTCAAGTGGGAGTTCGACGAAGACTCTCAATGATACTATGTTTCCTTTCCCGATGATCAGTAGTGGTGCCCAGTTGGGGGTGAACGGGACCGTTGTCGCATGTTGGGTTCTCTTTTATTTTTGTGCCATAGTCGGGCCTTGAGTGTATGGATGATGTAATGTTATTTATGTACTTGATTGACATGGTGAGTGTAAGCCAACTATGTTATCTCCCCTTTTATTATTATTACATGGGATGTTGTGAAGATTGCCTAACTTGCGACATATGCCTTCAATGCGATTATGTCTCTAAGTCGTGCCTCGACACGTGGGAGCTATAGTCGCATCGAGGGTGTTACATGTCGCTACTCATCTAAATAGCTTCGTTGAATTGTGTGACATGCAAAAGAAGAAAGATGTGGATAATGATATTGTTAAATTTAAGCTATTTCCTTTTTCTCTTAGAGATCGTGCTAAAGCTTGGTTTTCGTCTTTGCCTAAAAATAGTATTGATTCATGCGACAAGTGCAAAGATGTTTTTATCTCTAAGTATTTTCCTCCTGCTAAGATCATCTCTCTTAGAAACGATATTATGAATTTTAAGTAACTTGATCATGAACATGTTGCACAAGCTTGGGAGAGAATGAAATTAATGATATGTAATTGCCCTACTCATGGTTTAAATTTATGGATGATTATACAAAAAAAATATGCCGGATTGAATTTTGCTTCTAGAAATCTTTTAGATTCGGCCGCGGGAGGCACTTTTATGGAAATCACTTTAGGAGAAGCTACTAAACTCCTAGATAATATTATGATTAATTATTCTCAATGGCATACTGAAAGATCTACTAATAAAAAGGTGCATGCGATAGAAGAAATTAATGTTTTGAGTGGAAAGATGGATGAACTTATGAAATTATTTGCTAATAAGAGTGTTTCTTCTGATCCTAATGATATGCCCTTGTCTACTTTGATTGAGAATAATAATGTATCTATGGATGTGAACTTTGTTGGTAGGAACAATTTTGGTAACAACGCGTATAGAGGAAACTTCAATCCTAGGCCTTATCCTAGTAATCCCTCTAATAATGGTAATTCCTACAACAATTCTTATGTAAATTATAATAAGATGCCCTCTGATTTTGATTCTAATATTAAAGAATTTATTACTTTTCAAAAGAATTTTAATGCTATGATTGAAGAAAAACTACTTAAGATTGATGATTTGGCTAGGAACGTTGATAGAATTGCTCTTGATGTTGATTCTTTGAAACTTAGATCTATTCCACCTAAGCATGATATCAATGAGTCTCTCAAAGCCATGAGAATTTCCATTGATGAGTGCAAGGAAAGAACCGCTAGGATGCGTGCTAAGAAAGATGCCTTTATAAAAGCGTGTTCTTCTAGCTCCTATGAAAATAATGATGAAAATCTAAAAGTTATTGATGTGTCCCCTATTAAATCTTTGTTTTGAAATATGAATCTTGATAATGATGGGACTGAATATGATCCACCTTTACCTAGAAGGCGTTCCAAGAATTCTTAATCTTTTGATCTTGATGCTAAATTTGATAAAAGTGGGATTGAAGAAATTAAAACCCTAGATGTTGCTAAACCCACTATTATGGATTTCAAGGAATTTAACTATGAAAATTGCTCTTTGATTGATTGTATTTCCTAGTTGCAATCCGTGCTAAATTCTCCTCATGCTTATAGTCAAAATAAAGCGTTTACTAAACATATCGTTGATGCCTTGATGCAATCTTATGAAGAAAAACTTGAATTGGAAGTTTCTATCCCTAGAAAACTTTATGATGAGTGGGAACCAACTATTAAAATTAAAATTAAAGATCATGAATGCTATGCTTTATGTGATTTGGGTGCTAGTGTTTCCACGATTCCAAAGACTTTGTGTGATTTGTTAGGTTTCCGTGATTTTGATGATTGCTCTCTAAACTTGCATCTTGCGGATTCCACTATTAAGAAACCTATGGGAAAAATTAATGATGTTCTTATTGTTGCAAATAGGAATTATGTGCCCATAGATTTTATTGTTCTTGACATAGATTGCAATCCTTCATGTCCTATTATTCTTGGTAGACCTTTCCTTAGAACGATTGGTGCAATTATTGATATGAAGGAAGGAAATATTAGATTCCAATTTCCATTAAGGAAAGGCATGGAACACTTTCCTAGAAAGAAAATTAAATTACCTTACGAATCTATTATGAGAGCCACTTATGGATTGCCTACCAAAGATGGCAATACCTAGATCTATTCTTGCTTGTTATGCCTAGCTAGGGGCGTTAAACGATAGCGCTTGTTGGGAGGCAACCCAATTTTATTTTTATTTCTTGCTTTTTGCTCCTGTTTAGTAATAAATAAATTATATAGCCTCTGTTTTGGTTGTGTTTTTTGTGTTTAATTAGTGCTTGTGCCAAGTAGAACCGTTGGGAAGACTTGGGGAAAGTCTGTTGGAAATATGCCCTAGAGGCAATAATAAAATGGTTATTGTTATATTTCTTTGTTCATGATAATTGTCTATTGTTCATGCTATAATTGTGTTATCCGGAAATCGTAATACATGTGTGAATACATAGACCACAACACGTCCCTAGTGAGCCTCTAGTTGACTAGCTCGTTGATCAAAAGATGGTCATGGTTTCCTGACTATGGACATTGGATGTCATTGATAACGGGATCACATCATTAGGAGAATGATGTGATGGACAAGACCCAATCCTAAGCATAGCTCAAAGATCGTGTAGTTAGTTTGCTATAGCTTTTCCGAATGTCAAGTATCATTTCCTTAGACCATGAGATTGTGCAACTCCCGGATACCGTAGGAGTGCTTTGGGTGTGCCAAACATCACAACGTAACTGGGTGACTATAAAGGTACACTACAGGTATCTCCGAAAGTGTCTGTTGGTTGGCATGAATTGAGACTGGGATTTGTCACTCCGTATGACGGAGAGGTATCTCTGGGCCCACTCGGTAATGCATCATCATAATGAGCTCAATGTTACCAAGTGGTTGATCACGGGATCATGCATTACGGTACGAGTAAAGTGACTTGCCGGTAACGAGATTGAATGAGGTATTGGGATACCGATGATCGAGTCTCGGGCAAGTAACGTGTCGATTGACAAAGGGAATTGTATACGGATTGATTGAATCCTCGACATCGTGGTTCATCCGATGAGATCATCGAGGAGCATGTGGGAGCCAACATGGGTATCCAGATCCCGCTGCTGGTTATTGACCGGAGAGTCGTCTCGGTCATGTCTGCTTGTCTCCCGAACCCGTAGGGTCTACACACTTAAGGTTCGGTGACGCTAGGGTTGTTGAGATATTAGTATACGGTAACCAGAAAGTTGTTCGGAGTCCCGGATGAGATCCTAGACGTCACGAGGAGTTCCGGAATGGTCCGGAGGTGAAGATTTATATATAGGAAGTCAAGTTTCGGCCATCGGGAAAGTTTCGGGGGTACTCGGTATTGTACCGGGACCACCGAAAGGGTCCCGGGGGTCCACCGGGTGGGGCCAACTATCCCGGAGGGCCCCATGGGCTGAAGTGGTAGGGGAACCAGCCTCTAGTGGGCTGGTGCGCCCCCCTTGGGCCTCCCCCTGCGCCTAGGGTTGGAAACCCTAGGGGTGGGGGCGCCCCACTTGGCTTGGGGGGCAAGCCACCCCCTTGGCCGCCGCCCCCCCTTGGAAATTGGATCTCCTAGGGCCGGCGTCCCCCCTAGGGACCCTATATATAGTGGGGGATGGAGGGCAGCCGCACCCTAGCCCCTGGCGCCTCCCTCTCCCTCCCGTGACACTCCTCCCTCTCCCTGAGCTTGGCGAAGCCCTGCCGAGATCACCGTTGCTTCCACCACCATGCCATCGTGCTGCTGGATCTTCATCAACCTCTCCTTCCCCCTTGCTGGATCAAGTTGGAGGAGACGTCTTCCCAACCGTACGTGTGTTGAACGCGGAGGTGTCGTCCGTTCGGCGCTAGGTCATCGGTGATTTGGATCACGACGAGTACGACTCCATCAACCCCGTTCTCTTGAATTCTTCCGCGCGCGATCTAAAAGGGTATGTAGATGCACTCCTCTCTCCCTCGTTGCTAGATGACTCCATAGATTGATCTTGGTGATGCGTAGAAAATTTTAAAATTCTGCTACGTTCCCCAACAAAGTCTTGTTGAACTTGCTGTAAAAAACAGAAACTTTAGCGCTCATGAGAATTGCTATCATTTTTATTTGGAAAGTGATATTTAGTTAATTCTTTTTGCAGATGATTAATAGATAAATTACTCACGTCCAGAAATTTATTTTAGAATTTTTGGGGTTCCAGATCTTGCGCTAGCTACATATTACTACAGACTGTTCTGTTTTTGACAGATTCTGTTTTTCGTGTGGTGTTTGCTTATTTTGATGAATCTATGGCTAGTAAAATAGTTTATGAACCATAGAGAAGTTGGAATACAGTAGGTATAATACCCATGTAAACAAAGAATGAGTTCATTACAGTACCTTGAAGTGGTCTTTTGTTTTCTTTCGCTAACGGAGCTCACGAGATTTTCTACTTTAAGTTTTGTGTTGTGAAGTTTTCAAGTTTTGGGTAAAGATTTGATGGATTATGGAACAAGGAGTGGCAAGAGCCTAAGCTTGTGGATGCCCATGGCACCCCCAAGATAATCTAAGGACACCTAAAATCCAAAGCTTGGGGATGCCCCGGAAGGCATCACCTCTTTCGTCTACTTCTATCGATAACTTTACTTGGAGCTATATTTTTATTCGCCACATGATATGTGTTTTGCTTGGAGCGTCTTGTATTATTTGAGTCTTTGCTTGTTAGTTTACCACAATCATCCTTTCTTTACACACCTTTTTAGAGAGCCATACATGATTTGGAATTAGTTAGAATACTCTATGTGCTTCGTTTATATCTTTTGAGTTATATAGTTTTGCTCTAGTGCTTCACTTATATCTTTTAGAGCACGGTGGTGGAATTGTTTTATAGAAACTATTGATCTCTCATGATTCACTTAGATTATTTTGAGAGTCTTAATAGCATGGTAATTTTCTTAAAATCCTAATATGCTTGGTATGCAAGATTAATAATAAAACTTTCTTATGAGTGTGTTGAATACTAAGAGAAGTTTGATGCTTGATGATTGTTTTGAGACATGGAGGTAATAATATCAAAGTCGTGCTAGTTGAGTAGTTGTGAAATTGAGAAATACTTGTGTTGAGGTTTGCAAGTCCCGTAGCATGCACGTATGGTAAATGTTATGCAACAAATTTGAAACATGAGGTGTTATTTGATTGTCTTCCTTATGAGTGGCAGTCGGGGACGAGCGATGGTCTTTTCCTACCAATCTATCCCCCTAGGAGCATGCGCGTAGTACCGAGGTTTTTGATGACTTGTAGATTTTTTCAATAAGTATGTGAGTTCTTTATGACTAATGTTGAGTCCATGGATTATACGCACTCTCACCCTTCCATCCTTGCTAGCCTCTTCGGTACCGTGCATTGCCCTTTCTCACATTGAGAGTTGGTGCAAACTTCGCCGGTGCATCCAAACCCTGTGATATGATACGCTCTTTCACACATAAACCTCCTTATATCTTCCTTAAAACAGCCACCATACCTACCTATTATGGCATTTCCATAGCCATTCCGAGATATATTGCCATGCAACTTTCCATCATTCCGTTCATCATGACACATTCATCATTGTCATATTGCTTAGCATGGTTATGTAGTTGACATAGTATTTGTGGAAAAGCCACCGTTCATAATTCTTTCATACATGTCACTCTTGGTCCATTGCATATCCCGGTACACCGCCGGAAGCATTCATATAGAGTCATCTTTGTTCTAGTATCGAGTTGTAATCATTGAGTTGTAAATAAATAGAAGTGTGATGATATTTTCTAGAGCATTGTCCCAAGTGAGGAATATAAAAAAAGAAGAAGAAAGGCCATAAAAAAGAGAAGGCCCAAAAAAAGAAAAAAAATGAGAGAAAAAAGAGAGAAGGGACAATGTTACTATCCTTTGCCACACTTGTGCTTCAAAGTAGCACCATGATCTTCATAGTAGAGAGTCTCTCATGTTATCACTTTCATATACTAGTGGGAATTTTTCATTATAGAACTTGGCTTGTATATTCCAACAATGGGCCTCCTCAAGTGCCCTAGGTCTTCGTGAGCAAGCAAGTTGGATGCACACCCACTAGTTTCTTTTGTTGAGCTTTCATACATTTATAGCTCTAGTGCATCTGTTGCATGGCAATCCCTACTCCTTGCATTAACATCAATCGGTGGGCATCTCCATAGCCCATTGATTAGCCTCGTTGATGTGAGACTTCCTCCTTTTTTGTCTTCTCCACATAACCCCCCTCATTATATTCTATTCCACCTATAGTGCTATGTCCACGGCTCGCGCTCATATATTGCGTGAAAGTTTATAGGTTTGAGGTTACTAAAGTATGAAACAATTGCTTGGCTTGTCATCGGGGTTGTGCATGATGATAGCATTCCTGTGTGACGAAAATGAAACATGACTAAACCATATGATTTTGTAGGGATGAACTTTCTTTGGCCATGTTATTTTGAGAAGACATAATTGCTTAGTTAGTATGCTTGAAGTATTATCATTTTTATGTCAATATGAACTTTTGTCTTGAATCTTTCTGAATATTGATACCACAATTAAGAAGAATTACATTAAAATTATGCCAAGTAGCACACCGCATCAAAAATTCTGTTTTTATCATTTACCTACTCGAGGACGAGCAGGAATTAAGCTTGGGGATGCTTGATACGTCTCCAATGTATCTATAATTTTTGATTGCTCCATGCTATATTATCTACTGTTTTGGACATTATTGGGCTTTATTATCCACTTTTATATTATTTTTGGGACTAACCTGTTAACCGGAGGCCCAACCCAGAATTGTTGTTTTTTGCCTATTTTAGGGTTTCGAAGAAAAGGAAAATCAAACGGAGTCTAAACGGAATGAAACCTTTGGGAATGTGATTTTCTCATCAAATACAACTCAGGAGACTTGGACCCTACATCAAGACACGTAACAGGAGGCCACGAGGTAGGAGGGCGCGCCTATCCCCCCCCCCCCCAGGCGCGCCCTCCACCCTCGTGGGCCCCCTGTTGCTCCACCGACGTACTTCTTCCTCCTATATATACCCACGTACCCCCAAACGATCAGATACGGAGCCAAAACCCTAATTCCACCGCCGCAACTTTCTGTATCCACGAGATCCCATCTTGGGGCCTGTTCCGGAGCTTCGCCGGAGGGGGCATCGATCACGGAGGGCTTCTACATCAACACCATAGCCCCTCCGATGAAGTGTGAGTAGTTTACCTCATACCTACTAGTCCATAGTTAGTAGCTAGATGGCTTCTTCTCTCTTTTTGGATCTCAATACAACATTCTCCCCCTCTCTTGTGGAGATCTATTCGATGTAATCTTCTTTTTGCGGTGTGTTTGTTGAGACCGATGAATTGTGGGTTTATGATCGAGTCTATCTATGAATAATATTTGAATCTTCTCTGAATTCTTTTATGTATGACTGGTTATCTTTGCAAGTCTCTTCGAATTATCAGTTTGGTTTGGCCTACTAGATTGATCTTTCTTGCAATGGGAGAAGTGCTTAGCTTTGGGTTCAATCTTGCGGTGTCCTTTCCCGGTGACAGTAAGGGCAGCAAGGCACGTATTGTATTGTTGCTATCGAGGATAACAAGATGGGGTTTTCTTCATATTGCATGAGTTTATCCCTCTACATCATGTCATCTTGCTTAAGGCGTTACTCTGTTTTAACTTAATACTCTAGATGCATGCTGGATAGCGGTCGATGAGTGGAGTAATAGTAGTAGATGCAGGCAGGAGTCGGTCTACTTGTCTCGGACGTGATGCCTATATACATGAGCATACCTAGATATTCTCATAACTATGCTCAATTATGTCAAGTGCTCAACAGTAATTTGTTCACCCACCGTAGAATACTTATGCTCTCGAGAGAAGCCACTAGTGAAACCTATGGCCCCCGGGTCTATCTTTATCATATCAATCTCCTACTACTTGGTTATTTACTTTGCCTTTATTTTACTTTGCATCTTTATCATAAAAATACCAAAAATATTATCTTACCATATCTATCAGATCTCACTCTCGTAAGTGGCCCTATAGGGATTGACAACCCCTATTTGCGTTGGTTGCGAGGATTTATTTGTTTTGTGCAGGTGCGAGGGACTCGCGCGTAGCCTCCTACTGGATTGATACCTTGGTTCTCAAAAACTGAGGGAAATACTTACGCTACTTTGTTGCATCATCCCTTCCTCTTTGGGGAAAACCAATGCAGTGCTAAAAGAGGTAGCATTCTACTCGTGCATATGACATCTACGCATAAAACCTGGCTCGGATGCCACTGTTGGGGAACGTAGTAATTTTGAAAAAATTCCTACGCACACGCAGGATCATGGTGATGCATAGCAATGAGAGGGGAAAGTGTTGTCTACGTACCCTCGTAGACCGTTCGCGGAAGCGTTATATCAACGCGAATGATGTAGTCGTACGTCTTCATGATCCGACTGATCCAAGTACCGGAAGCACGGCACCTCCGAGTTCTGCACACGTTCGGCTCGGTGACGTCCTTGCCTTCTCGATCCAGCAAGAGGGGCAAAGTAGTAGATGAGTTCCGGCAGCACGACGGCGTGGTGACGGTGTTGGTGAAGAACAATCTCCGCAGGGCTTCGCCTAAGCACTACGAAAACTATGACGGAGGATAAACTAGAGGGGACGGGGTTGCCGGCACACGGCTTGGTGTTTCTTGATGTGTCTTGGGTGCTAGCCCTGCCCCTCTATTTATATGTTGAGCCTTGGGGTCGAAACTTGGAGTTAAAGCCTCCACAAAGTCGGTTTCACCCGAAAGGCAACAGCCCTTCTCGGACTCCAGGGCCAGACGCCAGGGTTCTCGGCGTCTGGACCAAGACGCCAGGGTTCCAGGCGTCTGGACCCAGACGCCAGGGACCTTGGCGTCTGGCCCCTGGACTCGGCAAAACTTCCTTTTGTGCTTTCCAAAAATCTCGTGGGCTTTCCCCTTTGGCCCAGATAAAGTGTTCTCGTGCCCAAACATTTCGGGAAACATCCGGAACCCCTTCCGGTGAATTCCAGAACCCTTCCGGAGATCAAACACTACTATCCACATATCAATCTTTACTTTCGAACCATTCCGGAGTTCCTCGTCATATCTGTGATCTCATCCGAAACTCCGAACAACATTCAGTCACCAACATACATAACTCATAGTACTATATCGTCAACGAACATTAAGCGTGCGGACCCTATGGGTTCGAGAACTATGTAGACATGACAAAGACACCTCTCTGGTCAATAACCAATAGCGGGACCTGGATGCCCATATTGGCTCCTACATATTCTACGCAGATCTTTATCGGTCAGACCGCATAACAACATACGTTGTTCCCTTTGTCATCGGTATGCTACTTGCCCGAGATTCGATCGCCGGTATCTCAATACCTAGTTCAATCTCGTTACCGGCAAGTCTCTTTACTCATTCCGTAATACATCATCTCGCAACTAACTCATTAGTTGCAATGCTTGCAAGGCTTATAGTGATGTGCATTACCGAGTGGGCCCAGAGATACCTCTCCGACAATTGGAGTGACAAATCCTAATCTCGAAATATGCTAACCCAACAAGTACCTTCGGGGACACCTGTAGAGCATCTTTATAATCACCCAGTTACGTTGTGACGTTTAGTGGCACACAAAGTGTTCCTCCGGTAAACGGGAGTTGCATAATCACATAGTCATAGGAATATGTATAAGTCATGAAGAAAGCAATAGCAACAAACTAAACGATCAAGTGCTAAGCTAATGGAATGGGTCATGTCAATCACATTATTCTCCTAATGATGTGATCCCGTTAATCAAATGAAAACTCATGTCAATGGTCCAGAAAATAGTGCTATTGTACAACCTGGGGAAGTCAAAGCACATTCTAGGAAACATAACCATCTTTGATCAACGAGCTAGTCAAGTAGAGGCATACTAGTGACACTATGTTTGTCTATGTATTCACACAAGTACTATGTTTCCGGTTAATACAATTCTAGCATGAATAATAAACATTTATCATGATATAAGGAAATAAATAATAACTTTATTATTGCCTCTAGGGCATATTTCCTTCATCTCCAAACACAGTCATACCCGTGTACGAGTGGCTTGCATGATCTGGACAGCATGCTCACAACATATGTAGGAGTAGGGGTAAATCCTCTTCTGAACAACTAAGCTCTGAGGCAGACATGTGTCCTTCCTTGGTACAATCCATAGCCATGATAAAGATTGATGTATGATTATCTTCGGGGCATACCTTCAAATATTTCCAAATTTATTCGAAACATACTTCCACCAACATAGGTGACTTTTATGATGGCGTGCTAAAGGAGGACGAGTGCCTTCCATTGGAAACCACCCGGCTAACTATCAAGCACTCGAGTTCGGAGTGACGCACTTGCAGAAACTTACTGTATGCTGATGCAGTGTTCCGGGACTGTGGAGAAGTTTGTCACCATATCTCTTTGTTTTCCTTGAAACAATATGAATGTGAGAATATGTCCCTTGTCTTGCTCAATGCATATGAGGATCTCATTAATCTGGGCAGCTGCAAATAGGGTTTTGACGTTGCTCTTGGCACATCCTTGAATTATGTCTTCTGTGAGTGATAAGCGGTTCTTGAGTCCATTGAAAAAGACTCGAGTCTTCCCTAGCTGAAATAATCCATGTTTTGAGAGAGGGACCATTGGTCACTACTGATATCCATTTCTGGTGGTTCATCTAACTGTCCCTTAGGTATCATATGCTCTGAGAGAGTTTTCTGAAACTTAGTCAGGTATATTCTGGCGTTGTCCGTGGCATGCAGATTCTGCTTCTGACCCATTCTTCATTATTGGTGGTTCTGTGTTGCTGTTCTGAATATCATGTGGTTGACTTGAATTTTCTTGAATTTGGATTATTGAGTATTATCCAAGTTGTATGTTGGTCTTCTTTGTAGCACTTGCGGAAGGATCAAGTCGGAGCCAAAAGGCGGAACCGGTAAAAGAAGCAACAACCATGAAGAACCAAAAATACCAAGGAGTAAATAAAGCTCAAATTCCACAGGTTTTATACGCATGGCCGTAGTTCCACTAGTACAACTAGTCTAGCGCACTCGATGCATATCTAAGGATTTAGAAGCAAAACCACACAATGCTCCTGGCTGCAATTAGTGTACCGCTTCTGCTACTTCCTCAGGGAACACATTGTTGGAATTGATCTCAGTGTAACAAACTGAGAGAAATCAGGGAGAGACAAAGTCTCCTCACCTAACGTAAAGATGCACCACGATCGGAGGTGCCAAACCAATGTTTTGGTCCGGTCCCTGTTCCCTAGCGCTTATACATAAAAGGGAGGTATATGTCCCATGTAGGGATGACGATTACAAACACACAGAACCTCAACTGCCGATCCTAAAGAACCGCCAAGGGTCCAGAAGACCGTCCACCACCGCCGGCCACCAGGAGGGTAGTGTCGGCGGCGTCCAGCACTCTGCACGTCCATCTCCATGCTGCTGCTTCTTCCCCAACAAACTCCACTCCCCTAGAGGCTCACGGGAGCTGCATGAAGCCCCTGACAGTCTTTGAAAAATCACGGTTAGTTCCCAATATTCTACAGAAAGAGGTGTTTTAATCTAGAGATCAAGATCCTATTATGTTAGTACTAAAGAATTATTTCTAACATTGGTATCATGAGCACGATTGATCTCTGTTTACAACCCTAACTAGACCATGTTAAATCTTAATTATTAATGTCATGGTCTAACTTTTTGTATTAGTGCTTCTAATTGGTCATGATTAGATTATAACGTTTTACTGTTAGCACATTAGGATTATGTGTTAAGATCAAATTATGCAGGCTTAAGATTAATGATTAAAGTATAAGAATCTGTTAAGTTGACGATCCATGTTTAGGGTTAATTGCTTCGGTTAAGATTCTAATTGCTATTGGTTAGTGTTAATTCGATGATGATGATGTTCAACTGTTAGACTAATTGAGCCATGCTTCCGCATTATGTTAATCTTTCAACTAGCCCTGTTTAAGCAATCAGAAAGGGGGAATTGCAAACTCCAGAAAATCCCCAATTTGAAACCCTAGAACGAGGAATTCCGCAAATCAGCGCCCAAAAATGATGTAATTGAGAAAAAGAAGAGCTTTTGGGGCACACCTCATGATGCCGCACCGGTGCACCTTCGGGATCCCGACGCCGGTGACGCTGTCGTCTCCCGGGACGACGCGCTGAAAGAATCGGACACCGCCGAGCTGCTAAAGGACGACGCGCCGAGTGTTTAGAGCCGTCGGCGCCGCTATTATGGATGTGCACGTGTGAGGCCATCGCCATGCATGCCGCCATCGCCTCCTAAATCCGCGGTGGCCGGTGCATCCCTCCCCACCGTACGAATCGCCAGGCGTGCGCGGACGCAGAGGCCTCGTTTGATGGCAAAGCGCGGGGGATCCAATCCGCTGCACGCTTGGCCGGCGAGCTGAGCTCCCGCGCCGCCATGGCTGGCGAGCTCATCGAGCCGCTGTTGTTGTCGCCGCTCTGTGCGAGAGCGTGAAATCCGGGGGAGGAGGAGGTCAAATGACCTAGGGTTAGCTCGGGCGGCGATTTTGTTCCGTTCGCGAGCGATGCCGGCCGTCCGTTTCGATCGGACGGTTCACAAGAAATCGCGGCTCCGAGCAGGCCATCGGACGCCATATGGGCTGTTTTCACGACCGGATTGTTGCCCAAGTTGCCTCAGCCCAGCAGAAAAGTTTGTTTTTTTACGTGTAGCTGCTATGCTACTGGGCTTAATTTGGGTAGCCGTGGGTATTTTTGGGCCAATTTTTTTTGGCAGTTTTTTGTAATTTTGGCAGTGCGTTTAAGTTTTTTTTGCTATCCACAGTAATAAATTTAAGAGCTGCCAGAAAATGTGTTAAAGATTTTGCTCATGTCATCTTTTAAGCAATTAAGATTTATGTCATTTTATGGAATCCTTCAATGATGATAAGATTTTGTTAATAGAACGTCGTGGGTTGTTATGGGCATTTTATGAAGTTTTAGTGCACTTTTTAAGTTTATAATTATGTTTGTGCACTAATATATTAGAAATTGCCTATAATTATGTTTAAATTTTTCTGAATAAAATTGTGCCAAAGGGAAATTTATTTGGAAATTTATTGTGACATTAATGTTGATGCCATCTTAATGACACCTTTTATGATGATCATATTTTCGGTGTCATTTCAATGATGAAATTAATGTGAATCACTCATTGGATTTTCTGAAAATTTTATTTGAAAATTTTAATTGAGTGTGAATTTTACGTTGATGCCATACTTATGGCATTTTTTTAATGATGTGATCGTCACTAAATGGTCGCGTGGTGTGGTTTTCCATACCTCACGGTGCATCTAATAATGTTGAGCTAGTGTGCTCGTTGACAAATACTAAAGATTATGTTGGTTCATTTCTATTGTATAATTAAAACATGCACTATTGAAATAAGCTTAAATGGACCATAGTGGTATTGATAAAATTATGGTTGATTCTCTAAACAAAGAAATTTTGTTTAAAGAACTTTATGTGATATGCAAAATCCTAGTCATTATATGACTTTTTTATGAAATCTATCCAAAGTACGTGTTGCCTTTTATCTGACCGTTATAATTTACCAAATATTATTATTTGGTGAATCCTTGTGTAAGCTTATGTCCAAATTTTATATAATTGTTTTTGGGCAAAATCTTATGATATCCTTACGATAATGTTAATGTCATTTTCACTGTGAATGTTAATATTAATGTTTACTCAGTGGCAAAGACATTTATATTTTTATGTTAATTCTATGTCATTTTCATTTATGCCTTTGAGAAATTTTTATGATAATTTTGACACTTAAGTTAACTATTATTATCAGTGTCAATTTTCGTGACAAAAGGTATCATTGTGTATGATGGCAAACATGGTTTTATGTTGTTGCTTTATGGTAATTTAGCTATTAATTTAGCCGAAGTTCTTGCTCATAATTATGTGCTTTTATGACTCTCTAGTCAAAATGGAACCAACGGGAAGTTTTGATTAGAGATCTAAAAAATGTTATAATGGCATATGATGATATTCTGACCAACGTTGATTATTTTCATGTGTCATTTATGAATATGGATCAAAATAACAATTAAGCATCTCTTTGATTCATCTCATTGCATGGTTAATTCATGCTTGATGTTTTGTTGTGATGCTCATAATGGTGTCTTTTTTTTAGCAATGAACATTAATAATGATGCCAAACTTCCGTTTTGGCATAGACGTACCTTATGTAAATAACTTTTGCACATGGAGGAATCTCCCAGTGTTTTCTTTGCCACTAAGGTTGAAGGATGTTAATCATGATGATAAGGCAGACATTGGGAGAGATTGTCACATCCCTGCTTTTAGTCATGCATTAGGACTGGATGAACATGTGCATCATGTTTAAATTTCTCTTAAACTTGAAATGGGGCCTAATCAACCCCAACACCCCCCTGAAAATGCTAAATTCCAACAATTGGAATTTCAATGAACCCAAAATTCCCTTCATAAAAGCCCACCATGTTTGGTCTTGACTAAAACCTCTGCCAAAAATGGTCTTGCAATTTATGGAGCCATTCTGAATTTTTGAACAAGCCATAAGTATTTGAATTTGGGCATTTTAAATGCTATAAATATTTTAAAGTGCTCAAATAATCTTGGAAGCATCCCCTCCGATGGGTTTTATGTAGATCTCGACGTCGATGAGTGACTTGCCACCCAGGTGGTGATCCTGGCCATGGAGGGCCCTATGTAGATAGACAGGCTTCGAGAAGCCTTCTTTCTTTCTAGTGTCTGTACTCAGACTATTTGCTTCCGCATGTGCTTGTATGCTTGTATGACTTGAGTGTCGGGTCATGTGACCCCTACCTGTATGAACATGTTATGTATGGCTCTCTGGAGCCTTTAAATAAAGTACTTGAGTTGTAGAGTTTTGTTGTGATGCCATGTTGTATTTACACATATCGAGCATATTGTGTGTATGATTGAAATGCTTGGTATGTGTGGGATCCGACAATCTAGTTGTTTATCCTTGGCAGCCTTTCTTATGGGGAATGTAGTCTAGTGTTCCTCGAGCCATAGTAGTCCGCTACAGCCCGGTTCACCGGAGTCCTGCTAGCCCAGCACTACTGCTCAGGACACTTGACTGATCGGCATGTGTTTCACTTCGTTCCTATGTTTGTCCCTTCGGGAAAATGTCACGCGGTGACTTCCGGAGTCCTGCCTAGCCTGCTACAGCCCGGGTTCCCCGGAGTCCTGTTAGCCCAGTGCTACAGCCCGGATTCACACGCTGATGACCGACATGCTCGATGTGATTCACGTATGCCTGTCTCCATAGGTCTGTGCCGCTTTGGATTCACGACTAGCCATGTCGGCCCGGGTTCTCTGTCATATGGATGCTAGCGACACTATCATATACGTGAGCCAAAAGGCGCAAACGGTCCCGGGCCATGGTAAGGCGACACCCGTGGGGATACCATGCGTAAGGCTGCAATGTGATATGAGGTGTTACCAGCTAGATCGATGTGACTTGGAATCGGGGTCCTGACAGAGATCTCAAGACGCATGTGCCATCATGCATGTTACTAATGCAAAGGATATTAAAGTCAAAACTATTGGATTTATTCCACTAGCTTTTGGAGATAACTTCATTCTTCATCTTATTGATGATGTTTGTTCATGCTCCAGTTATTGGAGAACCTTAATTTTGTCTCTCGAATAGATGACATGATTTTGTATTAAGTCATCTCCAATTATGTAATGTTAGTCCCACTCTAGGGTGATACAAGTTATGTTTTCACTGAATGAATCATTTGTAAAGATTAAGTGATATGGTATAACTAAAGATATAAGAGAATTTTAAGAGACCTTATCAAATTTGTGGTTTTCGGCCACATTTCGAGGGGGAGAATGGAAGTCTTGTTTAATATGAGATATCACGTTCACTTCTCCTACTTATATCATATAAAGCTAAGAAAAATATGTGCGTTAATTCTCTAATTAAGATGGAACCAACGAGAAGTCTTGGTTGGAGAATGTATGAAAAGCACACACTAATTTTGGTTCTCTAATTAAGATGCAACAAGTCTTATTTAGAAGAATGAACGAAAAATCACTCCCTTTATTATGTTAATGTGTAATCCCTTATGAGTATTATGAAGCACACATGAATGCTAAAGTGACAAGGTTGCTTGTGTAATGACCATCATGATGTAACATGTTGATTATATATTTGACCAACGTCGTTTATAATCATATGTCACATTTCACTCAAGTGGCAAGTTTGTTAGTATCATGTGGCTCGTGGTTATATTTCATTTATAATCATTTGTCACCGTTCATTAAGTTCTTTTCCATCTTCAGCCCGATGGTGTTATGGTTTAGAACTAAAATGATTATTATTAAGTTTTTGGGTATGTTTTCCATCTTTTAAATAAAGTGATCATCAGGGAACCTGGAGCGTATGAGCATGAATCTTAAGGATAACTCCATTAGATCTTTGTTCATATGCATCAGGGAAGGTGAGAAGAAATACATATTGCAACACTTAATGTTGAGACTTAACAATTTCCCTGTGATTGATAATGTGTGTGAATGATCATCTTAGAGGCTTGTCTGATAGTGAGCTCTAATGATGTATGGAACTCAGTAGAGTTTCCTCATTAAGTTGTTATAACGCTTGTGTTATGATTATAACATGCTCTTGTGTTGACTAATTAATAGTGTATATATGACTCAACCATCGGGTTTTGTCAAATAGATGAAGTTAACACAAGGTATGTTGCCGATCACAAATAAGGGCATGTTCATACTTGAATACACATGTTGCTTCTGACAGCTGAAGCATAAGGAACCACATTATCTGATCAGTTTATAATGGTTCCTTGGACACTAAAATGTCCACCTTTATTGCCCTTAACTTTAGCGGCAGGTGAGATAGAGTACTACCACATAATATTTTCTTTCGTACTCTATCGAAGTATGTCGTCATAAGAGAACTTATACTCCTTTTGGACCTATATCTTGATGAAGCCCGATACAAATAAAGTATAAGGCATCACCAAGTTCCTTTTATGTCAATAGAAGATAGAAATTTCTTGGCCTGCCAAAAAATATTCCAACTTCACATTTAGTGAACTTACTCCCCTTTGTCCCAACGCTCGTCTTATTTCATAATTGAATTTCTTGAGGTGAATGGCAAATATACAAGTAAGTCCAAAAATGGACCACTGGAAAAGCCATCAAAAGTCTTGCAGATATGCAAGACAATAAAGTTTACATGCTCACTGATGAGAAGTCTGATAACCTGGTTATCCTAGGTTATTTAGACATTGTTTCTGCGAGATGTGTGGATATTAAAGTTTCCACGTCATGTTACATCCTCACTCTCGCATATGGAGCTATATTGTGGAAAAGCTCCATAATGACGCTGATGGCATTAGAAATAATGCACTTAATTATGTGGCATGTTAAGAGGCTATTGGGCAGGTTGTATGTCAAGAAATTTATTCCCAAAATTATGGTGGTAGATAGCATTTTGTAACCACATACTGCAATATCAATCGCAGTTTTCTATGCGAGTAACAACAAGTTAAAATGGTGTTGCCAAAACCGTTGACAATATGTTTAGTGTTGTGAAAGATAGAATCCAGGATCAAGCTATTGAAGTTGAGAGTATGAGTATGTTTGAATGTTTGACGGATCCGTTTATCAAAGGCTTACCACCCAATTGTATGATCATGTTGCTAGCATGGGTTTAGAAAGCCTTTTGATCCTGGAATTTAGGACCGTCAAATGAACCAACTCCCTTTAAGTAAAATGATATCCATTTTGAGATAAAATGGTATACTGTAATTATTGAGGTTCAATGACATTTCATTGGTCATTGCAACACCTTACTTTGGTATATTATTTCTATGATAAGAGTGTGCTTATGATGTTTGTTAACCTTACGATCAAGGGGGAGAATGTTGGAATTGATCTCAGTGTAACAAACTGAGAGAAATCAAGGAGACACAAAGTCTCCTCACCTAACGTAAAGATGCACCACGATCGGAGGTACCAAACCAACGTTTTGGTCCGGTCCCTGTTCCCTAGCGCTTATACATAAAAGGGAGGTATATGTCCCATGTAGGGATGACGATTACAAACACACAGAACCTCAACTGCCGATCCTAAAGAAGCGCCAAGGGTCCAGAAGACCATCCACCACCGCCGGCCACCAGGAGGGTAGTGCCGGCGGCGTCCAACACTCTGCACGTTCATCTCCATGCTGCTGCTTCTTCCCCAACAAACTCCACTCCCTTGGAGGCTCACGGGAGCTGCATGGAGCCTTTGATGGTCTCTGAAAAATCATGGTTAGTTCCCAATATTCTACAGAAAGAGGTGTTTTAATTTAGAGATCAAGATCCTATTATGTTAGTACTAAAGAATTATTTCTAACACACATCAGCTATAAACTCGACGCACGACCATGGCCAAGGTGGCTTAGTCAGTTAACCCCGGGTTTTTTTAGGAAAGATATAATTTATTGGCATTGGACCGGGTTGTAAGAGAAGAAATACCATGGTTGGCAAGCAAGGTGGGGATATCTGGTTCAGTTTTGCTAAAGCACATCTAAATGTGTCATAAGTATTGCACATCTAAGTCATATGTCATTGATTTTACATTAAGATTCGTGTGAATATTTTCTTTCTCTTTTTTCTTTTTCTTTTATGCTTGATGCACTTACTTAGATGTGCAATAAGTAGAGCACATCTAGATGTGCCCTAGACACACCCTATCTGGTTTACCTATGGGCTCACGGGTCATTGCCTTGTGCGAACATTTCACACGGGAGGGAAAGGCCACGAGAGTTGGGATCTGATTATTGGGTAAAATCTACGATATTGCCTTTTGATCAAGGGGCTACTTCTGGTCGTAATTACTGAGAGTTCATTTAATTGATATGTGTCCAGTCTTACCTCCTTATTTAAGAATATACTTATGCACGAATGTTTTGATTAACATATGGCTATATATAGTTACCGTTATGCTGGTTGTAATGGGGAGTATCATATACTAGTATCATGCGTACGACACTAGTATATGATATTATTTCCGTAATGCATAGTATCATAAGTTAGTATATTATGTTATTTTATTAATTGTCATGCATGACACAAAGTAGTACAACATGTAATATGATACGGTATCATGATACGAGACCACATCCTCTCTTTTCTCATTTAGTTGCGTGCCACATCATGAAAAAAAGCCTAGTTGGCATGCATGATACCATTTATGATACTTTCATTATGACTAATTTTATGCTACATCAAATATGTAGCTTAGAACTGCGAGAAAAGGGAACTAATAAAAAAGAAAGAAATTTAACTTAGATTCATTTGTTCTCAAACAAATTATTGGACGCTGGATACATGAGTTTTTTTTTTTTTGCGAGGATTTAGCTACACAAACTTACTTATCCGGTCTCATGGGTTTTATCATAACCGGCGAGATGAGATGTTTTATTGCAGAGAAAATGCATGGACCATAAAAAGTGGAAAAAGGTCTAAGGCTCGATCTGGAAAATTACCATCAGGAAAATGAACGGTAGTGACATGGCTGTATCATTAGATTCCGTGCTTACAAGTCATGGTTCATGACATGACCAGATAGAAACTGACTGCCAAGTTTTAAACCAGCTTTGGAAGACCAGAAAGAAGAAACGGGTGCCCATCCAGCCAATCGTGAATCGAATTCTCACCTTAGGGGTCCTCAGATGTCGGCTTTTTTTTTGCGAGAGAAAATTTCAATTTATTCATCGGTCATGGCAGTACAAAGAACACAAGAGGTAATAAAAATTACAACTAAGTTTATACACCACCTAACGAAGACTACAAGCTCTTATTCGACATGATGTTATTTTCCCGCGCTTGGAGCTAAATTGCAGCTGCCCAAACAGTTACTACCTTCGTGGCTCGTTCGCTATGCTAGCACGCCTCACTTGTCTTTTTTCCACCTCGCTCGCTCATTTGAAGAAAAATGCTCCAACTGCCAGTACAGGGGAAAAACAGCTGCAAATTTTCTTTAGATTTGCAAATTTACGTGAGTTCAAACGTATCCACGCATTTAAAAAATGTTTAAATTTAAAGAGTTCAGAAATTTTAAAAATGTTTAGAAATTTTAAAAGATTCAAAAAATTTAAAATATATTCACGAATTTAGTTTTCGCAAATTTTTATCTTTTTGGATTTAAAAAATATTCATAAATTCTTAAAAGTGGTTGTGAATTTTAAAAACCTTATTGAATTAATATAATGTTCATAAAGTTAAAATGTTCGCAGGTTTAAAAAACTTTTTTAGTTTTATAATATTGATAAATTAAAATAAGTAGTATGATTAAACAATTGGTTGGAAGCACGCAACCTTCGAAGTTAACGGCCCAACCCTATGCTACCCT
>NC_041384.1:54869588-54913932 GCF_002162155.2 Triticum dicoccoides
CAGGAAAAAAAAGCAGCTACGAATTTCTTATAGATTTGAACAATTCTGTGAGTCCAAACATACCTGCGCATTTTAAAAATGTTTATGAATTTAATTTTTTTTCACAAGTTTTAAGAATGTTAAGGACTTTTAAAAGATTAACAAAATTTAGAATATATTAGCGAATTTATTTTTCAAAAATTTGAAAAATGTTTGCACATTTAAAAAACTTTCATAAATTGATAAAGTTGAAAAAATGTTCATGAAAAAAATGTTTGCAGGATTGAAGAAAACTTTGCAAATTTTAAAATGTCATAAAATAAAATAAGTGTTCATTAATATCAAAATGATCATGAATTAAAACAATGAACATGGAAAAAATATAAGAGAATTAGAAAAGGGCAATAAAACCATAGGAAAGAAAGACTAGAAAAGCCAGGCAAACTCTTCCAAAAGGTTCCCAAAACCAGAAAAAAAAACACAACTGAATCACCATGGTGTGTGAAGTGGCCTCGGAGATGATTGAGAAAGTTATGCAAATAACTTTTGTACTGGAGAAATATAAGGAGGAAGGAGGACAATAATTTATATTCCATCTACTAAGCGGTGCATGATTTATGAAAGTATATTTTCAATAATCTATTTTGCAGATGGAACAATTATATATATTGTCAAAAACAAAGAGTGTGAACTTCGCGATACACCCCGCTTACGTGTTGTTTATTCTTTTACCGTACCTTTTACTTGCTTTGCATGCTTGTGGCTTGCTACTTATCTTGGCTATTGCTTTCCTAGTGTGTTAGCTTGCTTGCCATATGGTTGTTCCCATCATAGATTGTATATCTGGAGAACTTATTTTATTCACACTTCACCCTAAAATTGGAAGCTAAGCTAAAAAAATTGTATTATCCTATTCACTCCCTTCTATTTGACTTCTTGATATCAGACCACATCATATGCAAGGCAAACAATGATGTTGTTGACTGTGGCATTACCGGCAAGTGGGCAACCCGGCTAGCACACACCCTACACTACCTGACATGGAGGTCTGCGCCCACCAAAGTCCCGATGCACCTGAGAGCTTAATAACTTAGAGCATCTTGAACCGGACTCCCCAAATCTTGCTATACGCCCTGTTTTCCGGCACTCCTCAACCCATCTCATATGTGGTTTGGATTTTGGGCCTCCTGGATGTCGGACCGTCCCACTCGACTCCACAAAATCTCCTTCCTATCCTCACCTCGGACCAAACCATAGCCATTCTTATTAGTCCACTCCACATCCAGCCATCTCTGCCCGCCCTTCCCTTGGTGGGTTGACAGATGACGTGCCCATCATGAAAGAGAGAAGGCGTGTCGTCTAGCAGCGACCGATGACGAGGATGCCCGTTCCCAGATCCTGGCAAAGCGACAAGCCCGAGCCGCATGTGCCCTCATCGTCCTTCCGCCATAGAGGAAGATCTTACCATGTCTGGTGCCGCGTCACCGAGCAAATCCACCTTGACCCCTATTACGTCCTCGACCACTACTTCCGCAAAAACAAAGACATAACCAAGGGCAAGGCATCCGCTAGAGATGGACTTCCCTTAACTATATGGTCCTAATTTAGTTACGTATAACATGTCATCATTTTGGTAGTCTTATGGTATGTATGGGCTCACCTATGCTATGATATGTTTATGCAAAACGTTCATACACGCACACTCACCCCCATGAGCACCATCGAGAGACTGAGCCAACACATCATTTTGAGATTAACGGAGTCGCCATAGACGCTTTCGTAGTCGACAAGAACGTCACCTCACATTGTACGCACATCGCTGGAAAGACCTAAATAAATCCAAAAAATGCACAAACCACATGTTCGTTCACATGATTGGAGATGCTATTAGGGCACACATGACGGGGGGCGCTATCAACAGGCGCCAAGGTCTAATTCCTGGCCGTTCTGGCGTATTCCTGTTCGAGCGTGGTTTTTTTTTGCGTCGACACTAATTTTGTCATCAGATCTTTTTGTGAGTTTGTTTTAAATTGTCATATAGGCATCCACGGACTCCTACTAACGTTGGATACATCGAGACCCTTAACCGACCACTATGCATAAATATCCATTTTATCTTTTTCTCAAGCGCCTAATCAAGCGTCTTTCATTGGAGATGCCTATAGAGCAACTCTAGCAGATACCCTAGAAGTGATCAAACCTCTATATTTGCAGTACCGATGCCGTAAAACACACCCAATAGATCCCGTCATATAGCCTATCCCGGATTTTTCTTGCAGGTCACTACATATTATAACCCATATATCCTATATCCACAATTTTTGAGGCTGATTTTAAGGTGAACTGTAAACGAGTCAACGTCGGAGCAAGCAGCTTAGAGCTCGGCAGCGGCTGCTGGAGCAGGCTAAGGGGCTCGGCAACGGCCGCCGGAGGGTCGCGGAGTAGGCGGAGGAGCTCGACATTGGCTGCCGGATTTCTTTTTTGCAATACAGTTTTGCCGTCTGTCAAAGCCAATTTAATACCGCAAAAACAGTTTAATTTTACAGTACCACGATGTACAACATCTGCTAGAGTTGCTCAGGAGATAGGATTTCCCCGTACCTATTACGTGCTTCTCTTGTTGGCAAAATTGACAAATTTGATCTCAAAGCAAAAGTATTTCACAAAGTAAACTGCTTTTTGAAAGTATTTCATATCACTAACCCTTTTGTGCACCGCCCGACAAGAGTGCAGCTCCTTACAGACTGGCGCTGCACAACACTGTGCAGCGCCTGTCCGTAAGGAGCTGCACAGTAGAGCGCAACGCCTTGTTGTTAGGCGCTGCACATTAGGGGTTAGTTGGGTGAAATACTTTCAGAAACAGTTTAGTTTGTGAAATACTCCCTCCGTTCCGAATTACTTGTCGCAGGTATGAATATATCTAGATGTATTTTAGTTCTAAATACATTCATTTCTGCGACGAGTAATTTGGAACGGAGGGAGTAGTAGTTTCGGAGGTCAAATTTGTGCTTTTTGTCTCTCTTTCTCCATTTCACACCCCAAAAACAGGCAGGCCAGGAGTCGCAGGACCCAGGCACGCACCTGCCTCCACGTGTCACCATCCTTCACCTCCAAGCCACCCCGCCCCCTATCCGCGTGCTCGGCAAAAGCCGGCCGCTCCCCAAACAGTACCGGACCTAGACCACCCCCCACCCCGCACCTATAAAATGCCCGCCGAGAGCACCCACCCCCGGCGCGCCAGTCGCACCGAACCGAATGGTTTCGCTCCGCTCCGGCTCCGCTCCACTTCGGGTCCAGACTAGACCCATTCGCAGGACCTGACTCCACTTCGGGTTCGGTCGCTTCGCTGAGGAGGAAAAGGATAAGCGGCCACGGACGCCCACCGCGCCGCACCCTGCACCTCCCGTCCCCCCCGAGCGCCACGGCCGGAGCCCGGAGAATCCACGGCCGCCCGCCCTCCCGCTCCCAGGAGCCTCCCGTGGCCCCGCACGCCCGGCGCCCCGGCGGCAGCCCTGCCCACCGCCGTGCAGTGGGCGGAGGGCGGAGGCGCTCACCGGCTCACCGGCTCACCGTCGAGCCACAGCGGCGGATCTGTCCTCAAGCCGCAGCCGCGGACGCCGAGGTCGTTGACGCCGGGCAGGGGATCGCGGGGCTCGTCGCGGCCTTGTTCCCGTCCCCGACAGCCTCGTTCTCCAACCCTAAGGTGACTCCCCTTCCAGACTCCCAATCTGAAATTCAATCGTTGACCTACACATTTGTAGCTTATGTTTGGATTTAGAGAGATATGATTCGTTTCACTCTCTGCACATGTCACTGTCCTGCTCTGATTCATTTCATTAGCGTACGGCTGGTCGCTTGGTACGGATTGGTCTTAGGGCCAAGTGCAATGTTAGGGTTTTGCCGTGCAACATTTGAGTACCTGTAAATTTCGGTTTGTGTGCTTTCATTTCAATCCGAGACAGGTTTCAATTTGTTGTCTGTGTGTCACTGTGTGTGTGTGTGTGGCTGAAGCTGTCTGTCATTATTCAGCAGATCTGTGCCTAGCTGGCGCCTGGTAACATGACACCAACGGTCCTCATGGAGTACAGGCCGCAGATGCAGATTAAATGGGGCTACGACGAAATAGCTTACCGGGGCGGCGCGGGGTATGCAGAGACTGTAGGTGAGTCGGGCAGCCCTGTTCGTGTCGACTCCGAAGATTCCTCTGCGCCAAAACGCAAGTGCATCAGCCTTAATAGCGATGGCTTTGAAGTGAAGCGAGAGATCTTCGTCCCGTCTAGGTTGTCGTCGTCTGAGCGGCGCTACCTTCGAAAGAGATTCCGGGCAGAGCTTGATTCTGTCCGATATCTCCTCAAGAGGCCAGAGTTTTTGGCCATCATGCCTGTCAGCCGAGCACCTGGTTTCTCATCGTCGGCTGCCCCTCGAGCTAAAAAAGTGCAAAGGGGGAGCCATGTTCTCCGCGGTGCCAAGGGACGCTTCTTGCCGACCAAACCCCGGCCTGAAACATCTACAGTGTTGCCTGAAGCTACAATTCTGAAGCAGTGCGAATCTATTCTGAAGAAGCTGATGACTCAGAAATTTAGTCATATTTTTAATGTTCCAGTAGATGTGGAAAAGCTGAATATTCCAGATTATAATGAAATTATCAAGCACCCGATGGACCTTGGGACCATCAAGAAGCAGCTAGATTCTGGTTCCTACACAAGTCCTTTTGATTTTGCAGCTGATGTCAGGCTGACCTTTAACAATGCGATAACGTATAATCCCCGAGGGCATGCAGTGCATGATATGGCCATTCAACTGAATAAAATGTTTGAGTCCAGATGGAAAACAGTTGAGAAGAAGTTAGTTTCTGCTGCCACTAAGCCACATGTTGAGGTTGATAGAGCTGACTCAAAGAGGAGAAAGACCCCTCCTGTGGACCGCAGTGACTTGTCAATAGATTGTGTCAGGCCAACTGAGATTGTGAAGCCAAAGATGACATTTGAGGAGAAAGAATCCTTCGGAAACTGCTTAGCTTCTTTGTCTGAGGATCCAGAATTACCTGGTCACATCATTGATATGTTACAGCAGTGTATTGACAACAATACAGATCAGCTTGGGGATGAAGAGATAGAGATTGATATCCATGCACTCAGTGATGACATACTATTAGAATTGAAGAAGCATGTGGACAAGTACTTGCAAGAGAGAGATCACCAGCAGACAAAATCTGAGCCTTCTGAGAATGAGGCTGTGAATATTTCTGGCCTCAGTCATTCGTCCACAAATCCCTGCAAAGGTATTTTGTCATGTACGCTTTGAGGTTCTCAATAGATTTAACTTTAATTTCATCAATGCAGTTGTTAGAGATCGACCTTTTTGTGCACTCAGGTGGTGAGCCTGTTGAGGAGGATGTGGACATTTGCGGCAATGCATCCCCTATATTGATAGAGAAGGATCCACAGATCAGAACAAGCAAATGTGGTAGTCCAAGTAGTTCCAGCAGTGGCTCGGGATCTTCATCCAGTGGTGTGTACATATGAGTTATTTAGTTATTTACATTGTGTTTACCATTGTTACATCGTTGTAAAACATGTTTCTCCATGACACTGCTCTGATTACGTTGACCATCTTTATATTTCCTTTCTCATGTTCTTTTCATAGAGGTTTGTGCTTACGCCTAGTTCATATTTCTTTGGCTAAACTTTAGTGAACTTTAGGTTTACGAGTTTACGGAAGGTTGTGAAGCAAACATTTTTCACTATAGGTGGTACCATCTGAAATTCAGAATATTATATGAGATTGACACGTGCTGCAAATTTGTGCTTGTCATTTAGGAGTGCCTTTTTAAACTATTATTATCTTTCTGTAGACTTAGAGGTATCCATAGAAACTTTATACTCCCTCCGTCCCGTAATATAAGAGCGTTTTTGACACTACTGTCAAAACGCTCTTATTTAGTTAGGATTTCAAGAATGCCATCCTGCAATTACCTCGCACTGATTCTTATAGTGAACTAATATGTGGTGCATAGCTGCAAGGGCACCGTAGATGCTTTCTAAAAATTATTATTGGGAACTACAGATACACTCTGTACCAGTTAATTTTCTTAAACAGCCCGTCCCAGTTGTCTACAAGACCCTACTGTATTTGATATATTTATCTTGTAAAGCGTGTCCTCAGATCGTATTTGCTATGCTGGTAATGCAGATTCTGACTCAGGCAGTGACGCTGAAAGCGAACCAGAAAAAGCTGGTAGCCCAGCAAGGCTTGTGAAGGTACTTTGGCAATTTCTTACTGGGTGATCCTTCAGTTAAGCCAGTTAATGTAGTAAGGACTATCTTAGTTGGTGAACATATGGACCAATGGAGTGTGTTAGCAGGATTAAACCCCACTAATTCTTTCTCTCCTCAGCTCTTTACGTTCATCCATTATTCCCTTGTCATTATTTTTACCGCATCTGTAGTCAGTCACTAGCCCTTCTGTTCGCAACTCAACCCTCCTTGTCCAATTATCTGATAGTACCACGCCGTATCAGTATTTGCAGTTAGTTTTGTAGCTTGTACTTCATTGGTTGACTCGCCTTGGTCAGACCGAACCAGATAACAGAATGGTGATCTAGTTTCTGTACCTTTACACTAGTCTGAGTCGACTGTGATCAGTAATAACGATATTCCGTTCTACTAATGCTGTGGCAAGAGTTTGTCGTTTCATTTCCAATTACTGGCCAACCTTGTTGCACTGCAATAATGTGTTTCTCCTAATTTGTAGGGTATTAAAATACCAGAACAACCTGCAGAGCAAGAAAAGAGTGATGATGTTATTAGCCCTGTTGATGTTAACAGTAAGTTTTATCCCCATGCCCCCTTTAGCTGCTTGTTGTTGCAAGCTGTTCTTAATCTACTTCTATTTGTCATACTTACCATTTACCATTGGTTAAATCACAGACACTACTGCTGATGTGGAACTCCATGAACTGGACAATGAGTCCAAGGCTGCACCTGAGGGTAAGCACCTCCGTGTGCCTGTGCCTTTTTTCTCCCCACCAGCCATCACTTGCATCATCTCTTTTACAACTTAGGTGACTACCGTGCACTCATATCATTGTGAAAACAATTTGTCACACATTTGACATGTTAATATTAACAAGAGTAGTGAATATGCGACATACATCCACAATGGGATTTATGCTGCATATTCAACCTCACGGGTGACAATTAGCATTGTTTGTGCTCCTCTTCTCGACTTTGCCTCCACCTAGGATCAAGTCATGTCCTTGTACTTCTTTTTTCTACTCCATGCGGGTAGTTGTCCATGCCCTCCTCTTGTCGGTTTTGCTCCCTGGATCAAGTCACATTCTCCCATCTTTTTTCATCTCCTTATGGTAGTGGATTCCAAGAAAGGACGATACCATATTCCATATAGACATGCATTATGTGAAAGATATACTAAAGTGAGTAGATGTATAACATAGGAAACAACTATTTTGTTGATTCTCATCCATGAACTCAGAAAATCAACTCCACCAACATAGCTAGATTGATACCATTTTTTTAAGCACTGTGCTTATTTGCAGAGGATAGACGCGTAATTAGGCACTTGTGCTTCAGAAACATCCGGTTTATTTTTAAGCACCTCCCTAAGCATCTAGCATTGTACAAGGCCTAAATAGATAGGGATAGCCAAACTGCTGAGAATATTCCTCAAAAACCTGGTTGGCAACAGCTGGCAAAATATGGCGGATGAGGGCAACCATGCTTGCCTAGCAAGTGAATCGTTTTTTTTCGCTCAGTCACCTCTCCTGAACAAAACCAATATGTTAGTTACCCAGGCTCTTCGCGCTCTCTTCTCGCAGCTGGCGGTTGCTGCGGCGGCGCCAGCGCCGGCCAGAGAAGTGCAGCGACGGGCAAGCCTCACCCTTCCTCTCATGTCTATCTAGCCCCCTCTCCAGTCCCGTGCATGTGCCCTGTGTGGAGGCGGCGGCGGCGGCGACGGCTTGGGCGGATCCGCGATGGCGCCGCCGCCACACTCGAGAGCGAGGCTACGTAGAACTGGATCCAGCAGGAGTTAACTCCACCGTGCTCCTCGAGGACGCCCACCACAGCATCAAGCTCTGCTTGGCTGCCCGCGTCCTACCTCACCCCCACACCCTTCCTCTGCTGGGTTAGGCTGCGGCTGGCTCTGTCCTTTCAATTCCCATGCTTGTGTGCATACTTGTTAAATTCATAAACTGCAGCATGCTAGAGGATGTGCGGCTATGAAACTCTACTCTCTGATTTGTTGCTCTATGAACTGCAGCCTGATCTGATAAATTCATGGATGATTGTGTGCATACTTGTTACTTGTGTATGTATACAAGACAACAGTTGTGTGTACACTAATTTATGCGTGTGCTTACTAGAGCGTACTAGAAGATGTGCGGCTGATTGTGTGTGTGTGCTTGTGTATGTGAATCTTGGAAGTTTTTTTCTTTTTCAATTTACTACCGTAGATGAACCAAGAAAAATAAGCTATCTAGAAGTTTTTCTTCAATTTACTAGAGGATGCGTGGCTGATTGTGTGTGCTTGTGCATCTGTTAGACTTATGATATTAATGTACATTGGCATGTCAAACACACAAATAGCTATCCCTAAGAGCGTCTCTAGCAGACCCCTTAGAGAAACTCTAGCAGACCCTGCAAAACACGCAGACCTGCAAAATTCCGGTTAGTATGCGGGCTCGGCCCAATTTTCCGGCCAGAACAGAGCCCGCATACTCGCCCGGCCCGCAAATTTTTTTGCCGCGGCCCGCAAACCGCACGCCCTGACCGCTATATCTACGGTTCCGTGACTCGTTTGCGTGTCCAAACCCTATCCCCCGCCGCCACAGAGCCACGCGATTCCCCTTCCCCCTCTCCACATCTCTCGCCGTCGGCGACCACCCGCCCCACCTCCAGCCGCCATGTGGGGACGAATGTGGAGCTCCGGACATGGCTCCGGCAGCAGATCTGACGGCGGAAGGGACCCGGAGCGCGAGCGGCGCGTCCGGTCGGACGGCGCGAGGAAGCGCGGGGTCCGGAAGTGGACCAAGCGCGGCTTGTCGCCGCCGGCGAGCTTCCAGCGGAGCGAGACGGAGGAGTACGACCGCCGGCGCGCGTCCTTCTCCACCGCAAGGTCTTCGTACGCCGGGAGCTCCTCCTCCGGCGCGGGTCTTCTCCCCGTGAAGAGGGAGTGGTCGGAGGACGAGGAGGAGCCGGAGGAGCCGGACGAGTTCGCCTTAGTCCCCGTGAAGGAGGAGCCCGAGGAGCCCGCTCCGCTCGGCCGCCGCGGAGTCGTCGGGCCGGAAGACTACGTCGCCGCCGTCAACGCCATTGCGGCCGCCATCGCCGAGCGGAGTGTGCGTGAGGATTGAGCGTCCTTCTCCTCCACGGCGTCGTCCATTTGTCGCGACCTCGCCGCCGTTAGATCCGACCCGCTCTAGTACTAGTTATCTGACCCCTCTAGTACTAGTTAACGTAGTATGTAGTATGAACTATGCTTGTAGTTTGTTGGTCATGTAAAATCTATGTAGTATGTGATGCACTGTGTTTGTGCAATTTCTCCCGCAGAAGTGTTTTTTCAAATTATGCAAGTTTAGATACGGTTTCTGTTCGGCCGCGCTAGTTTTCGACCCGCAAACGCGATCTTCGTGAAACCACAAACGCGTTTTGCGGGGTCTGCTAGTTGCTCTTATAAGGCTAGCCCTTATAAGGGGTTTATAGTTCGCGTTTTCCCTCTTATAAGGGGCGAATTTGGCTGCGGCAGAACATAAACCTCATATGAAACTTTAAACTTTGAAAAAAAGGTTTCGCGCGAGAGATGAACAAGAAACAGTAGTAGATAGAAGTTGATCACCGATACATATATGAGTTCATCGATTTACATAGGGTAGATTCATCGAAGCGTCGGCCTAACCCTAACCTTAACTGCCCAAAATGGGGCTCATTGGAGCCCTCCGGGTGTGGTGGCGAACTGGCGATCACTCGTCGTCGTTGGTGAGGTCGATGAACATGGAGTCTTGCGCGTCGGCTTCGCGTCGCCAGGCCTCCATCTTCTCATCTAACTCCCGCGCCCTGGCGAGGCCCTGCTTGTGCAGGACCTTGTTGATCTCCTCGTCCCGGCGGGGGCGCTGCGCCACCTCCTCCTCTCGTGCACTGCGCTCGAGAATCGCCGCCTCGATGGCGTCCGCCTCGGGGGAGGGGAAGGCAATCCTCCGGCCTGCCGACGCGCGACCGCTCCGCCTCCCTCTTGACAGGCGGCAGCGGCGTGCGCGAGCTGCACACACCGTAGAGCCGAGCCTGCTGCCGGCCGTACTCCTCTGTCTCGTGGCGGAGGAGGGACGCCGGCGGCTCAAGGCCGCGGATGGTGTACCGGCGGGCGGAGCGCTTGCGCTCCTCGTCGTTGTCACAAGAGACGCAGTTGCGTAATGCTGTACACTGCCTGGATCGGGGGTGGTCACGGGAGAGGGGGCGCCACCGTGCGGGCTGGGTGGTTCTGATTCGTGAGCGAGAGGTTGGAAGACGAGTACTCCCAGGTCAGGGGAGAACTTGGAGGATGCACCGATATGTGGTTGTTTTTGTAAGGCGGGTCCTTTTTATGGCCTTTTTTTATGTAGGGAGATCTTGTGTGTGGGCACCAGATGTTTATTTTTCGGGTTTTTCTTTTATGGCAAAAATTGGTGGGGGTGAGGACCGGAGGATGTGGGAGGTCAAACCATTAAGAAGGCAAACTCCCCTTTAATAATAGTAAAGAACACTTGTCATACTTACCAATGGTTAAATCACAGACACCGTTGCTGATGTGGAACTCGGTGAGCAGGACAACGAGTCGAAGGCTGCACCTGAGGGTAAGCATGATTTTGTAAGCAGGTTCATATGAGACCACCAAGGGGTCTTGGTGCATTAATCTGCATCTGATCCTTTCCCAATGAAAAATATAGGGGAGAATGCAAAACCTGACAGGCAAGTCTCCCCGGACAAGCTCTTACGAGCAGCTCTTTTGAGGGGCCGTTATGCTGATGTAATTGTGAAAGCTCGTGGGATTCTCTGCCAGGTTTAGGAGCTTTTACATCTAGCTTTCTTTCCTTCATCATTGGCTGCACCTCTTCCTGACATGTAATTACCTAATGAGCTCAGGGTGGAGATAAACAGGAGGAGCTGGAGAAACTGCAGAAGGAAGGTAAAAAGCATATACACCTGTTTGTTTGCTGCCAAGTAGTAAGCTCCTGCTTTTCTGAGAATTGTCTTGCCTATGGACACAGAGAAAGAACGGCTTCTGGCTGAAGGTAATGCAGCCATGGAAGCCCGCAGAGCTGAAGCAGAGGCTGAATCTAAGCGTAAGCGGGACCTTGAGAGGGAAAAGGCTCGTCAGGCCTTGCAGGAGGTAAGTGAATGAAATACATTTGTTGGTGCTATGAAACTCATCTTTTGTCTTGTAGCTAAGAGTTCGTTTAAACCTGATGCAGATGGAGAGAACTGTAGAAATTAATGACAGTGTTGATCCCAAGGACCTAGAAATGCTTGGTACAGTCACCACAGAACATATTGTGAGTTCTGTCGATGAAACGAGTCCAGAGCATTCCCAGGATGGCATGCCCAGTTTTCTTCCTGGTTCTGGCAGCATGTTGGAGAAACTTGGACTATTTATGAAAGTAGACGAGGAAGAAGAGGAAGAAGAGCCATGCAGCAAAGATGCGGATGAAGGAGAAATCAACTAATGTCTGTTGAGATATTGGAGCCTTCTGGTCAAAGACAGAACAATCGCCTGTTTCAGCTGGCCGACGCACATGGGGAAATTGCTGGTAGCTGCGCACATGTCGGACATTTTCTCCCAAACCGTGCATGAAAGAATTCCCTCGAATTTGGTGCTGCTGGAGGTGTTGAATCACGTGCTTGCAGGATTTACGCCTTCGGAAGGGAGGGGAGGACAGAGATCGAGGCCACAAAAATCCAGCTGCAAATGAAAATGGAGTTCATCTCTAAAATCCTCCTGGAATCAAGACGTTGTTGTGAGCTGTTGTTGGGTGTATTAATCTGATGGAGGCTTCTGGAAGATTCCTTCTGACTCGCACACGGTCAGATGTTGGCTCAGTACCACTTCTCACCAACACTTTTGCTGCTGTAAGACGACCAAATCCAGCTGCTTTGGTGATATAGTCCAGTACGGATTATGAATACTAAAGTGCAAGTGGGGCAATATCTGGCAAAATTTGTATGCACGTATCTACGATTGTTCATTGTATACACGGAAGTTCACCAGTAAAGATTATATGGTTATCACCTGGTACTACATAGTACAGTATAATTTAATGTATTTTGGCTACGGTTCAGTTTGACTAATTCAAATGTATTGACTAGATATGTACTCCTTCCGTCCCGTCCCATAATATAAGAGCAGTTTTTGACACTACCAGGGAGTAATTTCTAATATTATCAGCTCAGATTGTTTAAAGTGCATTGTTCCTCGTGTTCAGTTGCAATGGGTTTAGGGCCAAATCTTTTTCTTTTGGGGCTTATGGCGGTTGTGGAAATAAGCTGCCTCCTCCCAGTTTATTTGAAAATTCTAATGTTAAATTTTATTTTAGAAGTCTACTAATTAACACTTAGTTAGTGGGCTTCTAAAATAAACATTTAGGCTGAGCTTTTAGAATAAGCTAGGAAGGGAGTAGCTTATTTCCGCGGCCGGCCATAATAAGCCTCAAAAGAACTGGCCGTTAATCCTCCAGCGGATTGGGTGAGGGGGTTCGGATCACTCAATCCTAGCTGTGATAATAGTTGCTGTAAAAGGGAGGGGGCGGGCCTTATCTTTTACTGTACAAGTTAGTACACGCTACACAGAAAATCTGAATTCATGAAGGGCTGGGAGTATCTACAGTTTAACTCAGAGTTGGTATAAACCTTTGTTTAATAAAGGTCAAGATAGAATCCCGGTTTACAGCAATTCCATGGTTCATTTGTTAGGGTAACCCCAACATGTTTCATCAAAACGAACATCACCAAATGTCCGAGGGACATGTCTGCACATGGAATGCATCAAATTTTCACCCCTGGTCCGGCCTCCTTCGTTTGACATGCATATCAAGATCAATATCAATTTAGCACGCGTTTAACAGTGCAAACATATGCAATCATGAAAGTTCAATACACTTTTTTGTCACATCCAAATCGTCTCAAAAGATCCCAAAAGTTTGTCCATGCCAACTTCTTGGACTCTCCATGGTGAAAATATCGTTCTTTGGCTTCTCCGGCCTGCCTTCTCGGTTTCGCCAAGCGCTTTAATATGCTCGCACGGTACACTTGGGCAATCTTCACTACATTGGAATCGCCTTCACAAACAACATTTTGAAGTACTATGAAATGGCCTTGATCTCAAGCTTCTTCTATTGGAGCTTGAGCTTCCTGTCTTGCATTCCCATGAAGGTGCCAAACATACTTCAGAAGCTCAGATATACATAGTGTAACAGAAAATAAGCATGTGTCTATTAGTTCAAATGTGTTTTTTAATGGGAAGTCTGAATGTGCAAAATGCTGCATCCATGCCTGCTTGGATTCGACCAGTCTATCTAAGTGCGGAATTAAGTGCATGCATGCTGAAGTCTGTGGAATGAATTTCTAGGTCCTCTTATTCTCCTTGTCAATTAATCTTGAAAATACCTTAGTCAAGCAGATGCTACTCCCTCTCTCTCAGTTTACAGGGCGAGCGCATACCCCTAGATCGTCAATTTGACCAACCTAATACAAGTCATATATTACAAAAAATATACCAATATAAACTTCAGATGTTCTATTTTTAAAAGGTATAGTTTTTGTGTTATATAGTTTATATTAAGGCGAAAATGCATAGGTGAACATGGCGCCACGCGAGGTCTTTATCTCACCATCCATTTCTCTCAGATTTGTATCGTATTCATACCATAAGCAGTGCATATCACGTATATTGAATATTCCTCCTTGCAGTATTGGATCTGTATTCCACAAAACAATCAATGCATAAGGGGCCACATGCTTGACAAACGTGACCCAACTCATTTACTAGGCAGAGGTTGGGAACGTTAACTGCATTTGATGCCTGCACCACCATCTCTCTCCATCCAGCGTTGTTGAAGTTGGAAAGTGAGGTATTTTAGTGTCATCACATGTTTTGGACTATTGATTTACAACTGAAACCTTTACATGTATCAGTTTCTCTGCTATGCATTCATCTCCTCGCATTCATCCTTTTCCTTGACTTTGTTCAACTGCTGGTCTTCCCCGCAATGCTTTCTATAATGTGCTCCTCCATGTTCTAGTCCAGTTCATTAGCTCCTCCAACATGTATTCATTTAGACCAGGAAGCTCCCCTTTCGCTCATTTGATTGCCATCATTAGAAGGTGAGTTGGAGGAGCTGACGAACTAATCCTTCCAATGATCTAATCCATCATTGTCACATTAGGTCCTCTCATCGACTCTGGGTCCTGTTCAGAATCAGCTGGTGGACATTGCAAGCTCGTCTTTTGCGGGTGGCATTGCAAGCTCCTGTACTAGGATACCAACAAGCCTAGGAAAGCAATAACAAAAACTCACCAGGCACATATTTTGAGCGTCGGAAAGGTTTTGCTACAGTAGCAAAATTAATGGACAGCTAACCTTCTGCTGTCGCTGTAGTTTGATGCCATGGTCATCTTGTTTTGTCTTCTCCCAGCAGGCAGGTTGAAGAAGGTTGTGCTAGCCTACTAGGGGTATTACTGTTGCTTGCACTAATTAATCCATCATGTCTAATTTCAGAGACAAAGAGTTGCTTCGCGTAATGTTCCCGCCATTTTTGTTATTACAACAACGCATGTAGTTTACATTTATCTTTGGGGAGATAACCCATCATCCATGAGGTAATACCTGATGAACTGATAGAGCAGTACACCTCAATTATAGACATGCAAAATGAACTTGGCAAAACAAAACAGCACAGAAACGGCAGGCCCACACTTGCTAAGTGCCATTAAAGGCGTACCTGTTCGACACAGAAACGTTTAAACGCAGCCGACCCGCGTTATTAAATGGCCTGACATTAACACAACAGAACAGCTAGAACCGTATTTTGCATGTTTATATGAATGTGTATCCAACTCCATTTAAGATGGTTAGCCACCAACCTCTGTACGTCATATTTGTCGAATTAACCAGGTGTATCGTTCAAGTATTCATTCAATCACTATATTAATTTCTAATCTCAAAGCATGAATGGGCTACCCAGATAACGTCCTCGCTTGCCATCATGTCCCAAAAATCTGCGTCGATATTAAGGTGATAAAATTGACAACCTAGGTATACGCGTAGGACTTGTAAACTGTGACGGAGGAAGTATATTTATCGCTTACGTTAAGAGATTAAACTCAAATAAAAAAAATCCCACCCCTCTAAAAATCCAAGGTAGCAGGAAACGATCTCGGCTCTGGCATGGGCACCAATTGTTGTCGCCGGATACTGGAGTACTAGTAAATAGTGGAATGAGCCATTGGTGCGGAACATTTTCTGGGATAACGACTGTTGCTTCGGTCACTTTTTCTGCAGAGCTACGTGCCTAGCCTGAATCTGGAAGGAGAATCAGAACAGTTTTGACCAAGGGGAAGAAACTGACAGTGGTGCAGGATTTGAACAGTTTTGGCGCCGGGCCAACAAATCTCGATATCTATATGTTCGAAGGCAAAGGAGGCTGAGGCGACAGCCTGTGTCCTGGGACTAATTCTAGTTCTCCATTAGCTCAAAGACAGATCAAGGCCAGCTCCAGCACACGACCCCAAGTCGTCCGCCCGCGTCCGTTGAAGGTAAACGGACACAAATCACGGCCCAACGCGCGGGCGTAGACGAACAAATGACCGTTTTCGGTCCGCTTTTGACCCATTTCGCCTAAACTTGGGCCGCATTTGCGGCCAAACGGACAACGCATGGACAGGCGGGACGCGCCCTCTTGTCCTCCCCTGGCCCGTCCGTCGGAGACACAACCCCATTTCTTCCTCCCTCTTTCGTCGCTCCGCCCTCGGCCCTTGCCATCGCCGCCATCACGCCGGTCACCACCTTGCTTTGCCCGTCGGTGGAGCAGCCCCTTTTCTTCCTTCCTAGTCGTCGCTCCGCCCTCCGCCCGCGGCCGTCTACCGTGCTGCGAACCAACGGCCTCGACGTGTCCTTTCCGGCCGCGTCTCCACCACGCCCGCAAGGTGTTCGGCGCTTTGCTTGCAAGGTACCATGGATAGCGGAGATGAGTACTTCTTTCACAACTTCATTTGTTCATCGGATAATTCGTCCTCGAACGATGAGGACATAATGGTGGCAGCATGATGCGGCCTCGGTTCAAGGGATCAATCCCCGGGCATGCCCCGGCCTTGAACCGTAATAGGGAGAAAGGGCACCACCTTCTCTATTCCGATTACTTTGAGAGCACCGCACTCTACTAACCGCATCAATTTCGTCGCTGCTTCCGAGTGAGGAGGCATGTGTTCAATCGTTCGGGAAGGAGTGGTTGCATATGACCCATACTTTGAATGCAAAGAGGACGCTCTTGGCAAGCTTGGCTTCTCTTCTTATCAGAAATGCACTGCAGCTATTCGCATGCTTGCATATGGAATTCCCGATAATCTTGTGGATGAGTATGTGCGTATGAGTGAGTCCACATGTCTCCTCTCAATGTATAGTTTCTGCAAGGCCGTGGTGGCAGTGTTCGGTCCTGAATACCTAAGAGAACCAAATGGCGCTGATACAGAGAGGTTGTTGACGATTAATGCCGAGAGGAGCTTTCCGGGCATGCTTGGTAGTATCTATTGTATGCACTGGAAGTGAAAGAACTGTCCATTTGCTTGGCAGGGGCAACACAAGGGACATGTGAAAGGTGGCACTGTTATACTTGAAGCCGTGGTTTCCCAAGATCTGTGGATATGACATTCTTTCTTTGGCATGGCTGGTTCTCACAATGATGCTAGTGTTCTTCAGCATTCTATAGTGTTTGCAAGACTTGCAGGAGGCCACTACCCGGAGGTCAACTTTGAGATCAATGGCCACCATTACAACAAGGGATATTATCTAGCTGATGGTATCTATTCTCAATGGTCCACTCTTGTGAAGACCATACCCAATCCGCAAGGAGAGAAGAGACAGAGGTTTGCCCAAATGCAGGAGAGTGCTAGGAAAGATGTGGAGCGTGCATTTGGTGTGCTTCAGTCTCGATGGGGTATTGTTTGAAACCCTGTATTGACATGGAGCACTCAGAAGTTTTGGGAGGTGATGACTGCTTGTGTGATCATGCATAACATGATCGTTGAGAATGAGCGTGATGGCAGTATCTACGTGAAGGAAATATGCCCTAGAGACAATAATAAAGTTATTATTTATTTCCTTATATCATGATAAATGTTTATTATTCATGCTAGAATTGTATTAACCGGAAACATAATACATGTGTGAATACATAGACAAACAGAGTGTCACTAGTATGCCTCTACTTGACTAGCTCGTTGATCAAAGATGGTTATGTTTCCTAACCATAGACATGAGTTGTCATTTGATTAATGGGATCACATCATTAGGAGAATGATGTGATTGACTTGACCCATTCCGTTAGCTTATCACTTGATCGTTTAGTTTGTTGCTATTGCTTTCTTCATGACTTATACATGTTCCTATGACTATGAGATTATGCAACTCCCGTTTACCGGAGGAACACTTTGTGTGCTACCAAACATCACAACGTAACTGGGTGATTATAAAGGTGCTCTACAGGTGTCTCCGAAGGTACTTGTTGGGTTGGCGTATTTCGAGATTAGGATTTGTCATCCCGATTGTCGGAGAGGTATCTCTGGGCCCACTCGGTAATGCACATCACTATAAGCCTTGCAAGCATTGCAAATAATGAGTTAGTTGCGGGATGATGTGTTACGGAACGAGTAAAGAGACTTGCCGGTAACGAGATTGAACTAGGTATTGAGATACCGACGATCGAATCTCGGGCAAGTAACATACCGATGACAAAGGGAACAACGTATGTTGTTATGCGGTTTGACCGATAAAGATCTTCGTAGAATATGTAGGAGCCAATATGAGCATCCAGGTTCCACTATTGGTTATTGACCGGAGACATGTCTCGGTCATGTCTACATAGTTCTCGAACCCGTAGGGTCCGCACGCTTAAAGTTCGATAACGGTTATATTATGATTTTATGTGTTTTGATGTACCGAAGTAGTTTGGAGTCCCGGATGAGATCGGGGACATGACGAGGAGTCTCGAAATGGTCAAGACGTAAAGATCGATATATTGTACGACTATTTTCGGACATCGGAAAGGTTCCGAGTGATTCGGGTATTTTTGGGAGTACCGGGGAGTTACGGGAATTCGTATTGGGCCTTAATGGGCCATACAGGAAAGGAGAGAAAGGCCTTAAAGGGTGGCCGCACCCCTCCCCATGGGCTGGTCCGAATTGGACTAGGGAGGGGGGGGGGCGCCCCCTTCCTTCCTTCTCCTTTTCCCTTCCCTTTCCTTCCCTCCTACTCCTACTACTTGGAAGGGCTCCTAGTTCTACTAGGAAAGGGGGAATCCTACTCCCGGTGGGAGTAGGACTCCCCTAGGGCGCACCATAGATAGGGCCGGCCCTCCCCCTCCTCCACTCTTTTATATACGGGAGCAGGGGGCACCCCAAAGACACAACAATTGATCTCTTGATCTCTTAGCCGTGTGCGGTGCCCCCCTCTACCATAATCCACCTCGATCATATCATAGCAGTGCTTAGACGAAGCCCTGCCTTGGTAGCAACATCATCATCGTCACCACGCTGCCGTGCTGACGAAACTCTCCCTCAACACTCGGCTGGATCGGAGTTCGAGGGACGTCATCGAGTTGAACGTGTGCAGAACTCGGAGGTGCCGTGCGTTCGATACTTGATCGGTCGGATCGTGAAGACGTACGACTACATCAACCGCGTTGTGCTAACGCTTCCGCTTTCGGTCTACGAGGGTACGTGGACACACTCTTCCCTCTCGTTGCTATGCATCACCATGATCTTGCGTGTACGTAGGAAATTTTTGAAATTACTACGTTCCCCAACAGTGGCATCCGAGCCTAGGTTTTATGCGTTGATGTTATATGCACGAGTAGAACACAAGTGAGTTGCGGGCGATATAAGTCATACTGCTTACCAGCATGTCATACTTTGGTTCGGCGGTATTGTTGGATGAAGCGGCCCGGACCGACATTACGCGTACGCTTACGCGAGACTACTTCTACCGACGTGCTTTGCACACAGGTGGCTGGCGGGTGTCAGTTTCTCCAACTTTAGTTGAACCAAGTGTGGCTACGCCCGGTCCTTGTGAAGGTTAAAACAACACCAACTTGACAAACTATCGTTGTGGTTTTGATGCGTAGGTAAGAATGGTTCTTGCTAAGCCCGTAGCAGCCACGTAAAACTTGCAACAACAAAGTAGAGGACGTCTAACTTGTTTTTGCAGGGCATGTTGTGATGTGATATGGTCAAGACATGATGCTAAATTTTATTGTATGAGATGATCATGTTTTGTAACCGAGTTATCGGCAACTGGCAGTAGCCATATGGTTGTCGCTTTATCGTATGCAATGCAATTGCGCTGTAATGCTTTACTTTATCACTAAGCGATAGCGATAGTCGTGGAAGCATAAGATTGGCGAGACGAGAACGATGCTACGATGGTGATCAAGGTGTCATGCCGGTGACGATGGTGATCATGACGATGCTTCGGGGATGGAGATCACAAGCACAAGATGATGATGGCCATATCATATCACTTATATTGATTGCATGTGATGTTTATCTTTTATGCATCTTATCTTGCTTTGATTGACAGTAGCATTATAAGATGATCTCTCACTAAATTTCAAGATAAAAGTGTTCTCCCTGAGTATGCACCGTTGCCAAAGTTCGTTTGCCCAGACACCACGTGATGATCGGGTGTGATAAGCTCTACGTCCATCTAGAACGGGTGCAAGCCAGTTTTGCACACGCAGAATACTCAGGTTAAACTTGACGAGCCTAGCATATGCAGATATGGCCTCGGAACACTGAGACTGAAAGGTCGAGCATGAATCATATAGTAGATATGATCAACATAGTGATGTTCACCATTGAAAACTACTCCATTTCACGTGATGATCGGTTATGGTTTAGTTGATTTGGATCACGTGATCACTTAGAAGATTAGATGGATGTCTTTCTAAGTGGGAGTTCTTAAGTAATATGATTAATTGAACTTAAATTTATCATGAACTTAGTCCTAGTAGTATTAGCATATCTATGTTGTAGATCAATAGCTCGCGTTTAGCTCCCCTGTTTTATTTTTGATATGTTCCTAGAGAAAACTAAGTTGAAAGATGTTAGTAGCAATGATGCAGATTGGATCCGTGATCTGAGGTTTATCCTCATTGCTGCACAGAATAATTATGTCCTTAATGCACCGCTAGGTGACAGACCTATTGCAGGAGCATATGCAGACGTCATGAACGTTTGGCTAGCTCAATATGATGACTACTTGATAGTTTAGTGCACCATGCTTAACAGCTTAGAATCGGGACTTCAAAGACGTTTTGAACGTCATGGATCATATGGATGTTCCAGGAGTTGAAGTTAATATTTCAAGCAAATACCCGAGTTGAGAGATATGAAGTCTCCAACAAGTTCTATAGCTAAAAGATGGAGGAGAATAGCTCAAGCGGTGAGCATGTGTTCAGATTGTCTGGGTACTACAATCGCTTAAATCAAGTGAGAGTTAATCTTCCAGATAAAATAGTGATTGACAGAATTCTCTAGTCACCATCACCAAGTTAGTAGAACTTCATGATGAACTATAGTATGCAAGGGATGATGAAAACGATTCCCGAGCTTTTCATGATGATGAAATCGATGAAGGTAGAAATCAATAAAGAGCATCAAGTGTTGATGATTAACAAGACCACTAGTTTCAAGAAAAGTGCAAAGGGAAAGAAAGGGAACTTCAAGAAGAACGGCAAGCAAGTTGCTGCTCAAGTGAAGAAGCCCAAGTCTGATCCTAAGCCTGAGACTAAGTGCTTCTACTACAAAGGGACTGGTCACTGGAAGCAGAACTGCCCCAAGTATTTGGCGGATAAGAAGGATGGCAAAGTGAACAAAGGTATATTTAATATACAGATTATTGATGGGTATTTTACTAGTGTTCGTAGCAACCCCTCAGTATTTGATACTGGTTCAGTTGCTAAGAGTAGTAACTCGAAATGGGAGTTGCAGAATGAACAGAGACTAGTTAAGGGTGAAGTGACGATGTGTGTTGGAAGTGGTTCCAAGATTGATATGATCATCATCGCACACTCCCTATACTTTCGGGATTGGTGTTGAACCTAAATAAGTGTTATTTGGTGTTTGCGTTGAGCATGAATATGATTTGATCATGTTTATTGCAATACGGTTATTCATTTAAATAAGAGAATAAATTGTTGTTTTGTTTACATGAATAAAACCTTCTATGGTCATACACCCAATGAAAATGGTTTGTTGGATCTCGATTGTGGTGATACACATTCTCATAATATTGAAGCCAAAAGATGCAAAGTTAATAATGATAGTGCAACTTCTTTGTGGCACTGCCGTTTAGGTCATATTGGTGTAAAGCGCATGAAGAAAATCCATGCTGATGGGCTTTTGGAATCACTTGATTATGAATCATTTTGATGCTTGCGAACCATGCCTCATGGGTAAGATGACTAAGACTCCATTCTCCGGAACAATGAAGCGAGCAACTGACATATTGGAAATAATACATACTGATGTATGCAGTCCGATGAGTGTTGAGGTTCGCGGCGGGTATCGTTATTTTCTGACCTTCACAGATGATTTAAGCAGATATGGGTATATCTACTTGATGAAACATAAGTCCGAAACATTTGAAAAGTTCAAAGAACTTCAGAGTGAAGTGGAAAATCATCGTGACAAGAAAATAAAGTTTCTACGATCTGATCGCAGAGAAAAATATTTGAGTTACGAGTTTGGTCTTCAATTAAAACAATGTGGAATAGTTTCACAAAATCATGCCACCTGGAACAACACAACATAATGGTGTGTCCGAACGTCATAACCGTACTATTATTGGATATAGTGCAATCTATGATGTTTCTTACCGATTAATCACTATAGTTTTGGGGTTATACATTAGAGACAGCTGCATTCACGTTAAAAAGGGCACCATCTAAATCCGTTGAGGCGACACCGTATGAACTGTGGTTTGGCAAGAAACCAAAGATGTCGTTCCTTAAAGTTTGAGGTTGCAATGCTTATGTGGAAAAGTTTCAACCTGATAAGCTCAAACCCAAATCGGAGAAGTGCGTCTTCATAGGATACCCAAAAGAAAAAGTTGGGTACACCTTCTATCACAGATCCAAAGGCAAGTTATTCATTACTGAGAATGGATCCTTTCTAGAGAAGGAGTTTCTCTCTAAAGAAGTGAGTGGGAGGAAAGTAGAACTTGATGACGTAACTGTACCTGCTCCCTTATTGGAAAGTAGTTCATCACAGAAATCTGTTTCTGTGACTCCTACACCAATTAGTAAGGAAGCTAATGATGATGATCATGTAACTTCAAATCAAGTTACTACCGAACCTCGTAGGTAAACCAGAGTGAGATCCGCACCAGAGTGGTACGGTAATCATGTTCTGGAGGTCATGTTACTTGACCATAACGAACCTATGAACTATGAGGAAATGATGATGAGCCCAGATTCCACGAAATGGCTTGAGGCCATGAAATCTGAGATGAGATCCATGTATAAGAACAAAGTATGGACTATGATTGACTTGCCCAAAGATCGGCGAGCTATTGAGATTAAATGGATCTTCAAGAGGAAGACGGACGTTGATAGTAGTGTTACTATCTACAAAGCTAGAATTGCCGTAAAAGGTTTTCGACAAGTTCAAGGTGTTGACCACGATGAGAATTTCTCACTCGTATCTATGCTTAAGTCTGTCCGAATCATGTTAGCAATTGCCACATTTTATGAAATTTGGCAAATGGATAAACAAAATTGCATACCTTAATGGATTTATTAAAGAAGAGTTGTATATGATGCAACCAGAAGGTTTTGTCAATCCTAAAGGTGCTAAAAAAATATGCAAGCTCCAGCGATCCATCTATGGACTGGTGCAAGAATCTCGGAGTTGGAATATACGCTTTGATAAGTTGATCAAAGCATATAGTTTTATACAAACTTGCGGTGAAGCCTGTATTTACAAGAAAGTGAGTGGGAGCACTGCATCATTTCTGATAAGTATATGTGAATGACATATTGTTGATCGAAGATAATGTAGAATTATTCTGCAAAGCATAAAGGAGTGTTTGAAAGGAGTTTTTCAAAGAAAGACCTCGGTGAAGCTGCTTACATATTAAGCATCAAGATCTATGGAGATAGATCAAGACGCTTGATAAGTTTTTCAATGAGTACATACCTTGACAAGATTTTGAAGTAGTTCAAAATGGAACAGTCAAAGAAAGAGTTCTTGCCTGGGTTACAAGGTGTGAAACTGAGTAAGACTCAAAGCCCGACCACGGCAGAAGATAGAGAGAGAATGAAAGTCATTCCCTAGGCCTCAGCCATAGGTTCTATAAAATATGTCATCTTGTGTACCAGATATATTGTATACCCTGCCCTGAGTTTGGCAAGGGAGTACAATAGTGATCTAGGAGTAGATCACTAGACATTGGTCAAAATTATCCTTAGTGGAACAAGGATATGTTTCTCGATTATGGAGGTGACAAAAGGTTCGTCGTAAAGGGTTACATCGATGCAAGTTTTGACACTGATCCAGATGACTCAAAGTCTCAATCTAGATACATATTGAAAGTGGGAGCAATTAGCTAGAGTAGCTCCGTGCAGAGCATTGTTGACATAGAAATTTGCAAAATACTTATGGATCTGAATGTGGCAGACCCGTTGACTAAACTTCTCTCACAAGCAAAACATGATCACACCTTAGTACTCTTTGGGTGTTAATCACATAGCGATGTGAACTAGATTATTGACTCTAGTAAACCCTTTGGGTGTTGGTCACATGTCGATGTGAACTATGGGTGTTAATCACATGGTGATGTGAACTATTGGTATTAAATCACATGGTGATGTGAACTAGATTATTGACTCTAGTGCAAGTGGGAGACTGAAGGAAATATGCCCTAGAGGCAATAATAAAGTTACTATTTATTTCCTTATATCATGATAAATGTTTATTATTCATGCTAGAATTGTATTAATCGGAAACATAATACATGTGTGAATACATAGACAAACAGAGTGTCACTAGTATGCCTCTACTTGACTAGCTCGTTGATCAAAGATGGTTATGTTTCCTAACCATAGACATGAGTTGTCACTTGATTAACGGGATCACATCATTAGGAGAATGATGTGATTGACTTGACCCATTCTGTTAGCTTAGCACTTGATCGTTTAGTTTGTTGCTATTGCTTTCTTCATGACTTATACATGTTGCTATGACTATGAGATTATGCAACTCCCGTTTACCGGAGGAACACTTTGTGTGCTACCAAACGTCACAACGTAACTGGGTGATTATAAAGGTGCTCTACAGGTGTCTCCGAAGATACTTGTTGGGTTGGCGTATTTCGAGATTAGGATTTGTCACCCCGATTGTCGGAGAGGTATCTCTGGGCCCACTCGGTAATGCACATCACTATAAGCCTTGCAAGCATTGCAACTAATGAGTTAGTTGCGGGATGATGTGTTACGGAACGAGTAAAGAGACTTGCCGGTAACGAGATTGAACTAGGTATTGAGATACCGACGATCGAATCTCGGGATGACAAAGGGAACAACGTATGTTGTTATGCGGTTTGACCGATAAAGATCTTCGTAGAATATGTAGGAGCCAATATGAGCATCCAGGTTCCGCTATTGGTTATTGACCGGAGATATGTCTCGGTCATGTCTACATAGTTCTCGAACCCGTAGGGTCCGCACGCTTAAAGTTCGATGACGGTTATATTATGAGTTTATGTGTTTTGATGCACCGAAAGAGTTCGGAGTCCCGGATGAGATCCGGGACATGATGAGGAGTCTCGAAATGGTCGAGATGTAAAGATCGATATATTGGATGACTATATTCGGACATCGGAAAGGTTTCGAGTGATTCAGGTATTTTTGGGAGTATCGGGGAGTTACGGGAATTCGTATTGGGCCTTAATGGGCCATACGGGAAAGGAGAGAAAGGCCTCAAAGGGTGGCCGCACCCCTCCCCATGGGCTGGTCCGAAATGGACTAGGGAGGGGGGCGCCCCCTTCCTTCCTTCTCCTTTTCCCTTCCCTTTCCTTCCCTCCTACTCCTACTACTTGGAAGGGCTCCTAGTTCTACTAGGAAAGGGGGAATCCTACTTCCGGTGGGAGTAGGACTCCCCTAGGGCGCGCCATAGATAGGGCCGGCCCTCCCCCTCCTCCACTCCTTTATATACGGGGGCAGGGGGCACCCCAAAGACACAATAATTGATCTCTTGATCTCTTAGCCGTGTGCGGTGCCCCCTCCACCATAATCCACCTCGACCATATCGTAGCAGTGCTTAGGCGAAGCCCTGCGTCGGTAGCAACATCATCATCGTCATCACGCCGTCGTGCTGACGAAACTCTCCCTCAACACTCGGCTGGATCGGAGTTCGAGAGATGTCATCGAGTTGAACGTGTGCAGAATTGGAAGGTGCCGTGCGTTCGGTACTTGATCGGTCGGATCGTGAAGACGTACGACTACATCAACCGCGTTGTGCTAACGCTTCCGCTTCCGGTCTAGAAGGTACGTGGACACACTCTCCCCTCTCGTTGCTATGCATCATCATGATCTTGCGTGTACGTAGGAAATTTTTGAAATTATTACGTTCCCCAACACTACGACCAAGGGTTTGATTTCCAGGATAAGAATGTTGAGCCTGAGCACCCACCTCCTGCAACCTTTGAACACGCAACACTCATACGCAGCTGCAAGCTGACTTGGTTAAGCACATGTGGGATCACATTGACAATCAATAGATCTATTGGCTTAATCTCTTTTCATGTGCACAAACTTTGCGTGATTTTGTAAGACTATTTGATATTTCTAAAACTTTAATTGGATTGTAATAAAAGACTATTTTGAACATATGTTTGATTTAAACTATTTTTCCTATGCTTCATTTTGTTGTACTTGGCCTCCGGTGGACGAGATGGGGCCAAAGATGCGGCCGCGCGTCGGGCAGCCGGCTGACGCAAACTCAAATCCGAGCGGACACAGCCCCATCCCCACTCTTGAATGGACGAAATCCGGCCGAAACAGACATCCATTTAAGATCACCATCATCAAGTCTGCACCAACCAACCTGTCCCGCTGGAGGGACACCTGTCCGGAGACCGAAGAGCTGCTTTGTGGATATAGGCTGAATATAATATCCCACAAGACCGGGAGGAATGCAAACATGAAGTAGCAAATCTCCCACAAAATATAAAAAGAAAATATACCCTCTGTCGCCCACAAAACATAAAAATAAAATAGTCATGAAATGTAGTAATGTATCTCAAAAAGAAAAGCGCTGGAATAATTCTTGTTCTGACGTATCCATGGCATGGACTCTATGGCATATACATCATGAACAACCTCATACAGAGAAATCACCACCAATAACACACACAAAGAAAGGAAAAACCGACCAGATCCAGATGTAGTACTGACGATGCAAGAAAGGTGAAAAAAGCTACTCTTATTCCTTGGTGAATAAAAAAATTAACTGAACCATGGTCTGCTTCTTATTAGCAAGCTCGGCGAGGGCCTGTTTGACAATATCCAGCCACTCCCACCTGCAGCAATCACAAAATTCATCTTCATCACGCCTGTGGTGCTTGCGTCTGAGCCCTAACCTGCAAAAGGTGCGGAACTTCTCCCTCAGGGCGGTACCTCTTTTGCGAGACAATTTTCAAGGTGAGTTTGCCATGGCAGATCGGCCGTCCATCCTTCATGAACACCTTATAGAGTTTCGGCGATGGTACACTCACACCCTCATAATGCTTGCGAAGCCGCTTGTCGAGTTTCACGGGCATGCAGATGCTGTTGTGGTGCCAATAATTGTATGGTTGGTTGTGACCTGTTTGTGGCGGCCCAAGAAACATGTTTGGTGTCGTTGCCGCCATCTTTGGAGTTGTCGTCGTCGCTATTGGGCTAGCCTCTAGTGTCATCGTCACCATTATAGTTGGCGCCACCATCAAAGTTGTTGGTGTCCGGAGCACCACTAGAGTTGTCGTCGTCGTCGTCGAAGCTTGGTGCGGCAAAAGATATGGCGGCCACGGACCCGCCTTTGTTGTTGGCGTAGGAGGCACCAGCATTGCCATAGACGACACCGTCCTCCTCGCCGGAGCGGGTGTAGACATGCGTGTAGCCACCATCCAAGTCTTCAATGGTGATCGCGTCTTTTTCTTACTCGTCATCTGAGATGAATAAAATATTGGAAGAGGAGACGAGGAAAGGCAGAATTGGTGCCATGTATAGCTTGGACCGTTGCGTTGTGGATGACAGACTTATGCACAACTATAGTATAGGCAATGGTTGATGAATGGAACAAAACATGTTTTGGAACCAGATTTGTATGTTTTGTAGCACGCCGCAATTCTGTGTTCCCTCTAGTTTTAGGAAGTAATTAGGCATGGAATGGAAGAAAAACACGAATTGCCTTCCGTCGCACATTCTTCTTATGCTCTGATCCATGCACGAACCAACAGGCAGATCCCGCCCATCACACATTCTTCTACATCGCGGAATAGGTACGTAATCACCTATGTGCAACTCTTGATCCAACTAGCTAAATAGGCACGCTGGCTAGGAATTTCTTGCATATCAGATCACCCGCGCGAGTGAATTGACACAAAGGACCACTTTCGAACACAAATGACAATTCTATGGTGGTGACAGGCCCGACATGTTGTGGCAGACCTGACATGCCACACATGGCACTTGACGCCACATGATATGGCGACAAGGCTCCGTATCACCATAGTGTGTGGTGTCAAGTGCCATGTGACGCTTGTTGTGCATACCGCCACGGTAGTTTTGTCATTTACATTCAAATGTGATTTTTTGGTGCTATTTCCCTTGCGCATATGGTCCTTTACGCAAGAATATTTTTAGGGAAAAAAGGAGAACAATATACATATGGCTTCAGCCTCGATCCTGACAAGGCCTAAATAATCTATATAGAGAAGGCCTCACTCCCCGCGGCTAGCCGGCATGCCTTCTCTGCTAGTTGGATTAAGAGTTGCACGTAGGTGATGGTGATTACGTACCAAGTATGCAATGTCGAAGAATGTGTGATGGGTGGGATCTGCTGACAGGTTCATGCATGGATCATATCATAAAAGAATGCGTTATCAAAAGCCCTGTCCAAGAATTCATCCGATTAACCAGTTAACTTGCCGATTAATTCCTACTCGCAGGGTCACCGAGTAGCCGATAAACTGATAAATTATTCAATTAATTAATTAAATGGCTGATTAACTTGCTGATTAGCCTATTAATCCCTACTCGCCAGCCAACCGAGCAATTACCAGTTAACGATTTCCTCAACAATGATCAAAAGATAATCCGTGTTTCCTTTCCGTTCCATACCCGATTGAGAATATTTCCTGGTAGAATTCTCTTTCTGCTTACTTTCTAAATCTAGAGGGAACACGAAATTGTGCCGGGCAACAAAACGTACAAATCTGGTGCCAGAACTTCTTTAGTTGTTCCTGCCATCAACCAATGTGTATACCATAGTTGTGCATACGTTTGTCGTCCACACCACAACCAATCCAAGCTATTCATGATGCCAATTCTACCTTTCCTCGTCTCCTCTGCCGATTTTTTCCATCTCGGATGATGAGGAAGAAAAAGATGCATCAAGGTTCTCCAAGTGTACGAGCACCCCTGTGGGCAAGGAGCAGCCATGATATCCATGTCGTGGAAGTATCTAGCCTTGAGCACATTTGCACATAGTGACGTAGGGAACATAAGCAACCTCCACACCTGTTTTGCAAGAAGAGCCTGATTGCACATGTCAAAGTCCCGGAACCCCATTCCTCCCGCTTGCTTTCTAGTGCACATCTTGTCCCATGCTACCCAATGGACCTTTCGTTCACCGTTGGTTGCTCCCCGCAAGAATTTTGAAGAGATAGATTTCAGTTTCCCGCACATTTTCTTGGAGAGCTGGAAGCAACTCATCGAATATGTCGGTGTTGCTTGCAACACTGACTTGACAAGAACCTCCCTGTCTGCCTTCAACAAACCCTGTCCTTTCCACCCCATAACCTTTCCTCTAGATGATTCACTGACATGTTTAAAACACCCATCCTTTTACCTGCCCACCATAGTAGGAAGACCTAGATATTTTTCACTAAGAGCCTCTGACTGGATTCCTACCTCCTTAAGAATAGCCTTCTCATCATTGTTACACCCCTTCCCAAAGAAGATGGAAGATTTTTCCAAATTCACTTTTTGACCTGATGCTTCCTCGTACATGTGCAAAATTGTCCTGAGCCTGACCATGTTCTCCTTGGACGCCTCGAGGAAGACAATACTATCATCCACAAATAGCAAGTGTGTCACCATGGGGCCAGTACGCCCAAAGGACACACCCTGGATTTTTTTCTCACATTGCGCTTTTTTAAGGAGCGCCGAGAACCCCTTAACACAGAATAAGAAGAGATAAGGGAAGATGGGGTCCCCTTGACGCAAGCCTCGACTGGGGAGAAAGCCCTCCGAAAGGTTACCATTGAGCTTCATCGAGAAGCGTGCCAAGGTCACACATCTCATAACCATGGTTGTCCATGCATGAGAAAAACCTAATTTAGTCATCATTTGTTGAAGAAAAGACCATTCCACCCGGTCATATGCCTTCGTCATGTCCAACTTGACCGCACACAAAGCTTTCTTCCTTTTCCTCTTCCGAATGGCATGAACACACTCGTATGCCACTAGTACATTATCAGTAATAAGTCTCCCCGGTACAAAGGTACTTTGCTATTCCGAGATCAGAATGGGAAGCACAGCTTTGAGGCGGTTGGCTAAAACCTTGGCCGCAATCTTGTAGAGCACGTTACACAAGCTAATAGGTCGGAACTGAGAGAGCATCTCTGGCGACTTCACCTTTGGGATCAAAACTAAAATTGTGTCATTGAAGCCCTCCGGTATCTGACCTCCTCCTAGAAAATCCCGAATAACTTTGCAAACCTCCTCCTTCATCAGAGGCCACTGCCTCTAATAGAAGAGAGCAGGCAGCCCATCCAGGCCAGGAGCCTTCGCCGGGCCCATCTGAAAGAGTGCTCTTTCAATCTCATCATCAGTAATAGCAGCATCTAGTTTGTTATTCATAGCTTCAGAGACTGCAGCCGGGATATTCTCGAGAATTTGCTGCATATTAGACGTGCCTTGTGTAGCAAACAAAAGTGAATGAAAATCCCTAGCCATCACTCTCATTCCCTCATCATCCACGCATCTCGAGCCATCTGGCCGCAGTAGTGACTTGGTCGTGTTCTTTCTCCTCCTGTGAGAAGCACAGTTCTGGAAATATTGCGTATTCTGGTCGCTTGCCCTTAGCCAATCCACCCTGGACCTCTGCCTCTTCATGATTTCCCCCCTTAGATAGACTTCTCGCAGCTTTCCTTTGATCTCTCTAATCTTGTGCATGCGTTCAATAGACATGCTTTCATCCTTAGCACGTTGGTCTCGCTTGAGTTGTTTAATCTGCCACCGCACCGAACCAATAACTGCTCGGCCCCACTCATGCATGTGTACAATGACTTTGCGCAGCTTGCCAAGCAAACCATGCAGGCCTATCTGGCCATGGCTCTCCGCCTCCCAAGCACGATTAACCATGTCGTCATAATCCTCATGGCGAGTCCACATCTCCTCAAACTTGAAACTCAAAGCCACAGTTGGTTTAACCACCACTTCCTCTCTAACTCTAATGGCCAGTGCCATATGGTCAGATTCTTCTGTTAGCACATGTTCCATGCTGGACCCCGAGTAGAGTTGCATAAAATTGCTGTTAGAAGTAGCTCTATCTAGCCTCACCTCTACATTCTCCGGAGGGTCTCGTTTGTTGTCAAACGTGAAGGGGTAGCCGCTGAAACGCATGTCCGCCAGTGTGCACATGTTGAGGCACTCCTTGAACGCCTCCATCTGGTTAAGGTCATGATCGTTCCCTCCTAGCTATTCAGCTCACTCGAGTGCCTCATTGAAATCCCAGGCAAGTTATCTTGAGCTTTCAGTAATCGTAGAGCGTCCCATGTTCTCTTTCTCAATTCTGTTTTAGGCTCTCCATAGATCCCAGCGAATCTAAAGGTCCTATTCTCGAAAGTAATAGTCACGTCGATAAAGTACTGGCACCATGGCCTCACCAAGACCTCCACTTCATCTCTCCACCATAGGGCAAGTCCACCACTCCTCCTCACCGCCACCCCCTGTCGGAACCCTAAAGTTCACTTCAATTTTTCCACCGGAGCAGCTTTCTTCTTTGGGGCCACTGCTGGGTTGTAGGACCGTATTAGGTCTCTCAGTTCGCCTACTGTCGAGTCCAATCCCAGCCCTAGCAGGGTCCGCCGCTCTCTCCTCATGTTCTTCCAAGCGAATACATTTGTCGTTCTCTGTGTCTTCTCACGAGAATCCCTCTCTCTCTCACCATACCTTTCTTGCTCCCCCTTGGGAACCCACACCTGCTTAGGATGCCTCTTCCTTGACATGTCTCTCTCATAGTCCCAGTGGTCCACCTGACGATATTGGTGCTCCCTCTCCTTGGTTTATGAACATAGTACCCCCTCTTCCTTTGCTGTTCATTGCACTCTAAATCAGGAAAACGCCCAGGGTGTCCTCTATGTTCAACAAGTCGATCTCTTGGCCTGTGCCTCTCTTGCTGCTTATCTAGGAGGTCCTGCCTAATGTTCATCTCCCTTTTTCCGCTATCTCATGCCTCAGGTCCCTTGTTTGAGAGCTCTCACCCTTGTTTTTCTCCTTGTTCGGGCTGATCACCTCATTGTTGTCCTCCCCCCTCCCCCATCAGTGTGGGATTGCTCCGATTTTGAAAAGGAATTATACAGGTTGCGCTTCGTAGGGACGTCTCTCACACTTGCATAGAATCGGGCCTGCTCACCCTCGCCAGTGCGGGATGAGTTGCCGATGTTGTAGCTGCTTGCTGAACCACCATGTCCACCCATCTTATAGCCTGTATTTCGGCCCGGGGAAGCCCGAAGCCACTCTCCCCACTATGCTTCTTTGTCCACCGGGGGTTCGCAAACGCCCTTAGCATGAACTAGCCGACCACACTCGAAACAGAAATGTGGAACTTTTTTTCATAATGGAAGTAATACCAAGTGCCCACACTAGTAGAAAAGGGGGCAACGGTCCAGGCCGGGTCAGCCTATTAGTCCCGGTTCAGTCCAGAATCGGGACCAATGGGGGCATTGGACCCGGTTCGTGAGCCCAGGGGGCCGGCCGGGCCACGTGGGCCATTGGTCCCGGTTCGTCTGGACCTTTTGGTCCCGGTTGGTGGGACGAACCGGGACCATTGGGCCTCGCACCTGGCCCACCACCATTGGTCCCGGTTGGTGGCTTGAACCGGGACCAAAGGCTCCCCTTTAGTCCCGGTTCATGCCACCAACCGGGACCAATGAGGTGCCTATATATACCCCGTCGCGTAAGAGCAGAGCACACTGCTCTGTTTTTTTCTAGCCGAGGGGGAGAGGGCTTGGTGGTGCTCTAGCTCACCTCCTATGCACACAAGGTGTTCGATGGAATGCCTGAGCCACACTACTTAAGCTTTCTCCTCTCCAAGCTCGACCTCCAAGCTCCATTTTCCTCAATATATTTGTCTAGGTTTAGCGGTCCGTCATGCCCCGTCCCCGTCTTCACCGCCGTCGATCACCCGCGCCGAGCTCATCGCCGGCACCACCATGGTGAGCCTCTTGTTCTTATCTTCTTTCTGAAAGGAAAAATATTCTTACTTGTATGTTTACATAGATACTTGTATTATTTTCTTATTTTTATTATTGCATCTTATATAGTGCGATGGTTTTGGTATCCGCCCCCGTCAGCCCTCATCCTGTCTATGATTCGGATGTGGTATATATATTATCTTTATAACTATTGGTTCATTTATTGTTTATGAAAATTATGCCGACCAACATGACATAGATTTTATTTATGTAGGATGTATGTGAATCAGAAATTCCAACCGACCCTATTGTCGAGAGGTTAAATTTAGTTGAAGAAGAAAACAATTTGTTAAAGGAAAAAATAAAAAAATTGAGGAGGAGAAGATGATATTGGAGTTGCATGTTGCGGATGTCGTCGATGATCACAAGATCAAGATGGATGCAATGCGCTTGAAGATTAGAAAGATTAGAAAATATGCCATTCATACCGAGGCTTGGTATCATTATGTCGTTGGATCAATTGTTACCTTGGTTGCGATTATGATCGCATTTGTTTTCGCATTGAAATGTTTTACATAGTTTCAATGTATGGTTTAATTAATTAGATGCTCTGGAGAGCTATATGTTGTTAGATGAGAACTATGTATGTACTTTGATTTTAATGTGATGATGAACTTCTATTAATTTGGACATTTAATTATATATAATGCACGCAGATGAACCGGCAATGGATGTACGGTGACAGACACACCTCCGAGTACATTAAGGGCGTGCATGAGTTTCTCGATGCGGCTGAGGCAAACAAGCAGAATGGTTTTATGTGTTGTCCATGCACTGAATGTGGGAATACGAGGTCTTACTCTAACCGGAAAATCCTTCACTCCCACCTGCTTTACAAGGGTTTCATGCCACACTATAATGTTTGGACGAGGCACGGAGAAATAGGGGTTATGACGGAAGACAGCGAAGAAGAAGAGTACGATGAAAACTATGTGCCCCCTGAATACGGTGATGCTGCAACGGGGGGAGCTGGTGAAGATCAAGAGGAACCAGACGATGTGCCCAATGATGCTGCAATGGGTGAAGCTACTGAAGATCAAGAGGAACTAGACGATGTGCCCGATGATGATGATCTCCGCCGGGTTATTGTCGATGCAAGGATGCAATGCGAAAGTCAAAAGGAGAAGCTGAAGTTCGATCGCATATTAGAGGATCACAAAAAAGGGTTGTACCCCAATTGCGAAGATGGCAACACAAAGCTCGGTACCGTACTGGAATTGCTGTAGTGGAAGGCAGAGAATGCTGTGGCTGACAAAGGATTTGAGAAGCTACTGAAAATATTGAAGAAGAAGCTTCCAAAGGATAACGAATTGCACGACAGTACATACGCAACAAAGAAGGTCGTATTCCCTCTAGGATTGGAGGTGGAGAAGATACATGCATGCCCTAATGACTGCATCCTCTACCGCGGTGCATACAAGGATCTGAACGCATGCCCGGTATGCGGTGCATTGCGGTATAAGATCAGACGAGATGGCCCTGGTGATGTTGACGGCGAGCCCCCCAGGAAGAGGGTTCATGCGAAGGTGATGTGGTATGCTCCTATAATACCACAGTTGAAACGTCTGTTCAGAAACGAAGAGCATGCCAAGTTGATGCGATGACACAGTGAGGACTGGAAGAAAGACGGGAAGTTGAGAGCACCCGCTGACGGGTCGCAGTGGAGAAAAATCGAGAGAAAGTACTGGGATGAGTTTGCAAAGGACCCAAGGAATGTATGGTTTGCTTTAAGCGCGGATGGCATTAATCCTTTCGGGGAGCAGAGCAGCAATCACAACACCTGGCCCGTGACTCTATGTATGTATAACCTTCCTCCTTGGATGTGCATGAAGTGGAAGTTCATTATGATGTCAGTTCTCATCTAAGGCCCTAAGCAACCTGGCAACGACATTGATGTGTACCTAAGGCCATTAGTTGAAGAACTTTTACAGCTGTGGAATGAAAACAGTGTACGTACGTGGGATGAGCACAGACAAGAGGAATTTAACCTAAAGGCATTGCTGTTCGTGACCATCAACGATTGGCCCGCTCTCAGTAACCTTTCAGGACAAACAAACTAAGGATACCACGCATGCACGCACTGTTTAGATGACACTGAAAGTATATACCTGGACAAATGCAGGAAGAATGTGTACCTGGGCCATCATCGATTTCTTCCGACCAACCATCGATGTCAAAAGAAAGGCAAGCATTTCAAAGGCGAGGCAGATCACCGGAAGAAGCCCGCCATGCGTACCGGTGATCATGTACTTGCTATGGTCAATGATTTACACGTAATCTTTGGAAAGGGTCCCGGCAGACTAGCTGTTCCGAATGACGCTGAGGGACACGCACCCATGTGGAAGAAGAAATCTATATTTTGGGACCTACCCTACTGGAAAGACCTAGAGGTCTGCTCTTCAATCGATGTGATGCATGTGACGAAGAACCTTTGTGTGAACCTGCTAGGCTTCTTGGGCGTGTATGGGAAGACAAAAGATACACCTGAGGCACGGGAGGATCTGCAACATTTGCACGAAAAAGATGGCATGCCTCCGAAGCAGTATAAAGGTCCTGCCAGCTACGCTCTTACGAAAGAAGAGAAAGCAATCTTCTTTGAATGCCTGCTCAGTATGAAGGTCACGACTGGCTTCTCGTCGAATATAAAGGGAATAATAAATATGCCAGAGAAAAAGTTTCAGAACCTAAAGTCTCATGACTGCCACGTGATTATGACGCAACTGCTTCCGGTTGCATTGATGGGGCTTCTACCGGAAAACATCCGATTAGCCATTGTGAAGCTATGTGCATTCCTCAATGGAATCTCTCAGAAGGTGATCGATCCAGAAATCGTACCAAGGCTAAGGAGTGATGTGGCGCAATGTCTTGTCAGTTTCGAGCTGGTGTTCCCACCATCCTTCTTCAATATCATGACGCACGTCCTAGTTCATCTAGTCGACGAGATTGTCATCCTGGGGCCCGTATTTCTACACAATATGTTCCCCTTTGAGAGGTTCATGGGAGTCCTAAAGAAATATGTCCGTAACCGCGCTAGGCCAGAAGGAAGCATCTCCATGGGCCATCAAACAGAGGATGTTATCGGGTTTTGTGTTGACTTCATTCCTGGCCTTAAAAAGATAGGTCTCCCTAAATCGCGGTATGAGGGGAGACTGACTGGAAAAGGCACTCTTGGAAGTGACTCAATAATATGTAGGGACGGATATTCTTGGTCTCAAGCACACTACACAGTTCTACAGAACTCTACCTTGATGACCCCGTATGTCGATGAACACAAGAACAGTGTGCGCTCCAAACACCCGGAGCAGTGCGACGACTGGATTACATGTGAACACATCAGGACTTTCAACAGTTGGTTGGAAACACGTCTCAAAGGTGACAACACTATTTGTGATGAGCTGTACTTGTTGTCCAGGGGACCATCTTTGACTGTATTGACTTACAAAGGATACGAGATAAATGGGAATACATTTTACACGATCGCCTAAGATCAAAAGAGCACCAACCAAAATAGCGGTGTCCGCTTTGATACAGCAACCGAGAGTGGAAAGGACACATATTATGGTTACATAGTGGACATATGGGAACTTGACTATGGATATGATTTTAAGGTCCCTTTGTTTAAGTGCAAATGGGTCAATCTGTCAGGCGGCGGGGTACAAGTAGACCCACAGTACGGAATGAAAACAGTGGATCTGAAAAATCTTGGGTACACTGACGAACCGTTCGTCCTAGCCAATGATGTGGCACAGGTTATCTATGTGAAGGACATGTCTACCAAACCGAGAAAAAGAAAAGATAAGAAAGCGAATACATCATACGATGAGCCAAAGCGCCACATAGTTCTTTCAGGAAAAAGGGATATCCTGGGAGTGGAAGGCAAGACAGACATGTCTGAAGATTATGAAAAGTTTCATGAAATTCCTCCCTTCAATGTCAAGGCTGACCCAAGCATCCTGATAAACAATGAAGATTATCCATGGTTACGGTGCAATAAGCAAATGATACAAGCGAAGAAAAAGTGAAGACTTTCTCCCACAACTATTATCATGATACCATGCCAACTTTGTAACACACGAGTATGCTATGCCAACTTTTTCAGAGTTCATTTGAAAACTATGAATTTAGGTCGAATTTTCTCTATAGGTGCATCTATGTTCATTTTTTAGTAAAGTTAATCATAAACTTGTGATTCACACAAATTTCAAAGAATTCAAATTTTAACTATTCAAATTTGAAAACTAATGGCACTAACAGAAAGTTTATAATTTTGCTGACCTAAAAGCAAAAAGAATTAAAAAATAAAGCAAAAAAAAAATACAGAAAACAAAACAAAAAAACTGAAAAAATAAAAATAGCAACAATAAGTATTTTTTGTAAGTAGAAACAAAATAAAATAAATAAAGCAACAAAGAAAACAAAAAAACTAAAAAAATGTTTTCAAATTTGAAAACTAATGACACTAACAGAAAGTTTACAATTTTTCTAAAACTGAAAGCAAAAAGAATTAAAAAATAAAGCAAAAAACAAAAGAAAATAAATAATGCAGAAAGTTTATAATTTTTGTGACCTAAAAGAAAAAAGAAATCACTAAAAAACTGTAAGTATTTTGTTCTAAGTAGAAATGAAAAAATAAATAGCAAAAAAGAAAAAATGCCTATAATATTTGTTATGACTAAATAAAATTACCAAATTGAGTATAATGATAAAACATAGTAATACTAAATAGCAGGAAAAAGAATGACTCAAAAAATCAATTTTTATAGTAAAGTTATTCATAAACTAACGATTCACACAAATTTTAAAAAAATTCAAACTATTCAAATTTTAAAACTAATGGCACTAACAGAAATTTTATAATTTTTGTGACCTAAAAGAAAAAAATCACTAAAAAACTATAAGTATTTAGTTCTAAGTAGAAATGAAAAAAAACAAATAGTAAAAAAATGCCACGTACTGGGCCACCATGGCCTGAATACGACTAGAAGCCCATCCATGGGCCAGGATTCAGGCCCACAGAAGGCCCAGCAGGCCCACAGGCATAGCGGTGTGAGATTAGGCCCAAAGGCCTGCAGTTTTGAGGAGTTCGATGGAGAGGGCGGGGCAGCGCTTATAAACAGGTGCGGTCGCTCCTCAGCTAGCGAGGTGGGACTAAACATCCCACCGCACAGCGGCTTTGGCAGGCGCAGGCCTTTGGTCCCGGTTGATGGCACCAACCGGGACTAAAGGGGGCATTGGTCACGGTTCGTGGCACAAACCGTGACCAATGCCCCCCTTTAGTCCCGGTTGGTGCCACCAACTGGGACCAAAGGCCGCCACTTCCCGCCCTTTGGGCTGCTGAAAAGAGGCATTTGGTCTTGGTTGGTAGCACCAACCGGGACTAAAGGTGGCATTGGTCCCGGTTGGTGCCACGAACCGGGACTAATGCTTCATCTATATAACAAGCACTTGTGAAATTTCCATTCAGTTCGTCTTCCCCGCCCGACGCCGCCAGGCTGCCCCTCTGCGCCTCGCCGTCGCCGTCGTCGCCCTGCCTCCGACGCTATCCCGCGCCGCCCAGACGCCGTCGCCACCCCGCGCCGCCCCGACTCCGTCGCCGCGTGCCACCCCGCCAGGTATATATATTAGTTAAGCTTCTGCTGACTAGCTAATTGATGCATTCATTGTTTTGGTATGTACACATATTAATTAAGTCTTTGTTCTTTTTTCTAGCCCTCCGAATCAAGCACAACTTCGGTAAAGAGACGAGGCCCGAAGAGAAAGTTGAGCTCGGATGAAAAGTTTGAGATCATAGCAATCGCGCCCGACGGCCAACCGATTGAACCCCTCCGGACAAAGAGCGCATTTGTTGCTCAGTGCGGGGTTTTGGTTAGGGACAAGATCCCGGTCAGCATCCAGCAATGGTTAAAGCTGGCTACAGAAGACCCTGAGGTGTCTTATGTCAATGATATGCAGAAAAATGATCTTTGGACTGAGCTGAAGTCAAATTTCACCCTACCGCCAGAGGATGATCCGGAGAAGCCAGTTAAAGAGCAATTAATCAAGTCTTTTGCTCTTAAGAGGATGGCAGAACTATTGAGGAGGTGGAAGAAAGAGCTGAATAAGTTTGTCGAAAATAAAGAGACACCAGAATTCAAGGGCAGATATGAGAAGATCAGAGATCACTGGCCCGTATTTGTGGCCCACAAGACATCAGAAAAGAGTAAGAAGACGTCGACGACAAACAAGCAAAATGTTGCGAAGAAGAAGCATCACCATCGCACGGGGTCAGGTGGCTACCTCGCAGCTCGGCCTAAGTGGGCCTAGATTGAGAATGATCTGGTTGATAAAGGGATCGAACCAGAGACAATTAACTGGCCAGACCGTTGCCGGACTTGGTTCTTCGAGGCTGGCGGAACCTTGAACCCTGTATCAGGGAAGTGCATTTGGACGGACGAGCAAATGGAAATACCAATCAAGAGGCTTAAGCACTATATCGAAGCAGCGCAGCAAGGGACGTTCGTTCCAGACAGAGAGAACGACGAGCTCACAATGGCCCTCGGGAATCCTGAGCACCCTGGACGGACACGAGGCACGCCAGGCTCCATTCCGTGGAAGGCTGGGTTTCCGGACGCAGGCGGTTACAAATGCCACGAGGGAGGAAGAAAGTGGAGCAGACCCAACTGCAGGCGCTGCACGCTAGGGTACAAGCGATAGAGGAACGAGAAGCAAATCGCAACAAACGAACTGCCGAAGCTTCCCCCGAAGCTACCCCGTCATCTCAGCGGAGAAGCAGCGTGGCTTCCACCGAGGTTCTTCAGCCGGAGCATGTCTTGACGGCTCCTGCCAGCTATACCGTGGATGCTATCACGGAGTCTCAAAATTGCCACCCTATGACGCAATGGATTAATATGAAGGTCAAGGCGGCTGTTGGCTCTGTTTTTCCTACTGAACCCGACAACTTTTCACTGCCGGCCGATTCCAGAAGGATATGCTAGGGTGATGGTGGATGAAATAACGGAGGGATTTGAGGACCTCCAGCTTGACCACCCTACCGGTGAAGGGGAGACTCGGCTGGGTTCTGCTCTGAAGACTCCATGCCTATGGCGGAAGGAGATCATCAACCTTCCGAACTGGACGCCTCCGCCTCCTCCTCCCACTCCGGCGAGTCAGGGCACTCCGCCTCCTCCACCGCCTCCTCCTCCGGCGAGTGACGATCAGGGCACTCGGCCGGCTCCTTCTCCGGCGCGTGGCGGCACTCCGCCTCCTTCTCCGCCTGCGTCGTCGCGCCCGAGCAGTCAGCCTCCTCCTTCTCCGCCTCGTCAGCAAGGGCGGAAGAGACCTGCCGCCGCTCCGGCTGCTCCGACGCGTCGTAGTCCTTCTTCTCCGCCTCGTAAGCAAGTAAAGAAGACAGCCGCTCCGTCTGCTCTGCCGGCGTCTAGCAGTACAGCCAAAGGCGGGAGGACATACATATTCGGTCCTTCTCTGAAGACTCCAGAGAAGTTACCATACGAGAGGACCCCGGAGGAGAACGCCGAGATCGCGCGAGAAGAAGTGAGGAACTTCTTTGAAGGGGTGAAAGCAAAGAAACATACACCTCCGGAGGAGAAGGTAGATCCGGTGAAAGCGAAGCGCACTCTGGCTGCCCTGACAAAACCACCCAAGTCTCCACCGAAAGGAAACTATGAGCGCATTATTGGAAAGTAATTTGCCGAAGCGGAGCGGTCGGGAAGTACTGTCAGTGATCAAAGGTTGAAAGAACGACGAGCTGGGAAACAAATTGCCCAGCTTGGCGAACAAGCGAAGCAATCGTGCCCCCCGCTCAAGGTGCTTAGCGACATCGTCGCTAAGGGCATCTCCAGCCGCGCCCCCAGGAAGGCCTCCCCAGGCGTTTTTTTTGTGCCGGCGCCGAAAAATCGGCCCAGTCGCGCCCCTAGGAGCTCGATTTTCGCCGTCTTGGGCCGAAAACAGCGCCGACGGAGCCAGGCCGAACCCGGCGCGGTGGGGGGCGCCCGGGGGCGCCGGGGCGAACTGTTTTGGCGCGAAACAGCCGCGGGCCCGCCGCGTCAGTGACTCCACCCTCTTCTCGCCCCTTCGTCGTCCTCATCACCTCGTTTCCCGCGGCAAATCAATGCCAAAGCTGCCGCGCTGCCGCGCCGGTCAGCCTGCGCCATTGATGCCTCACGGGCGGCGCAGTGAAGACTGGATGACACGCGTCCCTCGCCCTCCCTCGCCCGCCACGCGTACTCACGGCGCCTCGCGCACGGGCGACGCCTCGGCCTATATAAGACGCGCCCCAGCGCACTCGGCGACTCGTCCTCTCTCGTCGTCGTTGTTCCTCCCTCTTCTCTCTCTCGCCGTCGTCTTGTCCTTCCTGTCCTCTCTCTCGCCATCTCTAGCACCCATGGCCGAGCGCTTCCCAGGCGACGGCGCGGCGGCGAAGGGCTTCGACCGCCGCCATCTTCACGAGAGCGAGGCTCGCCTCCTTTTCGAGGCCGAGTATTCGGTCTCGCCGGACATGCGGGTACCCGGGGCATGGAGGATCAGCGTCGGCGGCGTGCCGGTGCCCCCGATACCCACCGGCGCGGCGCGGCGTGCGGAGATTGCACGCATCCGCTCGTCCCTCCCGTGTGCGGCGAGGGAGGGGCCACGGTACGTCCCCGACAGCCCGCTCTGGGAGCCCTACTTCCGCCGCCGTCACGCCGAGCAGCTCGAGGCCACCAACGGCGTCGAGCTCTCCGGCAGGCTCAATGCCGTCGACCGGCGTCGGTGGTGGGGCATGCCCGGGCGCACGTTGGAGGTCGTCCTTGAGTACATCGAGGGCGGCAACACGCCGCGCCTCGAGTACCCCGCTCCCCCGTCCTTCACACGTCGCCGGGGAAGCTCCTGGACCCTGAGGCGCATGGAGACCGGGGGGTCCTCCTCCTCGTCCCGCGGCCCCCCTGCCTCCACCTCCGCCCCGTCAAGCCGGAGCCCCAAGGCGCGCTTGTCAGCGCGCGCATCCGCAGCTCCGGCGTCCGCATCGGCAACAACGCCTCCCCCACCGGCCGCTTCGTCCTCGTCGAGCCCAAGCCGAAGCCCGGCCTCCCCGTGGAGTACGAGGAGATAGCCCGGCGTGGCTTCTCCGACGAGGACGCCCTGCGGTGGGCGCGGGACGACTACCTCCGCGACGAGATGGTCCGGCAGCGCCGGGCCCTGGAGGAGATTGCCGCCCGCAAGTGTGGGCGCGAGGACGAGCACGGCATCGTGGTCCTCAGCGACGACGACGACGACGCCCCCGGACCGTCCAACCCGCCGCGCCAACCGGGGGAGGGATGCAGCAGGGACGGCGGAGGCGTCGGCGGGGGCGACGACGACGACGATGACGGCGGTGACTACACGCGGTTCTACCGCCTCCTCGGCATGTAGAACCGCGTGGGCGGGCGGCGAGGCGGGCGGCGAGGGAGACGGCGGGGGTAGCCCGCGGTAGTTTTTCCCTTTTTTTTGTAAAGTATGTTTAAATTTGAACGAACTTGCCGATGTTTGCGTTAAATTTGAGTCGTGTTTGCGCCGTATTTGACTTTTTTAAAAACCCGTGGGGGGCCGCGACTAGGGGGCATCACGCCCCCAGTGCGCGGTTTAGCGCCGGTGCGCCCCCAGGGGGCGATTTTTTGCCCCTCCTGGGGGGCCAACGGCTGGGGATGCCCTAATGATCCGAGGATGGTGCCCGGTTATAGCAATCTTGGAGATTACCTGCCCGGCGATATACATTATGATTTCATGGAGGTGCAGATACAAAGATACGAGTACGAGAAGCCTCTCATCAAAGATGAGAGATCTCTATCAACGATGATGCGAAGATTGCATGATTGGTACTTGAAAATCTGCAGAGAGTCTGGGGGGAGGAGTACTTTGTATGTGAGAGTTAAAAAGGAGCATGACCTCGTTGGAATTGATCTGTTGCCTGTTCCATTTGAGGAGTTCTTTCAGTTTTTCAATCAATTGGCCCTCGATAAAGTAGCGGTCACCTGCTACTGTCTGTAAGTAGTACTACTTCTGTCATTAAGTCTCTCTATATAGCTCAGCTCTTTCATTGCATGTATTTATAATTATCCTCACTATATTATGCAGATTGAAGATCGTCGAATTGAAGAAAAGACAAATCGGTGATATTGGGTTCATTAACACAAATATCATAGATGCAACTCAGGTTAAATTTCATGCTGCGGATACCGAGGCCAACTTCCTACGATCGTTGGTAATAAATGAAAATAAAGATATAATACTCTTTCCTTACAACTTCAAGTGAGTGTTACTGTCTTGTGCGTATTCGGTTTCCCTTATATATTAGTCAAGGTTATAGTAATGTAATTGATGAGTTATGCATGCGTGTGCAGTTTTCACTATATTCTCCTAGAGATTAAGCTTGAGCAGGGACTAGTAACCGGCTTAGACTCAAGACGAAAAGATCCCCAGGACTATGCGGACATGACTCAAATGCTCGAGAAGTAAGTTAAATCGATCATTATCCACCATATCAGCAACTTTGTTCATTTCCTGATATATCAAGTAATTGTTTTCTTTGTCTGACAGGGTTTGGAAAAAATTCACCAAAAAAGCTCCGGGACTCCTGAAGAAGCTGCAATTTAGACACCCGAAAGTAAGTACTATAGTAGCATGTTCCGCGCTTCTCCTATTCATTCAAGCGCTAGTTTCATCAATACCATTTGGCATTCTTGCTTATCAGTTTGATTGACCTCTATTTCTTGTAAAGTGGTTGTGGCAGGAACAAGGGAATGATTTCTATGAATACTACGTTTGCGAGTCCATCCGCCACACGACCTGTGAGCGGGGCTACTCTGACGAACAATATGAAGTGCGTAAATAACAACATTCACAATTTTATTTTATTACCATCATTTGTGTCGAGTTTCATTCATTCATATATATATGTATTGACCCCCTTCTTCAAATTAGATGTTTCGGAAGCGGGATGAACTCCTAGCACCAGCTCGCATGCGAGCAATTCAAGAGGAATTGGCGGCATTCTTTCTTGACCACGTGATCGCTGAAGACGGAGAATACTATGTGGACCATGAGTCCGTATGTTAGGAGATTATATTTGTAAGAGATAATTATTGTATATATGTAGCCGGTAGTGTCGGATAGATATACGAGAACTTGTTGTCCGACCAATCTCTCGGAGAAGGAGAGGTGGTCGATATCACTTCTCTCTGTATGCATATATGTTCATGACGATCTTCTGTTTCCTTCGTTTGCTTACTAGCTAGCTAGCGTGTCTAGTCCTCTCTATACGTATGTATAGTACGTAGCGTCGAACAAGCACGGACATAAGATAGGACACTTCTCTCTATTAATTATAGCTAGCTAACGCAATATATGAAACACCTAA
>NC_041384.1:54914051-54916096 GCF_002162155.2 Triticum dicoccoides
AGAAATGCTGACGCGTGGATGTCTATTGGTCCCGGTTGGTGCCATCAACCGGGACCAAAGGCCCTCCTGCCTGGGCTACGCGCACAGGCCACGTGGAGGCCCATCTGTCCCGGTTCTGGATTGAACCGGGACTAAAGAGACAGAGCATTTGTACCGACCCTTTAGTCCCGGTTCAGGAACCGGGACAACAGGCCTTTTTTCTACTAGTGTCACCTTGTCCTCCTCCGATTCTTTTAGCTTAAAACCACGCACTAAGGGTTCATACATAGAAATCTTGGCTTTAGATGTGCTTAGATGTGCAATACTTAGAGCATACCTAGATGTGCTTTAATAAAACTGTTACTTATATTTTTTGTTGGAGATTTGCTACTTCATGTTTGCATTCCTCCCGATCTTGTGTACCATGATATTATATTCAGCATATTCCCCCAAAGAAGCTCTTTGATCTCCAGATAAAGCGTCCCTCCGGTAGGACAAGTTGGTAGCCGCAGAGATATTGGTGACCATGACCACATTAGCACGGTCACTTTCTAGATATTTTTGAAAGGAACACCATGCGTTTCATTAACTAGTGAAACTGAAAATATCATCGACCATAGCACCGTTTACATTTTGGGGGAGATCCGAGAGCCAAATACATTGGCCCTTGTTCAAAGCCCTCGACCCATATAACTTAGTTAAGACTAGTCATAGTGGGAGTAACTTAGGTAGTAACATAGCACACTTCAAATTTCTTTTGCTTACGTGGCATGTAGTTAATGCGAAGTGGTAACATAATATATTACTGTAACATAGCGCTTTCCAAGACAAGATGAATGTACAAACTAATAAATGAAGTCCTCTATGACATTACTACTATATTACTTTGCACTATAAAGGTAGTAAATTAGACTAGTGTCATATGTATGACACTAGTACTATAAGTTACTCCTCACTATGACCAGCCTAATAGATGGGCTGGAACATTACATGGACGCAGACAAGCTTCAACCTTATACTCTATGAATCCCATCTGGAGCTTAAACTTTCACTTACGGAACAAGATACCAGGACGATCCAGTTATTGGAACGCAACGCAAACTTCAGCGAGAGGCAATCAGTAGTGAAAATAACGCGTCCCATGCCAAATTTTGATGACATGCAAGAGAGCTACTGCTTCAGCATGCAAGGCTTCACACAAACCAGATAAGGCCAACTCTAATCGATCACCTAGAAAATAGAAGAGGATCCGGCCGAGCAAAACTTAGTGGAGGATTTTTACTCCACTAAATTTTGATTGGACCTAGGCGAACTCCTAACGCAGTAAAAATCAAATTTGCATAAGTTTAACCTAGTTTCAATTTAAACAACCGAAATTAGACACATTGTCTTGACAGCCGGCTTAAACATGAACTTAAGCTTACAACTAAACTTCTCTTCATCCTACTCATCATCATCATCATCATCACCCTTGTAGAGGGCGATCCCATCTTGCCTTGACATTCCACCGTCCATTGGGTCCGGGCTGGTGCTGTCGTCGTCGGAGTCAGAGAAGATGCGCCAACACTCTTCAATGTCGAACTCCTCCTCGTCCTTGCCGCCGTAGTCGCCACCTTGCTCCTTGTTGTCGGAGATGGCGATGATCTCCTCGTCGACCGTGCGCTCTGAGAAGATCGCCCGCCCCGCCTTCACAAGCTCGAGGTACCGGTGGTGGAGGTCTGCCATGTACTTCTCGGCGACGGCCTCCGCCGTGATGCGCTCCCTCGCCTCCCGGTCCTCCCGAGCCATCGCATTCACCACCCCTGGCAGCGGTGGTATGATCTCGATGGGCGTCGTCCCCCACAGGAAGTTGAGGTACGCCGTCGTGCAATGGAATTGGACTTGCCACCGATCATATCCGAGGGCGACGAGCTCTGCCATGTGGAAGGAGAAGGACCGAGCCACTTCTTCATGTGGGCCTCGCGGTCGGTTATCTCTGCCACCCACGTCCCCCACGATCGCTAGCAGACGACAAGGTACTTCTCTACGACTGTCATGGCAGAGGGAGGTCTGGGAAGTCGGAGATG
>NC_041384.1:54916345-54980687 GCF_002162155.2 Triticum dicoccoides
ACATCGACGGGGCATCGACAACTTGAGGAGGCCCTGCTTGAAGACATGTTGCTCGCAAATCAACTTGTCCTCATCTTTGGTGTATGATCCCGTGCGAATGCTTTGCCTCCTCTTTGTATTGGCTTTGAGGGTGAGCTCATCGAGAAACAATGGCCCCTCCTCAATGTCTACGCCATCTTCTTCCTTTTTCACAATACATGTCTCCACGCCATGTATCATCTTGGCTGTCAGTCTCTTCTTGGTTGACATGGCCGCCAATGGGCTTGGCACCATCATCTTGGCCGCGACCGTCTTGGCTTTGGGTCTCGTTAGGATTGAAGGCTTGGCCATGGCCCTCGGGGTGGAAGGCTTGGTCACGGCCCTCGTTGATGATGTTCTCCATGAAATCATCGAAGTAGGCCGAGTCATCTTGCGCCGGCGTCGGGTTGGGCATTCAGTCGAACCGATTGCGGGTGTCGAGAGGGTTGGCCATAGGAATCGCCCGCGGCCTCTTCTTTTTCGTCCCGGTGGCCAACTGGCCGACGCCGGACCCAGGTGTGATGTCGAGGTCGATGCTGGCCACAGGGGCGGGGGTGGCCTGCGCGATCACGCTTCTGTCCGATGACATGGAGAAGCGGGTCGCACCATGGTCATGCATCGGAAGGAGACCACTCGTCTTTGGTTTTGTGGAGCAGCTCGGCGACTGGCCCTGTGGAGGGCGAACGACTGAGGCAGTGAGAATGGTCGGCGTGGGTCGACTAAACCCTTGCATGAGAAGGGCATGCTGCGTCGCTGCCCGCTTGGCCTTGGTGACGAGAGCTTCGTTATCCTCAGCGGCGGCCTTGTGTTGCGTGGTGTCGAGGCAGCCTAGGTGGCGGCTTTCCTCTCTGCCGGAACAGCCCTCCGACCAGCCCTCTTGGTCGTTTCTTGGGCGAGCTCCTCCGACGAGAGCACCTTCTTGGGTTTCTTCTTCTTTAGGGCCACTGGATGGGCGGCGATGGCGATCGGAATTGCGCCGGCGGGGTGCCTCGGGGCGGTGGCCATGGAGGGAGCGGGAGGGCTGGAGGGTTTTTGGGAGAGAAGGGGAAAATGGAAACGTTGTATCTCCGACGGGCAGGCTAGTGGGAGGACAAGGGCACACGTCAACGTCATGGCCGTTTCAACACAAACACTGCCCAAATTTACGTCGGAAATGTGTCGCAGACGAACAGAAATGGACATTCATCCGTTTGCATTGGCACACTGAGCCGCATTTTTTGTTTATTTCAATCCATATGTATAAGAACAGACCAAATACGGTCGCGTGTTGAAGTTGGCCTTATGCTTTTGCTGGATGTTAGTGTTGGTTCCTAGTCCTAGAGGTGGCTTATCTAGATGTGGTGGTCTCGACGCGTGTGTTGCTAGTTGGGCTGTGGCGTTTTGCCTCATTTTACTAATCTTAACTGTGGTGATGTAGGTTTTCCTCCCTCCATCTCAAATTGAGTGTGTTAACTTTAGAACAGTCATAACGCCCACACGTGTGCTATATTAAATATCTGCTCATATGTCGTGTGTGGCATAGACAGAAGGCAACCCACACGGGTCATGTGTAGGCAAACATTAGAAATGTCCATACGTGTGGGCGCAGCTACTTCATGCCACACGTCCAACAAACTACTCCCTCCATTCCACAGTGTAGTGCGTATATATTTTTTAAGAAGTCAAACTTTACAAACTTTGATCAACTTTGTAGAAAAAACATATACATCTTGAATACCAAACACATATCATCAGATACACCACAAGACGTATTTTCATATTGTATATATTTTATATTGTACATATAAATAGTTTTCCATATTAATCTGGTCAAAGTTGGTAAAGTTTGACTCTAGAAAATCTACATGCACTACATTATGAAACAGAGGAAGTACTATTCATCTTCATCCCGTGTGTGTGACACGAAGCAAATCTACCCACACGTCTGGGCACACCTGTGAGATGACACTTTAATTACCCGAGGATGGCAACTTTAGTCGCCCCGGATGACAAATGTACTTGCCATGTTTAAGTAACGGTACTGGCCGCGTGTATTTAAATGATAGTTGCCATGTGTGATAAACTACTTGCCCTACATGGTCAAACAATAGTTGCCATGTGGATTAGCTAGTTGCCATGTGTGGTCCAACTATAGTTGCTATGTATGGTTAATCACAGTTGTCATGTGTGTTTACCTAGTTGCCATGTATGGTTAATCACAGTTGCCATGTGTGTTTACCTAATTGTCACGTACGCGTAACTACAGTTGCCATCTAACAACGTACGAGCGTCGTGCGGGCGAAGAGCAGTTCGCCCACACGCGCATGGACTAGGTGGTGCTGTGTGGGGTTCGCCCACACGGTGCAACTGGCAGCCGCATGCTGTGGGTCGTGTTGGTGAACTATCCAACGCCCACACGCACGATGATATCCACGTGGCACTGAAAATCTAACGGATTCCTTTAGGATTCGTGCAAAATAGGATCAATGTATATCAACGTGTGTGGGCGAAGTGCAACCATGCCATACGTGTGGGCATTAATATTTTCGTAATTTTATTATAACTTTATACTAAAGTTAGTATTAAAGTCGAGACACCTATTTTAAAACAAAGGGAGTGTGTTTCTTGGTCAATCATCTATGGTGGGTCCCGAGGCCCAGCGACTGCTGCTGCTACTGGGGCAGCTGTTCCAGGGAGCAAAGACAGAGAAACATTGAAGCTGAAGAAAAAGAAATATTGTGAGGGATAGACGAGAAGTTTTTAACTTTTGGTCCTCCCAAACAATTGTATTTTATGTTTCGCCCCCAAACATTGTAGACACTGCATGAGGAGCGAGTATTTTCGCGGAACTTTCGTGCTGGTCCAAACCGTACAATCGACTCCAAAGTATAGTCTCATGCGGCCTGCTGGAAACTGCCGCTGTCCGCTGCCTCCCAGTCCAGTCTCATAGCATAGTCCCTCTCAATCGTGGAATTCTTGGACGTGCAACCTCCAAAGTCAGTCGAGTCTCCCCGGCCGGCGTACCCTGCATGACCCGCCAGAATCATGCAGTAAAAACCCCAAAAATGCCCCTGGATCCAACGTTTCCTCTCCCGGCATCAGCGAGGATATTTTCGTCATATCTTACTCTTACAGTATGTAGAGTAAGTAACTGCACCAGCACACACGCACACCAAGCCCTAAACGAGTGGAGCCGAGCGCGGTGTGCAGCTAAGCTAGCTACGGACCGTGGCCATGGGCGCGCACCTCAGCGAATACACCGGCAAGGGCCCATGCCACCGCGTACTCCGCCCATGCCGCGTCGCGGACCCAGTTCCACCCAAGATGGCACCACAGGTGCCCAAGCCCAGCGCCGGTCCGGTGGTGGAGGTGGAGGCTCCGTCGAGCTACGCCACGGCCGGCAAGGTCCTGTTCGTCGCGGCCGGGGCGTTCGCGGGCGTTCTCCTGGCCCTCATCGCGCTGCACCTCTACAACAGCGGCCGGCGCCGGCGCGCGCGAGAGGGTCGCCGCCTCCATCGCAGCCTGGCAATCTACGTCGGCGGTGCGGACGACGAGGCGCCTTCTCCACGGGGGCTCGACCCCGCGGTGCTCCGGGCGCTCCCCGTGGTAGCCGCAGCCGTCGGCGCCGGGGACTGCGCGGTCTGCCTCGCCGAGTTCGAGCGCGGCGAGGAGGCGCGCGCGCTGCCGCGGTGCGGCCACCGGTTCCACGTCGAGTGCATCGACGCCTGGTTCCGCGGGAACTCCACGTGCCCCTTGTGCCGCGCCGCCGTCGAGGCGCCGGACGACGCCGAGGCCCGTCCCGAGGTGCGCGTCGATGTGGCGGCCGACGACGACGCCGCGGCCAAGGGCGGAGCGCCGGCGACAGGGAGGATGTCCAGCGGCACGGAGCTTGACAAGACGAGGCGGGTCTCTGCTTCCACCCGATCCGCTTCCTTCTGACGTGCCCATGGATGCGAGGAAGCTTCCTTGCTCCTTCCGACACCAGCGTCGAGGACCATCATCAGTTTTGGAGCATTTATTCCATCTGACTGTGCATATTTTTGTGTTGGTGATGATGCTCGGTGTGGCTAATTTTCTACAACAAATTTGGTACATTGATTTTTTAGGCGAATTTGGCACGTAGTTAGTATTGCACTAGAAGAAATAACGCTCATGGTGATGTGCTTCGTTGCTCTATTATTGAATGTATTGTTTGAAGATTGTTTGATGTAATCTTCAGGGTGAAAACGTACGATCTGAACTCAAGTAGTTGAATTTGGCGACGGCAGCGATTGCGCGCCATTCACTTCCTAGAGGCATTATTTTCCGGACAATCGTTCTCGATGTCATGTGTTGTCAAGGGATGGTCGATGTTGCTTCTTGTATCGTGGATCATTGTTACTCTTTCCTTAATATTTTGGATGTGTTCATTCTTGAAGTGTTGACTAGCTCTTGGCATCGTGTTGTTGCGGAAATTAAGTTTAATTAGTATCTTTACTTTATTAGTGTTCATTGAAAAGATGTTGCTTCGATGCTCAAGCTATTGATTTTTGTTAATGGCGGTCGTGATTACTAAATATGGGCCATAAGGATATATGGCCTATCGTCTAACAAATAAAAAATGTATTAACCTTTTTTAGAGGTGTCACCAAGCTTTATTAATCAAACTTCACATGGAGAGGGATACAAAAGGATCATGCTGTTGGATTAACCAAACATGTCTACCTTGATCAAGTGAATGTGAAAACTTGGCTAATCTACCGGCGTCTACATTAGTAGAACGACCTTCAAAAATGAAATGACAATTAAGGGACAACGCCCTCTGTTTGATTTCTTATATGATGACTCCGTATCCTCCCTGGCTCCCCCTCTCAATATCAATAATGAAGTCACACAGCTGTAGATCCTGTTGGAAATATGAGCAAGTTACTACGAGATTTAATCTGAATAATTAAAAGATAAATCATGACTACAGTAGCAGAGATTAAACTAATCATGTGAACTAGCATAGCAGATGAACAGATCACATCTAGGGCACATACTAAAAACATGAATTCTACCACGATCTCGAACAGGAAGGATAGAATCACATACGGTGCAGCGGGAGCAGCACCGCCGGCGTTGACGTTGTCGCCCATGTCGTCGAGGATGAGGTTGCCGAGGTCGGGGAAGAAGTCGTCGCTGTCAGCAGTCGCGCGAGTGCGCTCCCCAAAAACCTGATCGCCCCTCTCCCATACAGGACCACAAGAGGCGGGGTTCCGGAGGCCTGCTGTCCCTTCTCCCGGTGCACGCCGAAAGGAGGGATGGAGAAGACTTGCTTGGCGGCGCAATGATCTGGAACGGTGATGAGAAACCATACGAAGCGGCGGCGGCTAGGATAGACGTCTGCCTGACTATATAGTGCGGACCGGATAGGTCGTGAGAGTAAACCCCACGTCCGAGTCGTCACGATGCAAAAGAATCGGAAATGGTTCAGTAATTAACGCGTCCGTTAATTATTAATTAATGACTCATTAATTTTTTCCGAGCAGCAAAAATATAGACAACATGCATAGCTCTGTCCGACGTGGCATGGCGAGCAAGGAGAAGGAGCGTGTGTGTAGGTCTCCTCTTCTCATGCTCATACAAGTGATAGAAGAGCTCACCTTATAAAGAAGTGCAACTCTCTCTCAACTTCCGGGGTGGGACTAAACTTTAGCCTCACTCACTTCACTCACATGTGTGTATGAATGTGCCAAGAGAATTTTAGAATTTTAGTTGGGCTTTGGGCCAAAGACCTACTAGCAAAATTCTAACAGACCCTCCGCCAAAAATAATGCCTTCCTGCATGCAATTGATTCCAGAGTAGCAACATCTACTATGCCATTGATGACTAGTGCCAAGCTACCAAAAAAATTGCACATTCTCGTCTCTGTACACTGCAGTTGCTGCTCCTCTAGCTCGTTTTCTTGCAAAGCCAGCGTCCACATGGATTTTGGAGTAACCTCGTGGCGGAGCTTTTCGTCTGGTTGTGTTGCTCGCCTGATGCTTCAAAGCACTTGGTGCTTTCTTTGGCAAAAAGTCAAGATCTAGGAATTCAAAAAATGTATTAACTAAATAATGGTAGTATCTATTCTAAGAATTTAAATTCAAAAGCAGTTTAATGTAGCATAGGCCTACATAATCACCGCCACCATGGGTGTGCCAATCCGGCAAGCTGAATGACTCGGCAGAGGTAGCGGATCTATGCACATCCTCTTCGGTCTAACGTGTGAACAGTTGGACGCGACCGTGCAATGGGCCTTTCATAACAAAAGAAAAATTATGGTACAAGTGAAGTCGAGAGTTTCTCTGGAATTTCTTGGATGATTTCCGACTCGCTCGTGATATGGCCCACCACCAACCCGACACTGCGCACCTTGGACTGCGTCGTCTCACGCGGTATTAGTTGGTATCATTTGGGTCACTTGTAGCGGGCGACAAGCGTCAGGCTGCTGCGTCATTAGCTGCTACATGGGCCTTGGGCCAGCGCGGGAGTATCCATCTGCGGGCATGAGCGAACATATGTACGATTTGTGTACCCTAATTTTTTTTTACGACTTGTGATTACTTTTTTTTTATTTTATTTTTTTCTTTCAAGTATGGTTTTTCTTCTAGTTTTATTTCCTTTTTTATAGGTTTTTTTGCGAGGGAACTTCTATATAGGTTTCTGTACTGTAATTTCGTTTTATTGTTAATATATGATGCGCGTTTTTCCAATACAAACTTAACATTTTTTTAATATACAGTGAACTTATTTTCAGATACACATTAAAAAATATATGATGAACATTTAATATACACGGTGAATTTTTCTTCAATGTATGGCGAACTTTTTTCTAATATACACTGAAGATTTTCTAAATGCACGCTGAACATTTTTCAAAAATATATAAAATGATAGAAGATAAAAATATATGAGCTCACCTTATATAGCATGATCTATGGCCACGAGCTTTTTTTAAATTCTGTGTGGACATAAAATGGGTTTGTGTGTTGGGCGCACGGCTGATCCAAATTTAAATCGGGATGGACGACGAGCGGGCGCCCGACTCAAACGGTCAAAAAGCGGTTGGTATATTCATCACTTAATATTAAGAGATTAAACTCAAGTACAAAAGGTTATGAATCCAAATCCCACCCCTCTAAAAATCCAAGGTAGCAGAAAACGATCCCGGCTCCAGTGTGGGTACCAACTGTTGTCGTCGGATGCTAGTAAATACTTCCTTCATTTCGAATTATTTGTCGTAGGTATGGATGTATTTAAATGTATTTTAATTCTAGATACATCCATTTCTACGACGAGTAATTTGAAATGGAGGGAGTAGTTGAATGAGCCACTGGTGCGAAACATTTTCTGGGCTGGGGACGCTAACGAGACTCTGAAGCACTAGGTGAGATTCTACGGTTTGGCTCTAGGCGAAGAGTGACCAGTTCACGTCAAAAGCCCTCACAAACTGGCTGGCTTACTGTTACTTCGGTCACTTTGGGTGAGTTTGGTTGCCTTGAGGCCAACCAGGCCCGCGCGCGATGCAGCATTTTTTCGAACCTTGATTATTTGGTTTCCCGCGTACACTGTTCAGCCCGCATAACACGGTAACGGTCAAATCGGCATTTTTCCGAGAGCCAGACCCGAGCGATGCTTCGAGACGCACATGGATGGCTCTCTGAAGACGTGTGTCTCCTGTTAATCCCTCTCTCCCTTCCTAATTCTCAATCCCCCCTCTCTCCCTCCATGGCCTGCATGTTCTTCTCCTCCGGGGCCAGCACCACCCGCAGCTCGCCGCTGACCCGCTGCAGGTCGTGGTCGAAGCGGCCCCTCGGCTTGGCGGCGGCGATGGCGACGTCCACGACGCTGGCCTCGACCAAGCCTTCGCCAGTTCCGCGCGGTGCTCTACTACCGCGACCGGCCGGTGCCGCGATGTCAGATGCGAAGGAGCGGCGAGGCGACCCGGCGAAGCAGCGGCGAGGCGACCCGTCGCAGCTGAGCCTGCGGCCAACATGGACGCGGCCGGGGGCGCAGCAGCGGCGGGGTGATCCGACGGAACGGAGCCTGCGGCCAGCGTGGACGCGACACCTGGTCGAGCGACCGCGCGGATTGCCCCGTGGCGGACGTCGCGTACCCGGCGTCCGAGCGGACGTGGTCGCGGCTGTCGCGCGCGCCAGCGCGGGCGGCATGCGGGTCAAGGCCGTCAGCGGCTTCGCGCACACCATCCCGAAGCTGGCCTGCCCCGGCGGCGGGAACGGCAGCGCGGCGTCTCTGCTCATCTCGACCCTCAATGGTTTTTCTTGCCTACAAATGGAAGATCGAACTGGTTGCAAGTGTGAAAATGCCCTCGTGTAGTCGATGCACATGCAGATCGTGAGCTTGACCAGAGAATGACTATGCGCGCATGGCACCGTCAGTGGCTCAGCGCAGAGCTTGGTATGCTCTGAGCACATCAAACATCACAGCAGGCAGAGGCGGAGGCGCGGACGGTGGCGTGGACACGAAGGCGAGGTATGCCGGTGTGGACGTGGTGGTGGAGCAGGCGAGCCGGCGGGGCGGCGTGACATTTCCGCTGTGGCCTGCGACGACGACGAGAGCGCGGGCGGAGCCAGCAAAGACGAGGCGGCCGACGCAGAGGCTCTCCGAGAGGTGATGGGCGCGGCAAGATTCTCAACAACGGCCAGCTCAAGCTCGTCCACGACCGCGGCGAGCCGGGCGCGGCCACGGCCACGGCTGCGAGTTAGGCTTCTTCACGGTCGCCGGGAGCTGCTGGCGGGCACGATGGGCAGTGGAAGCTCCGGCGCGCTCAAAGTGTTTGACGAAATGTCAATCCCAATCTGATGGTTGTTAAGTTTTGTTGTTAACGCTGGTAATTATATGCATGTATGCAATCAAACGCCGGATGAAAATTGCATCTCGATGACAAGACCCTCAATGCAGGCCACGAATCAACTGGTCATCTACATTTTTGACCATGTTTTTGTTTACCCAGATCCTGCTTAACCTGGCTCTTTTTTCTCTCTGAGTCAGACCCGGTAGCAAAAGCAACCAAACACGCGTTTCTGCAGAGCTACATGCCTAGCCTGAATCTGGAAGGAGAATCGGAACAATTTTGACCTAGGGGAAAACACTGCCAGTGGTGCGGGTTTGAACAGTTTTGGCGTCGGGCGAACAAATCTCGGTATCTCATCTGTTCGAAGGCAGACGAGGCCAATTCTCCATTTTGCTCAGGACAGGTTAGTTCTAGAAAGTGACAATGCTAATGTGGTCGTAGTCATCAACATCAAAGTCTGCAGTTCCCAACGTGTCCCGCTGGTAGAAAAATTATGTGAGACCAGGTCTCATGGGTTAGTAGGTGAGACTCATCCTGATGGATGACACGTGACATTCATAAATCATAAAGCATCTAATCTCTTTTTTCCCTGATTTCAAGTGTGGATGGGGTAGATGTTTTATGATTTGTAAATGTCACATGTCATCTATTAGAATGAGTCTCACATGCTTTTCCGTTCCACTAGAGGGACGCCTATCTGAAGATCGAAGAGCTGCTTTGAGCATGGTAAACAAGATCCGGATGAATGCAAACATGACGTAGTAAATCTCCCACAAAACATAAAAATAAAATATTCGGCCCCGTCCCCCACAAAACATAAAAATAAAATAGAATCATAGACCGTTAATGTACTTCCTCCATTTTTATTTACTCTGCATATTAGAGTTGACTGAAGTCAAACTTTGTAAAATTTAACTAAGTTTATAAAAAACAATGCAAATATTTAACAAATCTATATGATGTGAAATTACATTCAATAATAAATCTAATGTTATTGATTTGTTATTGTATATGTCAATATCTTTGTTTATAAACTTTGTCAAAGTTTACAAAGCTTGACTTTGACTAACGCTAATATGCGAACTAAATAAAAACAGAAGAAGTATCTTAAAAAAGAAAAAAACACTAGATGATAATTCTTGTTCTAGCATATTCATGGCACGGATTGCACGGCATATACACCAGGAACAATATCATACAGAGAAATGACCACAAAAAAACACTAACAAGGAAAGAAAGAACCGACCTGATCCAGACGTAGCACTGACGATGCAAGAAAAGTGAAAAAAACTACTATTATCCGTTGGCGAATAAAAAAACGGAAATGTTAACGCCCACATATGTAGACGTTTGCATCTCGCCCACACGCGTGGATCCGCGTCCGTTCGTGAGCGCACGAATCTTGACATGTTTCTAGTGCCACGTAGGACTGGTCTGGTGTGTGTGCGTTCAGCCGGTCGCCCACACGGTGTTTCACCACACAGGAGGGGCTGGTGTGTGGGCGTTCAGCAGTTCGCCCACACGCCACTTTGCACGCACACACAAGGGCTAGTGTGTGGGCATTTGGCATCTTGCCTACACGCCCTTCTCCTCTCCCACACCCAAGCTGCTAGTTGCCATGTGTTTTTGCACTGCACATGGCAACTGCCCTTAGTGTGCTTTTATAAGCAGGTGGCAACTCTCTTTTTTTTACCCGAATTTGCCATATGTTTTGCAGGGTACACGGCAACTGTCTAGTGTGCACGTAAGCAGATGGCAACTCTCTTTTACCGAGTTGCCATATGTTTTTGCATGGTACATGACAACTGCCCTAACGTGCATGTACATGGCAATTGCCCTAACGTGCACGTAAGCAGATGGCAACTCTTCCTTTTTACATGGCAACTGCCCTAGCATGCTTGTGAGCACATGGCAACTCTCTCAACTGCCTAGTGTTAGTATGTGGCAACTCCTAAAGTTATGAAATCATGGCAACTATATTAGATCAGACCATACATGACAACTGCAGTTGAGCAACCATGGCAACTGCAGTTGTCCGACATGGCAACCGTAGTTCAGCGACATGGCAACTGCAATTAAACGAACATGGACGAGGGTCTGGACCATGGCAATTGCGGGCGCCTGGTGACCGTCACGCGTGGCGTGCAGGACCAGGAGGTACGATGCCTGACATACGGGTGTGTGGGTGTTATCAACTTCGCTCACACGCACGCGTGTGAGAGGGGTCGGGAGGGAAAAAAAGAGGCGTGTGGACGCTAATTATTTTTCCCACACGTAGGTGTGTGGGCTGTTCCTCTTATACACCACACAAAATATGTGGGCGGACTCCCTAACGCCCACACGTGTGGCACTTATCGGCATCCAAAAAAAAATAACTAGACCCCGTGGTTTGTTTGCTTCGTATTAGCAAGCTCAGCGAGAGTCTGTTTGACGATATTCGGCCACGCCCTCCTGCAGCAATCGTAAAATTCATCTTCTTCATGCATGTGGTGCTCGCGTCTGGGCCCTAACCCGCAGAAGGTGTGAAACTTCTCCCTCAAGTGGTACCTCTTTTGCAAAACCATTTTCAAGGTGAGCTTGCCACGGCAGATCCGCCGTCCATCCTTCATGAACACCTTGTAGAGTTTTAGTGATGGTACTCTTCCGCCCTCATAATGCTTGCGAAGCCACTTGTCGATTTTCATGAGCATGAAGATGTCGTTGTGGTGCCAATAGTTGTATGTGGTTGGTTGTGACCTGTTTGTAGCGGCCCAAGAAACATGTTTGGTGTCGTTGCCATTGGGAGTTGTCGCCATCGCTTGTTGGACTAGCCTCTAACATCATGTCACCATTATAGTTGGCGCCACCGTCAAAGTTGTTGGTGTACAGAGCACCATTGGAGTTGCCGTCATCGTCAAAACTCGTCGCGGCAAAAAATGTGTCAGTCGTAGACGCGCTTTTGGTGTTGGCGTAGGAGGCGCCGTCATTGCCATAGATGACATCGTCCTCCTTGCCGGCCGACTCCGGGGTCGTGTGTGACCTGGAGTTTGGATCTCGAGGTGGTGATGGCCTTTTTTAGGCTGGTGGCGGTATGGGACGTTCCCTCCATCAACGAATTAGGACAGATGGTACAGACGGCTTCGACGACGAGTTTATGCACTCCAGTGGAAATACAAGATCTTTGATCGGGCTATGTCGACGCGCGTCTGCGTCGCTTTCTTGCTGAAGGTGGTGGATTGAATCTTGGGTTGGGGGATGAAAATCCCGAGTTCAACTTTGTGGTGAACTTGTCATCATCAACGCACGTGTGACGTTTTCTTTTTAAAGGCGTAGTCTAGGAGTTGTGTGGAGTGTCGAGCGTATTTGATCAGTAAGTAAAATTCTGGAGTATGGAGTGTGGAGTATTTGATCACGCGGCCAGCACAGCCAGTCACTGCAACCGAGCATTATATTAAAGTACCTGCATAGGACTGAGACAACCAATGTTCACTGTTGGTCTAACAAGGGGAAGATTTGTGTGAGATCTCACCTAATGTAGGTGAGATCTATGATATCGTTTTTTTTAAACATACATGTTCATATATTCCTAAAAAAATATAGACACACGTCAATATTCGATGTAGAACCTCAAAAAATTTCAGCTCCTAATTCAACTTACACTAATAGAAGCAAAAAAGACAAAATCGGATGTAAATAGTGTTAAAGTACTATTCACCCCCCAAACTGCTACTATTCACATTCAAATTTGCCTTTTTTGAATCTCTAAATGTACATAGTGTTTTCAGCTGATTATTTTGGAGTTATAGACATATCCCACATGAATGTTGTGAAATAATTTTATATTTTTTCTCAGTGTGCATTTTCGAGTTTGGACCTAAATATTTTAGGGGTTGTAGTGACATTGCTTATGAACATTCACATTTTTTCAGAATTTTTTAAGATATTTAAAAATGTTTTTTTGACATTGAAGCATTGGGAGTACCCCAAGCCTGGGAGCACCGTCGACGTCGGAGGAAGCGATTCATAGCAGAGAGATCCTCTTCTACGCGCTAAAAGAGATATTGTTCCTATAACACGCAATGAGCCGGCCCAATTGCGCTCGCTCGCGGATTCTCCTGCTCTAGAGAAAATCAACTTCTCACCTATGTTGTTCATTTGGAAGTACAAAAGCATTTCCAAAAAAAAAGAAACGAATGCTCTTAGCCTTGAAAGAAAACCGGTCACCTGGTTTAACAAGGTTCACGTGTTTAGAAAATGTTAATGATTTTTTAAGAAGTATTCAATAATTTTATAAATTATACGTGAAGTTTAAAAAATGATCACAGATTTAAAATTGTTCATCTTAGCTGTGGTGATATAAGGTTTTCGTCGGTAATATATGTTTCAAGGTCGATCATCTATGGCGGGTTTTTTTTTTCTGATAGCTGCCCCATCTCGCTCTCTTTTCTAGTCCCATGTTCTAGCTTGCTATTATGGTAGTTTAGCAAAAAAGATGGTTCCTTGTAACAACTGATCCAGAGCAAGGGAGAGGATAGATCAATTTATGCGTCAATTATCAAAGAGATCAAATTCCTGAGAGGGCTTCGTTTATCTTGCATTATTGCTCATGCTTCCCGCCTTTTGTAATAAGGCTAGTGATAGTGGCCTGCTGGAAACCGTTTCAGGGCGGGGGCCAAGACAGAGACCGTACGTACAATCGAATCCAAAGTCTAGTCTCATGTTGGCTGCTGGAAACGCCCGCTGCCCGCTGCCTCCAAAGTCTAGTCTCAGGTCCGGGGCGATAGCAGAGACTCTCAGTTTGCCCGCTGCCTCCCAGTCCAGTCTCTGGTCTCATACGTATCATAGTCGCTCTTAATCGTGGAATTCTTCAAAGTCAGTCGGGCGAGTCTCCCCAGCCGGCGTACCCCGCACGCATGACCCGCCAGAATCGTCTAATCAAAAACCTGAAAATGCCCCTAGATCTGTCCTTCTCTCTCCCGGTATCAGCGAGAGTATTTTCGTCATGTTTTACATCTATAAGTATGTGTGTGCACCAACACAAACCAAACCAATTCCAAAACATACGGCCTTTCTTTTTTTGCTTTGTTGGGCGTGCAGTGCAGGTGCAGCTACGATCGATCTCTTCTACGTGCCGTGGCCATGGGCGCGCACCCCAGCGAATACGCCGGCGAGGACCCATGCCGCCGCCGCCGCCAACTCCCCGGATGCGACCCAACTCCACCGATGCCACATGGGCCTAAGCCCAGCACCGGTCCGGTGGTGGAGGTGGAGGTGGAGGTGGAGGCTCCGTCGGGCTACGCCACGGCCGGCAAGGTCCTGTTCGTCGCGGCCGGGGCATTGGCGGGCGTCCTGCTGGCCCTCATCGCGCTGCACCTGTACACCAGCGGCTGGCGCCGGCGCGCGCGAGAGGGTCGCCGCCTCCACCGCAGCCTGGCCATCTACGTCGAGGCGCCTTCGCTGCGGCGGCTCGACCCCCTCGACCCCATGGTGCTGCGCGCGCTCCCCGTGGTCCCCGCGGCCGTCGGCGCCGGGGACTGCGCGGTCTGCCTCGCCGAGTTCGAGCACGGCGAGGAGGCGCGCGCGCTGCCGCGGTGCGGCCACCGGTTCCACGTCGACTGCATCGACGCCTGGTTCCGCGGGAACTCCACGTGCCCCCTGTGCCGCGCCGCCGTCGAGGCGCCGGACGACGCCGAGGCCCGTCCCGAGGTGCGCGTCGATGTGGCAGCCGACGACGACGCCGCGGCCAAGGGCGGTGCCTCGGTGACAGGGCAGGATGTCCAGCGGCACGGACCTTGACAAGACGAGGCGGGTCTCTGCTTCCACCCGATCCGCTTCCTTCTGACGTGCCCATGGATGCGAGGAAGCTTCCTTGCTCCTTCCGACACCAGCGTCGAGGACCATCATCAGTTTTGGAGCATTTATTCCATCTGACTGTTCATATTTTTGTGTTGGTGATGATGCTCGGTGTGGCTAATTTTCTACTTCAGCACATGGACTGTTTTTTTGTGAATTTAGCACATACTCCGTAGTTAGTATTGCACTAAAAGAAATAGGGTCCGAATAACTGCCACACGTGTGGCGTCGATAGGAACCCGCCCGCACGCCTCGTGCGGCATAGACGGGGATCGGCCCGCACGACCACGTCCGAGCGCACAAAAGCACGGCCCGCATGTCCGGTGTGTGGCAACCCCGCCCGCACTGCCCCGTCCGGGCCAGAAGACTGGCTGCCCGCACGACCCAGCCGATCCACGCCTCCGATCCATCCCCTCTCTCGTACGCCGCCATCGTCCCCCACCTCTCGAACCCCGACATCCGTCGCCGGCCATCCCTGGTTGCCATGGCAACCAGGGCAGATCCGTAGGCCGCTCCGACCCCAAACCACACCCTAACCCTTCCCATCCCCAGCCGCCCACTCCAATCGAGCCCTCCAGACACGATCAACTAAAACCAGGTGAAAAATTCTCGATCTCGTCCTTCCCTCTCATCCTTAAGGCTGAAAATCTCCCGATCTTGTACTGGGTCCATACTATAGGGGTAGAACACTGCATGGTTCGGTGTATATTCGCAATTGCCAGGCAGAATACACCAGATCTGCCATGTACTACGTTTGAGGTTAACTTAGGTGCCTAGTTTAGGCACTTAAGTAGTTGGGTATGAAAATGGATGAGTATGAATCCCTAAAAAGGGCAGGAAGGACGATTTTTTGAATGAAGAGGGTGGGAAAAAAATAATTGCCACTTGTGTGTAACGATAGTTGCCGCTTGTGTATGATGACAATTGCCACCTATTTTGACCTGTTGCTTGCCATCCCTATCTTCCATGTGCAAGCAGCAGAAGAATACAATTCTTGTGGATTATTGATGCCTTTTTGATCATCCAGTGATTGAGAACATGTCGGCAAAGAATCTAGACGCGGAAAGGATGAATCGCGAAGGTGGCGCTGATGCTTGGGGTTCTCAAAGGCCAGAAACACCGCCTTGGGATGCAGCAGAGTATAGTCAACTCATCTCTGCAGGGCCGTTGCTGCCACTACTAGAACAGTATGCAGGCGTAGGTATGATGCGTGGTAACAAAAAGAAGAGAGCAGTTGCCAACTTCGCAACGATGAAGATGACATTCTACTTATGTCCTACACTCCCATTTTTTTGCAGGTTCTTATGACCAAAACACTCTCAGGGGGGCCCCATGGCAAGTTCAGTCACAAGGCGCTAACACTGACATATTTACGGGCAAACAACCTCAACTAGCTAGTATGGCTAATCAAGGTAATGCAAAACCAAAAAAAACACATACTGCTGTGGACGTGAAAAATGGACATGCAAAAAATCTGGCAAGAGGACTCACGAGTTATCACGGGTGAAAATGCAGGGCCTTCATGCAGCACGTGGCATCAGCCAGCACCCATGTACCCGCCATCGACGTCATACACGGGTCAGTCCATAAAAAAGTGAAGTTGCGGATGTTCAATTAGCAGAAGGGGCATAGTTGGCAGCTCCAAATTGCCATGACTGGACTTCTACAATTGCCATGAATTTAAAACTACATTTGCCACCCCTGGACAACTGTTGTTGCCATCAGTGGACACTTGCAGTTGCCATGGAGAAACAACTGCAGTTGCCATGCCAGAGCAACTATAGTTGCCATGTCATCGCAACTGCAGTTGCCATGGAGGAACAACTACGGTTGCCATGCCGATGCAACTATAGTTGCCATGCCAGTAAAACTGCAGTTGCCACATCAGGGGCGACTGCAGTTGCCGTGCTAGCACAAACTGCAAATTGCCATGAATTGACCAACCACTACTATGCTTACAGCGTATTACGCTGGTGGTGACACGGCAATCGTCCCGTGGCAAGCTTCACAAATTGCAGGTGGAGCACGACATTTTGGTGTCACAGACCACACAAGATGTCCAAATGCAGCACAACAAGGTAAGGAAAAAAATTGAACCACAAAAAACATCACTACATTTGTTGTTTGTAGTTTTTTGTAGGCAAAACAATAGTTGCCATGTTTGTTGAACAGTACCTGCCATGACTGGACAGCTACAGCTGCCACACATGTCCACACGCAGTCTCACGGCTTGCTGTTTGAAAAAATGTCGTGCCAAATCAATCGAAGATGGTGTGATCCGTTGTGGTACACATCTTATTCAACCAAAAAATCTTACTCTCGTGCTTGTTTTTTCTATTACAGAACCTACAACTACAGTGAACAGCGGTGCGGGGACATCTACTGCGGGGAGCTCTGAGCGCACGGAAGACGCGTTCCACCAGCCAGCAGACTGTCATGCCGCAAACAATTTCGAGTCAGAGTCGGGAATGGCAATCATTCCAGCAATGCCGACGAGCACCCCTTTGAACACAAGCACTAGCAACACTCGAGTAGATGGAACTGCCGCCGATACTGAAGCGAATGATGAAACTGACGACGACGCACAAGAGGATGAAGATGGTGGGCAATCCGAGATCGTGGTACCTCAGCCACCATACATTGGGCAGAGATTTGGATCGTTCGCAGAAGCAAATGAATACTACCAGGCATACGCAAAGTTCCATGGATTTGCGGTCAACACCGAGTACCATAGGAAAATTAAGAAAACTAATGAGTACAGCAGAGGTGAGATGAGGTGCCACAAGGCACGGAGGAACAAGAAGGGGAAAGGTGTTGCGCCTGTCGTTCCGGAACGAAAGAGAGGCATCATTCTCAAGACGGGGTGCCCTGTCCGGTGTAAGCTAAACGTAGATGGAGCAACATGGGTGGTCAATGAGTATTTTGACGAGCACAACCACAAACTCATAAAGAAGTTCGACCTGGTGAAATTTCTGACCGCCCACAGAGGGTTCACCCCCGTCGAAAGGAAATTCGTAAAGCTGCTACATGATTGTAACGTCGGTCCATCAAGAATGGTACAGATACTATCTCTCATCCACAGCAAAAAGGGGACTCTGAGTAGCATGCCGTACATACCAGCTGACGTCACAAACCTACAGGCCAAGTACCATAGAGAGAGAAAGTTGGCAGACATAGAGGCCACAATAGCCTACTTCGATGCGAAAGCAAAGGAAGATCCAGATTTCTTCTATAGGATAAGGTTGGACGATGAGGACCGTGTCAGGAACATGTATTGGGTGGATGGTGCTGCAAGGAGAGCCTACAAACATTTCCGAGATTGTATTTCATTCGACGCGACGTACCTCACCAATATGTACAAGATGCCATGCGCTCCGTTCATAGGAATAAATAACCACAATCAGTCGTTGCAGTTCGGATGCGGCCTCGTCCGGAACGAAGACACAGATGGGTACGTTTGGCTGTTCAAGACCTTCTTGGAGTGCATGGATGGACTTGCTCTGATGAACATAATAACGGACCAAGATTTCAGCATGCGTGCAGGCATAGAGGAGGTCTTTCCGTTGGTAGTGCACAGGCACTGCAGGTGGCACATTATAAAGAAGGCTGAGGAGACGCTAGGACCGTTCTTTGCCGACCGTCCAGAGCTGCACAAGGCATTCGAGCTGTGCGTGGACCACAGCTTGACGGTGGAGGAGTTTGAAAGGAGCTGGATGGCCATGACTGAAACACATGAAGTTCAGGACAACGAGACTCTTGTTAGCCTGTGGGAGAAGCGAATGTACTGGGTGCCGGCCTACTTCATGCAGTGCTTCTTCCCCTTTCTACAGACTACGCAACGCAGCGAGGGGTTCAATGCTGTTTTAAAGCGGTACGTCAGCCCTGGCAACTCATTGCTACAGTTTGCCAAGCAGTACATAGCTTTGCAACAAAAAATTCTGGGATCTGAGCTACAGCAAGAAACGACCACAGCCCTAAAGCACCCAAAATTGCTAACGTATTTACCGATGGAGAGGCAAATGAGCAAGATATACACCAACAAGATCTTTAACAAGTAAGTCAGTTGCATTACAGTCTTATTTGCATAAAAAGCACCAAGTCAGCAGGGGCCTTATAGAGTGCAATGCAGTTGCCATGACATGCAGCTGCCATGTTTAATGAAATACTGTTTGCCATGCTTACTCAGATGCAGTTGCCATGTTAAAATGAAAATTTTGTTTTGGCATACTTGCTCGGGTGCATTTCCTTTGTTGAATGAAGTGCAGTTGCCATGTTTTATGCGCTGTGCTTCCATTGGAGCATGTTGGCATGCAAATGCCAATGTCAAAAAATGCTAAAAAAAATTTATATTGGCGACACATATGCTGAAATGCAGTTGCCATGTTTAATGAAATGCATCTGCCCTTTTTTTTAAAATGCAATTGACATGTTTACTCAGTTGTAGATGCCATGTTTAATAAAAATACAGTTGCCATGTTTTATGCAATGTGCTTCCATTGGGGAATGTTGGTGTGGAAATGACGATATCCAGTTGAAAATGTACTGCAATTGCCATGTCTGTTGTACTGCAATTGCCATGTATGTTGTAATGCATTTGCCATGTGTAGTGTACTGCATTTGCCATGTTCAACGTAATATATTTGCCATGTTCAATGAATTATGTTTGCCATGTTCAAACAAAATGTATTTCTATTTCCATGACAATATAAGGGTGTACAAGAAAAAGATCGCACGAAAGTTTAACAGAAAACACACAAAACTTGCAGATTCCAGGAAGAAATAAAGCGTGCCAGCATGTTCACGGCTTTCCGGGTGGACGAACATACGTTCAAGGTGTGTTCTATTTTGGGCATGTCAGATTCAGAATCTGAAGACGCGGACAAAGGAAGGAACTACTTCGTCAGAGCCTCGATAGGCGAAGGCGAGTACTACTGCCAATGCTGCAAATTCGAACGGGACGGCATTGTGTGCTGTCACATACTAAAAGTCATGGACATGAACGCTGTGACACGCATGCCCCGCCATTTCATAAGGAGGCGATGGACTTGGGACGCTGACGACGCGTTGGCGCCGCAGACAACACACGCAGTTCTGGCTGTGCATGACGAGAGACCTGAGTCAACCATGGAAGCCGTGAGGCACGTTGTGTTGACAAAGAACTATGCTGAGCTAATTGATGAAGCGTGCAAGAGTGATGACACAGCGAGAGTCGCAGAAAAACACAGAAAGACACTGAAAAGAGAGCTTGATGAGATCAAAAAAAGGAAAGCCGAGGAAGCCTTACACCGGTTCCCCCGCACATCAAGTGTGCCTTCATCCACGGGGCATCGTCTGAAAACTCGGAGATAGGATCTGGAACAGCAAGCACACAAACCCAGGTCAGGAACCCACCCCGTTCCATCACAAAGGGTCGTCCGAGAGAGATAAGGTACAAGTCGGGACTGGAGATTCAAGCAAAACACAAGAAAACGAAGAAAGGGGCGGGCAATCAATGAGCAAAAATTGGGGCGCTGTGACATGGTCCATGTGGACATTTTGTTTTGTACCCCTATACGATGGAATTTTTTTAATTGGGAGAATGACTCTTGAGGGGGGACAGAAGTAGAAGGAAAATTCATTGAATGGATAAATGCATTTGCCATGTTATGGGTACTTAATCTGCCATGTTATGTGTAGTTAATCTGCCATGCTATTTTGTACCAAATATGCCATGCTATTTTATACTATATAAGCCATGTTATTTTATACTAAATATGCCATGCTACTTTATACTAAATATGCCATGTTAGTTGTACTGGATCTGCCATGTTAATTGTACTGGATTTTCCATGTAAGTTGTACTGGATCTGCCATGTTATTTATGATGTATCTGCCATGTTAGCTGTACTGAAAATTTCCGGATGCTTTTTGTAATGACTCTGCATGGCATATATCCCCATGACAAATACGATGCAGTTTAGAAGCACATAGTGTGTTGTGTGCAATGTATGGGAAAACATGTTGGAAAAAAAGCGTAAACATGCATAAACCGCAGCAAAGGTTATGGCTACATGATAAACCTACCCAATGCTAGCCGGTGCAATTAGCGATGAAAAAGAACAAGCAAAACAGCCAAAAATGAAAAAATGACGATGACTTTCACTAACCATGTCTGTTGAACTACATTTGCCATCTTTTTTTTGAAAACATCGCAGACGCATTCGAAACAGCAAAAAACAATGCTAGAAACGACGAAACCACTGTCGTAATGATAAACATAAAAACAGATCTGATGTAACGCCTAAAATAGGTTCACGTCCACACATGTATTACAGAAAACACTAAAAATGTCGCTAACACGCCACCATTACATAGTAGGCTACACGAGGTTGCAGTCATAACGTAGCACACAAAACATAGTTTTCGACAAAGAACAGAGAGATAGTACCTTACATTCCTCAACAACAGAATGTAAGGTGTGCGTCTGGTGTGTAACGCCACGTGATCACTTGTACTTCTTGATGACTTGCTTGGCAGCTTCCTCCACGAACTCGCGTGCTCCGGACCGCTTGTTGAAATCTTCATTCGTCAGCCAGTTCCATGTGCAGATTTTTCGGAGCTCAATGACCATTGCATCTGTGATAGCGGGGACAATTCTGCCTTCCCACTTTGCAAAGTATTCCAGCGCGTGAAAGCCACAGTCCGTCCTGCACGAGGAAAAAGAGTTCAGGTGAACACGCAAAAATGGACAGCTGCAGCAAAGATGGACTTCAGTTCAGATGTGTCAACAAAAAGAGGGGGTGGATTGATGTAAAAATGGCACATGAAGGAGCGGGTTAAAAGAAATTACGTGTTCCCTTGCTTCACAGTCGCCACATACTCAGTCGGGAAATGCCTGATCTGGACCTTTGAATGTTCGTAGTGACGGTTCCAAGTCTCTTTGAGGTTCTTGATGAATAATTCGGCATGCGTAGTAAGGTCTGCATCAGCTTCCGAACGGATTGAATCAAGCACCTCGATACGTTGGTTCTTCAGGTCAAGACAGACCGCATAGTGGTGACCACACTTGTCGTGTCGGTCGTGTGGTGCAAGCTCCTGGAACATGGGGAACATGACCTGCATTTAAAAAAGTGAAGAAATGAGATACAAAGTTCACATGAAAGAACAACAGAGGGACAAAAAAATTAGAATCACGTAGAATGTTTGATTATGGGTGGGAGTAGTTGAAAAGAAAGTTGTAGTCCATTGTATGAACAAAATGAGCCATGTATTTTACTATCAAGTTGCCACATAGTTTGCATGGGGATACAAAAAATCAAGAAGTCAGTGTGCACGGCAACTGTTGCCACATGAAAAACTTCTGCCACACAAACACAAGTACAGGTTCTGGCAAAAAACCACGCCATGTGAAAAAACGGTGCAGACAGGAAAGGAGTACTCACATATTTCTTTAGTGTGAGCTTGAAGTCACCGTGTTGTGCAAAATTGTTCCTCAGGATTTTGTGGTGGAAGTCACCATCCCATATTTTGCAGGTCACACTGTAATGCATGATTATCTTGTCGGCGCATACATCGGTGTGATTGTTGATGTAGTCGATCCCGCATGCAACTACATTCGTCGACATTTTTCCGTTTGGCCTCACGGACTCGGCAAGATCACCCAGGTCAACGTACGTCGTTCCGCACTGAATGACTTTCGCTCTGTCCAAACATGAGCTGTATGAAAACGATATAGCGTGGAAGAATCATGCCTACTAAGTAAAAAAAATTATGAAAAAACTAAAACGTAAGCGGACCATTTATAAAAAGTACGAAGTAGATAAATGGTAAAAAAGAGCAAGCAAGATGAGAGATTATGGGGTATGGTAATTTACGCTTTCAGCTCCTTCATGTGCTTGCTGTTGGTCCTCGCATTTCCAAAACGCTTGACGATATCGTACAGCTGAGTCTGTTCCTTAGTGGCCCTGAATTCGGGCTCGTAGTCTTCAGCGGGGGGTGGGTGAACTACCCTCTGCTGCCTCACAGGACCAGGGGTGACACTCCTAATGGTATCCTCAGATACCGTATCTGCAGGCACATTGGAACTTGATTGCCCTTGGCCTCGTGAGGAACTCCTCTGCAATGCTGTCTCCTCGATCATGCGGTAAACTTCATCAAGTGACGGTGAAATCTCCTCAGGGGTGGCTGCAATGAATATAAAAAAGTGGGTTAGAATACATATAAAATCCAAAAACAGATGGATTGTGAGGAGGTAAAGGTCCATGATGTGATATGTAGGTTTAAAAAGTGGGGCAGTTGCCATGGGTGGTCCAACTACAGTCGCTATGACGTAGCAAATACAATTGCCATGTAGTTGCACTGTAGTTGCCACCTAGTTGTACTGTTGGTACCATGTCACAGCAACTGCAGTTGCCATGTTGTGTCGGCTCCACTTGCCATGTGAATGCCGTATGAAAAAATGCAGCATGGTAGAAAAAATGCAGGTGGCATGATGTGGCAAATCCAGTTGCCATGTGTACTGAACTGTATTTGCCATGTGACAGCAACTACAGTTGCCATGTTGAAATAACTTCAGTTGCCACGTGCTTGCCCAAATGTCAAACGCAGCATGGCAGCAAGAAAAAAACGTAGGTGACATGGTGCATCAAATCCAGTTGCCATGTCGTCACATGGCAGTTGCCGTCACAAGTGAGGACCCCCAAAGAATGTGATTGGGACAAAAGTCAAACTACAAACATGTATACAAGAAAATCGTAAGTGCGTGATGAGTGTACCTTGCACAATTGGCTCTGCGAACTTGACAGCCTTCCTGCCCTCGACCATTGGCTGCGCCATCATTGCGGGCATGCCTCCTGGGAAAGCAAAGGCAACTGGTATAGGATCGTGCACCACCGGTTGATTTTGACTGACGCCGAGGCTGAAGCTCGGTGGGGTAAAGGCCATTGGGTGCCTCTCATTCCTACTGGCCGGACCACGAACGACTTTCGGGGCAGAATCCAAGGGTGAAAGATCGACAAACATATCTGAATCGGCCGCTACAAAATGATCGGCCTTGTTTGCAGGGCGGGGCGTGTTGTCAGCGGTCTCAGCCGCAGCTTTCATGACAATCTTCTTGTTTGGACTGTAGGGGACACCGACTTTGACTGGGAGCCTGGAAGTGCGCAGATTTATGCTGGGGATTTCCGCTGCGGGTGAAGGCGCAGTCTGCTCCGGGCGTTCCTCTGCGTCACTCGTGCCCGGCTTGACACCTGCATCAGTTGTGCTCCGGTCTTGCGGTTTCTCCATCACATTGATTTTTGCAGGTGGCGGGAACAGTGTGGACGCAGGAACATAACCAGATTCGTCTCTCCTGCTCCTAGCTACAGCCGGAGCGTTGGGTATGTCTGTTGATTGCTTGCAGGGGCTACGACGCCTATGTGGAAGACCAGCACGCGGAACGGTCGCCTTAGCAGTATCTCCACCGACAGGAGCTGGAGCTGTTGTGCCAGGATTCTCATCTGCAGATGGCATATCCTTGTGAAGTGCCGCCTCAGCCGCTTCTGTCATGGACACAGGTGAGACACCAGGCACGCGCTTGGAATCAGTGTCAGATGAGCGGGAATCTTCCTTGTCTAGGTTGGTCTCGGGAGCATCCACTTCGACGCTTGCTGATGGGGTGGCATGGCTCACAGCAGCATCCTTCATTGCCAGAAGAGTTGGCAATATTTCAGCTGTCCTGGCGGATACCGACTCGTCACTCCCCGATGTACGGATGCCTGTTGTTCTAGCCTGCACATCTGCAGCCGGCGGAGATGGTCGGCCACTTGCATCAGAGTTAGTGGGAGCAGTTGACGGTGCAGCAGCAGTATTGTCGCCTGACACCTCATGTACATCTGAGTTGCCACCTGTTGACAACTTTGAATGCAGGCGTTCGAGTGGGTCTCTACTGATATGCTTGGCCCCGCGCGTAGTAGTCTTCTTCACCCTGCAAAGGAAAAAAAGCACGTGAAAAATGGTATGAAAAAAATGGACAAAAAAATATGTTTGCAATGATAGAAGCATTAAAAAACTAAAAACAAGTGGAAAAAGCTGGTAGTTGCCATGTAAGGGGGTCATGAGTTGCCATGTGCCATAGTTAGCAGTTGCCATACAGCAGCAGTTGTCAAAGTTAGGCAAATTGAAAGGAATGATAGAAATGTCTGATCTATGAGGAATGCAATTTCAAAATTAGGTGGGGGATGAACTCTCAGAAGAAAATGGTAAAAAAAAAGATGACAGTTGCCATTAGGTACAGAAATAGTTGCCATTTGGCCTAGATGCCAGTTGCCATGTAAAGATAAATAGGAGTTGCCATACATTTAAAAAATGAAGGAAGAAATCATTTGGAAAAAACAGCAGTTGCCTCGTGGGGGATGATAACAGAAGAACATGTGACAAAAGCAGACCAGTTGCATTGAAAAATCAAGAAAAAAACCGCTATCTCAAATGAAAAGCACATGGAGAAACCTACTTCTTGACTGCCTTCCTCAGGTCAGGCAACACGACAGGATCCCCGGTGTTGGTCGTCGTCGTACGAGCAGAAGACCTGGTGGAAGGGATGTCACCGGCATGGGGGCACCTTTGTTCAAGCGAGCAGAAACACGAATTGGCGTTGGCGCCTGTTTCTTCGTAGCTGCTCGTCCACCAGCGATCGGCTCACTGCACGCAACAGATGGAAGGAAAAAAGAAGGTGGCAATTGTCAGACAGCAAACTAATTGCCGCACTTGACAAAAAACAAGTGCAAAAGAAATGGATGAGATTTTTCTAAAGAAAAGATACACAGCAGAAAACTAAAATTGAGAGTCGAACCTCTTCCTGGCAGCTACGGGATCGATCCTAGACCTCTTGCCAGCAGAACCCTGCCCAACATCCTCTGGAGCCCTCCCCCTCCTTGATGGCAAAACCCCCTCGCCTCTCGCAGCCGTATGTTCTTTCACTTTCTCCGGTGGGTGGGCACCTGTTGCATCCTTGCCCTTGTTGCCGCATGTGCGAACTTCAGCGTGTTCATCGTCATCGGTGTCATCGTCGTCGTCCTTGCTGAGGCTAGCGTCTCCATCCACATCATCATGTGTGTCACCGGGCTCTTGGGAGCTGTTGTAGTCATACCGGCCACGGCAACCGGTTGGCCGATGTGTACGTTCTGGGACAAATGAAGTGAACTGCCTCGCAACCGCGTCGCTGTCAGAGGCACTGAGGGACGTCCACCCCTCAACCAACTTCCCGAGCAGGCCGGTCATTCCGGATGCAAACTGCCCAATTAGATGCTCCACTGGTGCCCTCGCCTGTGCACGAAAACAAGAAGCATCAACAAAACAACGCCCGTACTGCATTCGCTTCCGCGACATCAACATGTAATCCACGGCAAACCGTAGATGTGGACATTTTGATTACCTCAGAAGGGCAAGACGGAGCTGAGTGCACGTCCATCCACTTTTCAAATTTTTGAGGCCCCCCAAACACGCTGTAGTCTATAGCATGCTTGGCCATCAGCTATAAAAAACAAAAAAAGAAATTGTAAGCATGCCTTATAAACCACGGACGGTTGCGTCATGTCAAATTTGTAAGCATGCCGTGTGAAAAAGACATAAACAAAAACTAACCTGTAGTTTTCCATATGTGCCATCAGTTGCCCTGTCTGCGGCAAGCACAGCCTTGACAGCGCTGATGGTCCACGCAGAAACAGCAAACTTGTGAGTAGGCGGCGGACCTCCTATCCCGGTGAAATCCACGGTGGACAGATCAAGACAGTCGACATACATGAGCTGATTTAAAACAATTTTGCAAAGAAAAGAAAATATCAGTTGCCATCCTGGTTAATTTGTAGTTCAGAAAAAAAAGAGCAGGATAATGTATGATCCAACGATAATATATATGTGTTAGTTGCCATCAAAGTGTGATGGCAGTTGTCATCCTACTGTGATAGCAGTTGCCATGCTAATATGAAGGTAGTTGCCACATTGTCAGTATGACAGTTGCCACGTTGTCATTATGGCAGTTGCCACATTGTCACTATGGCAGTTGCCATCTTGTTATGACCAGATTGTCATGCATGAAATAAAAAGTACGTTATAAACAAAGAGTTCACACAGAGATCTGGTGAAAAAAATACCATTAAGTGCAGACGACAACCCTTCTGGTACATCTTGTTTTTGAAAGCATCGTGGAGAAAGTCGGCAATAAACTTACACCAGTTCATACTCTTCACGTTTTTCAGATTCGCCTGCACCACACAAAATTTCAGGGCAAAAAAGGTTGCCGCGTCAGAAATCAAAACGGAAGAAACGCAACGAAAACACTGGCAGTAGCAAGCATGGATCATTCACCAGGATGGGGAAACATTTGTTGCTTGGGCGAAGAGAAGTGGTCGGCGCGAAAACAGCTGAGATGAGGTACATGAGTAGCTTCATCTTGAAAACTTCTCCGTGTGTCGTCATGTCCTGCAGAGAATCTGCCAGTACAGACGTGTTCGGCATTGCCTCCAACCCAGGAAACAAACGGGCGAACAACTCTTCCTCGATCTCATTATTAACCTCGTACGGGACTTTGATATGTCCCCGAGGCACACCCAAAGTGCAGAACACGGATTCCTCATTCAATGGAAGTCTTCCCCGTCCCGGGATCACGAATTCCCTGGAGGCGGGATCGTATATCTCACCAAGCCAGTCGCATACCGGGTTGACAAGGTTCGTGCACCGGACATCCATCAGAACCTGCATACCCATCTCAGCAGCAGCTCCCTTTTGATCGTTAGTGAATTTGTCAATCAACACGGTCAGACGTTCCTGGGAGGCTCTGTTGCGAATACGTTTCTTCTTCTGCAAAAAACAAACACAAAAGTGTTGAGCTGTTGCCATGTTTTTGCAATGTTATGAAAATTTAGTTCATGATGGACGACTATAAAAAAGATCTAGCTGCCAACAAATAACATAAATCAGGAGGAGGGGGGCGGGTGTGCAGACAGTTACCTCATCGCCCTCTTTTCTCCGTCCAGTTGCCTGGTTACGTTGAGGTGGATCCATGAAATCGTCATCATCACTTTGATGATCGCCACGAGCCATTATGCTGATGTAGGAACAGACCAAATTGTTAATGGCGAAAATGTAAAATGAAATGGGTAAGCAGTTGCCACCTAACAGAAAAATATTAACTATTTGAATGCAAATGTGGTTGCCATACTATGCAGCCAGTTTGCCACACTGTCATATCTGTATTATGGCAACAGACATTATATTCACATACTGTATTGCAACATGATTATACAAAATCCAAAAGTGGCAAACACGCCAACTTGATGTGCACATTAGTTCCGTCCAGTGCTACCGATTGTGGCAACTATCAAAGTTTGGAAACTGTCGCAAATAATTCAGAAAAAAAAACAAGTCTCACAAATGAAAAAGAATGTTTGAGGTTACTATTATGTAAATTCAGTAAAAAATCAGTTTGCCTCGTTCAAGAGCGTGTATGTGGCAACTATCTCATTCATTCAGTAAATTTTAGTTGCCCCCCTTGTGTGTGAGCTTGAACACATTTGTGGCAACTATGACAGTCAGTTTCAGAAAATATGTTGCCGCAGAAGAGAACACATTTGTGGCAACTGCCATATTTGTTCATGTAGTTTAGTTGCCACACACCTGTTCACGTTCGGTCATACTGCCATAATTGCCACATTCAGAAAGCATATTTTTTCTGGTTACTTATCGTACAAGTTCAGCAGAATTAAAATTTGCCACATGGGAAGAGCATGCGTGTGGCAACTGCCACATGAGTTCAATGAAATTAGTTGCCACCTCGTTTTGGGGTGGCAACTATGACAGTCATTTTCGGAAATCTGTTGCCACATGGGAGAACACGTTTGTGGCAACTACCACGTTTCTTCAGGTAGTTTAGTTGCCGCACATTTGTTTCACGTTCAATCATACTGCCAATTTCGCCACAGTCTGCAGTTTCAACCCCAAAACTAGACTAGATCTAGGTTTCAATGGCAACTGCTTCAACCTCAAAATCACCCTTACAATTCTCGCGCGAAATGGCTGCAACCCCAAATTTCGAACCAACCCGCACCAAAACAACCCGGCAGACAACTCTCAAAATCCAAATGCAAGACTAATGCGTTGCCAACGAGCAGGCATAGCCTCACCGACGATGCCGCTGCAGCGGCGGCGACGAAACTGCCCACTCCCACGAAGCAACGGCAGGCACACAACTATGGCGCACCGCCGCAGCGGCGGGAACGCCGGCGCAACGCCGAATCGCCGGAATTTCTAGGAATGGATCTAGAAATCGAACAGGGAGGAAAGAGGGGAACAAAATCAGGGAGGGTATGCGATAGATGAAGCGAGCATTGCCTTCGACCCGCACGCGTTCCGGCGACGCCGCTCCGCTCCGACGAGCACCACCAACGCCCGCGAACACCGTCGACTGTCCCGCCTCCGCCGTCGCCTTCTCCCCTCGCCTTCTCCTCCAGTGGACTGTAATGCGAGTGGGTTGTGCCAGTAAATGCGACGCGGGGGAGAGTGAATGGAACCGTGAGGGAGAGGGTGGAGGGGTGTGCGACGTGTTTGACGTCAACTGCGGTCGGACCGTGGCGTGCGGGCGCATGGCAGTTCTACCGCACGCCTCTCAGTGGCAACCGCTGACTGCGGGATGGCAACTACCGTGCGGGCGAACCCACTCGCACACCGCACACTAGAATCGTCCAACGTGGCGCCGAAAACCAGCCCTTTTGCTCCAAGATTCGTGCAAAACGAAACCAACGGCGATGCTTGCGTGTGGACGGAGTGGTGAACGCCCACACGTGTGGGCGTTAACATTTCCGAAGAAATAACGCGCTACGCGGAGCGAAACCCAAGACCCAACCTTAATTGGTCGTGTCATGGCGATGTGCTTCGTTGCTCTATTATTGAATGTATTATTTGGAGATTGTTCAATATAATCTTCAGAATGAAAACGTATGATCCTAACCCAAGTAGTTGAATTTGGCAACGGCAGCGATTGCTCACCGTTCACTTCCTAGAGGCATTATTTTCCGAACAACCATTCTCGCGGTCATGTGCTGTCAAGGGATGGTCGATATTGCTTCTTGTATGTTGTATCATGGATCACTGTTACTCTTTCTTTCTTAATAATTTGGATGTGTGCATTCTTGAAGTCTTGACTAGCTCTTGGGTTAAGTTCTTTTGGCCGGTTCTCCCAGTATCTTAAGAATCGAACATCCACTTGGCTTCTTCCGGAATTTTGAACCTATATTTTCCTGACAATCCTAGTTGTTTACATCCTAACTAGGTAGGATTGTGAAAAGAAATATATGTTCATGATTATGGGAGAAACTGAGGGAAGGCCGGATTCTTAAGATTCTGGGAGAATCGGTCAAAAGAACAGGGCCTTGGTATCATGTTGTTGCGGAAGCTAGGTTTTTTTTATTATTATTATTGAAAAGATGTTGCTTTGATGCTTAAACTATTGAATTTAGTTATTGCTAACAGTGATTATTAAATACAGGCCATGAGCATGTATGGCCTATCGTCTAACCAATAAAAGAAAAATAAAATAAAATAAAATGTATTAACTAAGCAATGGTAGTATCTACTCTAAGAATTTAAATTTAAAAGCAGTTTAATGTAGCATAGGCCTACATAATCACTGCCACCATGGGTGTGCCGATGTGGCAAGCTGAAGGACTCCACAGAGGTAGCGGATCTATGCACATCCTTTTCGGTCTAATCGTGTGAAGCGTAGGACGCGGCCGTGCAATGGGAGGGAGGGGAGGGGGTTCAATAGGCTTTTTATGACAAAAGAAAATTTATGATAGAACCGTAGAAGTCAAGGCGGGAGTTGTTGTGCGCTCCATCCTTTTTTCCTTTGGCCACGTCACCAGCTTCAAGGTCGACTTCTTCAATTGTGCCCCTGGATGCAAGGAAGCTTCCTTGCTTCTTCCGGCAACAGATGTGCACCATCGTCCAGGAGCATTATCAGTTTGGGGCATTTAGTTTTGTTAGTGTAGGGTCAAAAAACATTTTATATTATGAGATGAAGGAGTACAAATTTGGCACATAGAATTTGTTACCTAAATGTGTCACACGGATAGTATTGCACTGGAAGAAATGACGCGCTACGCCGGGCGAAAACCCAAGGCCCAACCTTAGTAGGTCGTGTCATGGCTATGTGCTTCATTGCTCTATTATTGAATGTATTGTTTGAAGATTATTCGATATAATATTCGGGGGTGAAAACATATACCCCGAACTCAAGTAGTAGTTGGATCTGACAACAGTAGTGATTGTGCGCCGTTCAATTGATCACTTCCTAGAAGGCGTTATTTTCCGGACAAGCATTCTCACAGTCCATGTGTTGTTAAGGAACAGTTGGTGTTACTTCAAGTTCCGTCCTCGGTCAACACCTAAAAGAACTATTGGCTTAATTGCCCTGTTCATCTTCCTCTTTTAGCCCTCCATACTCCATGTACCCCTTCAGGTCACAGTATTTGCTGACCATGACGTCATTGAGATAGCTCTCCAGCTCGTTGCAAACGCCTTATCGTCTATACTCCCTTCATCCGGAAATACTTGTTATTGAAATGGATAAACAGGGATGTATTTAGATGTATTTTACTTCTACATCCATCTTTTTTTTATCCATTTTGATGACAAGTATTTTCGGACGGGGAGAGTAGCAACCGTTTGCATAGCGATCGCTCACCAGCGGAGGAAGACGGGCCGGCCCATTATAAATCGAGGCAAAGCGAGCGAACCACACACACTGACCGGTTTTAGGAACCTCTTGGCCCGTTTTGGAAACCTTCATGAAGTTACCTGAACCGTTTTCTTTTATTTTACTATTCTATATCCGATTTCCCTTTTCCTTTTTATTTTTGTTTATTCTTAATTCTTTTATTCACCTTTTATTTTTATTTCACAAATTTCAAAATGTTCAAAACATTGAATTCATGAACATTTTCCAAATCCCCAAATAGTTTTGTATTCACAAACGTTTTTCAAATTTTTGTTTTTCAATTTGTGATTTTTTGCAAATGCATGAATACCTTTGGAATTTGCTACATCTTTTGAATTCATGAAAAAAAATTAATCTGCAAACTATTTTTGCATTTGTGAATAATATTTTATTTCATGGACATTTTTTTATTTGCAAAAAAAAATTGAATTCTTGAATTTTTTTCTACTGAAAAATAAGGGAAACTATTCCCATCAGCCGGCGGATGCTACCATTGCATCAATCTTCTCCATCTGTAGACACATCTCCTTATGGCCCGAAGCAGCACGTGCCCCTTCTGTAGAAACATCACGAGCATTGCATCTCCTTCCCCGCCTCATTATCCCTGCTTGCAGCCATGGCCACCACTCGAGTGCACACACCCACCGTTCTGGCCACCATCGGCCCAGCTGCGTAGTTCCAGCCTCCCATCTCACCCTCCGCTGTGGCTCCGGCCGGTGATGCATTTTATACTTTTCGCAACAAGAACCTTGTTGCAGAAGTCCTCCCGCAACATCATCTTTGTTGCATAAATTTCTCGATTCACAAAGCACACGATGTTATCATTTTTAGTGAAAAATCTCCACAACATTATTCATGCAAAAGTCCTCCCGCAATATCATCTATGTTGCAAAATGTAAAGACGAAAAAAAATCCCACAACGTCATCTATGTTGCAAAAAAAGATGAAGGCGAAAATTTAAAAAATCAGGCAAAAACAATGCTTTCAGTGTTTTTGCAACAAAGCTGTTGTTGGAGAGCGAGCTACGCAACATCTACCTTGTTGCAATCGCAACGCACCTCATCGGGGAGATCTGACGGGTATATGTGGCTCAATCCAGTGGCGCGGGAGGCGATTGATGTTTACAATTAATCTACCAGTGGACGCATAGCGCTCCACAAAAAATAAACAGACCAAATTAAAAAAAAAACAGGCTCCATGGGCCAGAACCATGTCGCGCAGTCGACGCGAGCGACCTCCCCGCATCAGCTACTGGGCTGGCCCATGTTAGAGGTACTGTTGAGCTTCATTTTCTGCCGATTTTGTGACTAGATTGTCCTGTGTGCGGTTTTTTCTTTCAATTCTTTTTCAGTTCTTCTTGTTTTTTTCCTTTATTTATTTGTTTCATTTTTTCAAATCTGTACCTTTTCAAATTCACAAACTTTTTCTTTCATAATTTTTCAAGTTCATGAACCTTTTCCAAAATTGTTGCACATTTTGTGAAATTCGTTGTTTTTTCAATGTACGAATTTTCTTAACCTATAGAGAGACGGATCTAGTTTCTTTACCTGAGAAAGCAGAGTGTTTCGTTACTAGTAACACATGCCAGAGCAAACCTGTAGCAGTAAAACAATAATTAGGCATATCCTTTCACATGATGATTCTATCAGATGTTGTATGCTATTCTTTTTCCTCGTGGGCCCTAGTTTATACTTTATAAAATGAAGTAGGAATATAGTGCGATTGGTAAAAGGGTGCACACCCTTATACCTACTGGGTCATGTTAGAGGTAAGATTGAACACCCTTTCCATCCGGTTTTGTGAACATTCTAGATTGTTCCGCGTGCAGTTTTTTCTTTCCTGTGTTCTTTCTTTCAAATCTTTTTCAGTTCCTCTTGTGATTTTTTTCAGTCATTTATTTGTTTCATTTTTCAATTTGCAACCTTTTTCAAATTTGCAAAGTTTTTTTTAAAAATTCATGGACTTTTCAAAGTCGTAAATTGTTTTATTTCATGAATTTTCAAAATTTTCCAAAATTCATGCACATTTTTTGAAATTCGTGATTTTCTTAATGTGCAAAAAAATTAACCTATAAAAAGCCGGATCTGGTTTTTTACTTGAGAAAGCAGAGTGTTTCGTTACTAGTAACACCTGCCAGAGCAAAACCTATTGCAGTAAAACAATAATTAGGCATATCATTCCACACAACAATTGTACCAGATGTTGTTGTACGCTACTCTTTTTATTCTTTTTCCTTGCAGGCCATAGTTTTTTCCTCTTCTAGTTTGTACGTAACTTTATATACTTTATTTATAGAATTTATAAAAAATCTCCGTGGGAAGAAATTCCTACAGGTTTGCTTCAAAAAGAAAATAAAAAAAATCTACCAGGCCATTTACTAGCCATATAAATCCAGCAACCAAAACACAGACTATGATAGTTTGATTTTGCTAACCTGCACAATATCCGTGGGTTTGGCTTCCCATGCCTTCCGAGTCTCCTTAACAACAGGGCTTCGCTTCTCCCCGTTTGGTCTGCTCTTGAACAAAAAAAAAGGTTAAGTCAAGCATATAATATGTTTATTGCTCAATGCTAATAACACAGTTATGTATCCAAGTCCCACCCCTCTCACTTTCTATAATTATGAAATGTTCTACACTTCTACTGTCTTACACAGAATTTACGATGACTTCAGGCAGGAAATGATCTACCCCATGACCCATTGCATGATGTAAGTAGGGTGATAATAATCAGCTCTCTCTCTCTCTCTCTCTTCGTACTTTGGAGATTAAAGGCATTCACAAACCTGGGGAACAAGGAAACAGAGCACTCTGTACTTGTGCAGGGATAACACACATCAACATCACCGGAAATTATGAACACGCGCTGGAAATTATATATGAACTTTGGTGGGGACTGGAACAGAATAGACTGAACAAAATAAATTTGGTGCCACCTACTCAAAAGAAAATGGCGAGAAGTTTCCTGATCGGAAAGAAATGCCGTGTCAACACCCTCGTTGAATCTTTTGCTTCAGAAAGTGGACACTTTGTGTTAGACTGTATTTACATGTGTATATTGTAACGTTGTATACCACCTCATTATATATATATGTGATAGGCCACCCCTAGAGGGTTGTGCCGGTTCCCCCAAAGCCTATTGTCTTACATGGTATCACGCTAGGTTACGTCCGCTTCCGCCTAAAAACCCTAAACCGCCGCCGCCGCCGCCGCCGCCACCGCCGCCGCCGCCGCGCCCGCCGTCGCCGTCGCCCGACTGCTATGACGTCCGCCGCTGCGTCCGGCTCCACCGTCACCGGTTTTCTGCCGGCCTCCCTCGCGGCACTTCTCTCGAGGCCGCTGGATGCCGCCTCCCTTCAGGCGCCGATCGGGACACGGAGCGTCGGCTCCCTCTTCGCGCTCCCGCCGGCTGCTACTTCGCCCGGGCAGGCGCTTGTGGCCCACACCGCCGCCGCCCCGTCAACCGCGGCTGTCGCGCCCTCGGCCACTGCGCCGCTGGTGGCGGAGGACGTCGCGCTGGCAGGCTTCGCGGCGTCAACCGCGGCCATCGCGCCCTCTGTCACCGCGCCGGCTGCCCCTCTGACTGTCCCCACGGTGGTCTCACCTCAGCCAGTCTCCTCGATGGGATCGCAGCAGCCGCCGCCGTTTCACTTCGGCCATCTCATCACCATCAAGTTGTGGTCGGACAATTACATCTTCTGGTGCGCGCAGGTTCTTCCGCTTCTTGGGAGTCACTATCTGCTTGGCTATGTCGACGGCTCTCTCCCTTGCCCTCCTGCGCTGGTTGACAGCGTGCACGGCCCGGTCTATAATCCGGCTCACCGTGTCTGGACAGGGCAGGATCAGGCGAACCTCTCCTCCATCCAGGGGTCGCTCTCTCCGGCCGTTGCTGGGCTTGTTGTCTTCGCCAAGACGTCCCACGAGGCATGGACTATTCTTGAGCGCTCGTTTGCGGCACAGTCGCAGGCTCGTGTATCTGGGCTCCGTCGCCAACTTGGGGAGTGTCAGAATCTTGACTCCACCGCCACTGAGTTCTACAACAAAGTCAAGAGTCTCGCCGACACGCTGGCCTCCATTGGACAGCCCCTCACCGACTCCGAGTTCAACTCGTTTATTGTCAATGGTCTTGATGAGGAGTATGACGCCCTAGTCGAGATCATCAATGAGAGGGGCAACTCCACGCCCATGCCAGCACACGAGGTCTTTTCACGCCTCCTGCTTACTGAGCAACGAGTCGAGACGCGCCGATCCAGGGGCAACGGCGCCCTCTCGGCAAACGCCGCCACCAAGGGTGGTCGCTCCTCTGCTTCATCCAGGGCTCCTTCGGGGCAGTCACCACCACCCGCCTCGGCCCCTCCTCCTACTGCGACGCTACCAGGGGCTGGCGGTCCACGTGTGTGCCAGCTTTGTGGTCGCGATGGGCACTGGGCCTCGAAGTGTCACAAGTGCTTCCAGCGGGGTTTTCTTGGTCTCGGCAATGACGGGAAGGATACACGCAACTTTGCTCGTCAGGTCGCCATGGCTGATCGTCCGCCGCCGCAGAAGCCACAGGGACACACTCAGTCCTACTCCATTGATCCCCACTGGTACATGGACTCTGGGGCGACAGAGCACCTGACCAGTGAGATGGGGAAGCTTCACACTCGTGAACCCTACCATGGCTCCGACAAGATCCACACCGCCAATGGAGCAGGTATGCACATCTCTCATATTGGTCAAGCATCACTTCTCACTAGACATGCCAATAGGAGTCTTCAACTTCGCAATGTTCTTCGAGTTCCATCTATGACACGTAATCTTCTTTCAGTTCCTAAACTCACTCGTGATAATAATGTGCTTTGTGAATTTCATCCTTTTGATCTTTTTATTAAGGATCGGGGCACGAGGGACATTCTTCTTAGTGGGCGGCTCTGCCAAGGTCTCTATCGTCTGGAGCATCCTGGCGTCGCTCGCGTCTTCAGTGGAGTTCGGGTATCTCCGTCACAGTGGCATGCTCGTCTTGGTCACCCGGCCACACCTATTGTCCGGCATGTTTTGCGTCGTCATGAGCTTCCTAGTGTGTCTAGTAATAAAGATGTAGCAGTGTGTGATGCTTGTCAGCAGGGGAAGAGTCATCAACTTCCTTTTTCTGAGTCCAGTCGTGAGGTGAAACATCCTTTAGAACTTGTGTTTTCAGATGTATGGGGTCCTGCTCAGACTTCTGTTAGTGGTCATAATTACTATATCAGTTTTGTTGATGCTTACAGCCGCTTTACCTGGCTTTATCTTATCAAACGTAAATCTGATGTGTTTGACATTTTTGTTCAGTTCCAAAAACATGTTGAACACCTTCTCAAGCACAAAATTGTTCATGTTCAGTCGGACTGGGGTGGCGAGTATCGCAACCTCAACTCCTTCTTTCAGTCGCTTGGGATCACTCACCGTTTAGCATGTCCACATACACATCAGCAGAATGGTTCAGTAGAACGTAAGCATCGTCACATTGTTGAAGCTGGTCTGACTCTTTTGGCCCATGCATCTGTTCCGTTTCGTTTTTGGAGTGATGCTTTCACCACTGCATGTTTTCTCATCAATCGTACTCCCACTCGTGTTTTGAATATGAAGACTCCCATTGAAGTTCTCCTTAATGAACAACCGGACTACACCTTTCTCAAGGTGTTTGGGTGTGCTTGCTGGCCCCATCTCCGTCCATATAACAAGCGTAAGCTCGAGTTTCGTTCCAAGAAGTGTGTTTTTCTTGGTTATAGCTCTCTTCATAAAGGATACAAATGTCTTCATGTGCCCACTAATCGTGTCTACATCTCTCGGGATGTTGTGTTTGATGAGCATGTCTTTCCCTTTGCCAAACTCCCTGTGTCCACTACCGAGCCACCTGTCATGCATTCATCCTCTATTGCTTCTGACCAATTTGATGATGTTGCATATTCTCCTCTATTGTTGCCTAACCATGGTGCAGGCACTGGTCGTGGGGCTCGTTTGGAGATTCTGAAAGTGCCATCTTCCTCTTCGTCGCCATCGCCTTCATCCTCGGCACCTTCTGTTGTGCATGAGGAGCACATGGCGCCCCTGCATGGCCTCGGTTTCCGTGCTCATGCACGGCCGATCGACGTCCTGGCCCGGTCGCCTCTGGCTTCTGGGCTGCCTTCGCCATCGTCGCGCCCTACAACCCCGCCGACTGGGCCGGCCTCCTCGGTCCCCGTCTCGCCCAGGGCGTCGGGGCAGTCATCACCAGGCCTGGCCTCGCCCGCCCCTGCCTCACCCAGGGTGTCTGGGCCCTTCTCACCAGGGCCGGCCTCGCCTGCTCTCGCCTCGCCAAGGCCGTCTGGACCGGTGTCACCGGAGCTGGCCTCGCCCACTCTCGGTTCGCCCATGGCCTCTGAGCCCCTGTCGTCGGGCCAGTCTTCGCCATGCAGCCCGGAGTCGTCTGTCCCGAGCTCGCCTGAGGTGATTCCTGCATCTCCAGCGACCGTTACGTCTCCGTCACCTTCGCCTCCGCCAGCTCCTGCTGCTGCTCTACGTCCACATACGCGCAGTCAGAGTGGCATTTTTCAGCCTAAGCAACGTCACGATGGCACAGTTGCTTGGTTAGCGGCGTGCATGTCTGCTGCTCTCGCAGATCCATCCTCTGAGCCACGCACGTATCAAGCTGCTATGCGCATTCCTCATTGGAGAGAGGCCATGGAGCAGGAGTATCAAGCGCTTCTTCGCAATCAGACATGGACTCTTGTTCCTCCACAATCACGGGTAAATGTCATTGATTCCAAATGGGTTTTCAAAGTGAAGAGGCATTCTGATGGGTCCATTGAGCGCTATAAGGCTCGTCTGGTTGCTTGTGGTTTTCGACAGCGTTTTGGACTTGACTATGAAGACACCTTCAGTCCAGTGGTCAAGCCTACTACCATCAGACTTCTTCTCTCTCTGGCTGTTACTCGAGGTTGGTTTCTTCGTCAGCTTGATGTTCAAAATGCTTTTCTTCATGGTGTCTTGGCGGAGGAGGTTTACATGCGCCAGCCTCCGGGTTTCTCTGATCCGGATCGCCCTGATCATCTCTGTCGTCTGTCCAAGGCAATTTATGGTCTGAAGCAGGCTCCTCGTGCTTGGCATGCTCGTCTTGCAATGGCTCTTCATGCTCATGGTTTTGCATCATCAACTGCTGACTCCTCATTGTTTCTTCTTCAAAGGCCTGAGGTTACTATGTACTTGTTGGTCTATGTAGATGATATCATTTTGGTCAGCTCCTCTCAGTTGGCTACTACTGCGCTTGTTCGCTCACTTGGTGCTGATTTTGCGGTCAAGGACCTTGGGAAGTTTCATTACTTTCTTGGTGTGGAGGTTACTTCTCGTGCTGCTGGCCTTGTTATGACGCAGAAGAAGTATTCTCTGGATTTGTTGCAGCGAGCTGGGATGCTTAAGTGCAAACCGACGACTACACCCATGTCTACCACTGATAAGCTCAATGCTGTTGATGGTGTGCTTCTTTCTTCTTCTGATGCGACAGAGTACAGGAGTATTGTTGGTGGGCTCCAGTACTTGACGATCACGCGACCAGACATTTCCTATGCTGTTAACCGAGTCTGCCAGTATCTGCAGTCACCCCGTGACACTCATTGGTCTGCTGTTAAGCGGATTTTGCGCTATATTCGTTTCACGGTGGCTCATGGTTTGCATATTCGGCCGTCTGACTCTGGTTGTCTTTCAGCATATTCTGATGCAGACTGGGCTGGCAATCCGGATGACAGGCGATCCACGGGGGGTTATGCTATCTTCTTTGGCTCTAACCTGATTGCCTGGAGTGCTCGGAAACAGGCTACTGTCTCGCGCAGCAGTACTGAGACTGAGTATAAGGCTGTGGCCAATGCCACATCAGAGATCATCTGGGTACAGTCATTGCTTCAGGAGTTAAGTATACCCCAATCACAGCCTCCTGTTCTTTGGTGTGATAACATCGGTGCTACATACCTTTCTGCAAATCTGGTATTCCATGCCCGAACGAAACACATTGAAGTTGACTATCACTTTGTGCGTGAACGTGTCTCTCAGAAGCAACTACAGATCAAGTTTATTTCTTCCAAGGATCAACTTGCTGACATCTTCACCAAGCCATTGCCTTTGCCACAGTTTGAGACTTGCAGGCGCAATCTTACCCTTCTAGATTCATTAGAAAGTGGATAAGATTGAGGGAGGGTGTTAGACTGTATTTACATGTGTATATTGTAACGTTGTATACCACCTCATTATATATATATGTGATAGGCCACCCCTAGAGGGTTGTGCCGGTTTCCCCCAAAGCCTATTGTCTTACACTTTGAGACTTGAGAGCAACATAAAGTGATCACTTGTGAGCACGTTAGTGACACAGAGAGGACAATGAAGTCAAAACTGAAGAAAAAGAAGGCAGAGAGGAAGAAAGTGACACCTCTCCCCTCTGTGACTAAATCAGCCAAAATGCCACCTGGGTTACTAGCCTCGCCCTGCTGAATTCAGCTGCTTCTGCTACCTTCCAAACCACTGCCACGTTCGAAACCGAACCGAAGAAATGGCCGGGATGCGCGCCGTGAGGTTGCTTTTGTCGTCCCTCCTCTTCGCCCTCGTGATCGCCGCGGCGAGGGACAGTGTTAGCAACCATGGTGATGATGATGGAGCCGCCTTACTCGCTTTCAAGGCGGGTATCACGAGCGGCAGAAGCTCCGGCCCACTCAGCTCATGGAACAGCAGCACCAGCTTCTGCAGCTGGGAGGGCGTGACCTGTGGCGGCAGCAGCGGCAGGGTGGTGGCTCTGGACCTGTCCTCCCGTGGGCTCGCCGGGACGCTCCTGGCGGCCATTGGGAACCTCACGTCGTTGCAGACGCTCAACCTGAGCTTCAACTGGTTCCATGGGAGCATCCCGGCGAGCCTCGGCCACCTCCGCCGACTCCACACGCTTGACCTGAGCGATAACTCACTCTCCGGCATGCTGCCTGACAACATGAGCCTCTGCACCGGCATGACGGCCCTGGTCCTCGGCAGCAACAAGCTCGGTGGCCTCATCCCGTCCAGCCTGGGCGATACACTGACCAACCTGAAGAAGCTCTCGCTGACGAACAACAGCTTCACGGGCGCCGTCCCGGCGTCGCTGGCCAACCTGTCGTCCCTGCAACACCTCGATCTCTCCATCAACCGGCTCGACGGCTCGATCCCACCAGGACTTGGAGGCCTCGGTAGCATCTCTCTCCTTGATCTCTCTGCAAACGGATTCTCCGGTACGCTCCCAAGCTCTCTCTACAACCTGTCATTGCTGACGAGCCTTCAGGTTGAGGGGAACGCGCTGCAAGGAAGCATCCCTGCCGACATCGGCGACAGGCTCCCGGCCATGGAAAAGCTTGTCCTGTCCCGGAACAGATTCAGCGGCGCCATCCCTCATTCAGTCACCAACCTCTCCTCTCTCGCGACGCTTCGCCTCGGGTGGAACCAGTTTAGCGGCTACGTGCCTCGCACGCTGGGGAGGTCGCAGGATCTGCGGTACCTGGAGCTGGCTGGCAACAGGCTTGAAGCAGACAACAGCAGGGGATGGGAGTTCATGGATTCACTTGCAAACTGCACCCAGCTACAGTATCTGGCCCTCGACAACAACTCCTTCAGAGGGCAGCTGCCAGGTTCAGTCGTAAACCTCTCAACAAGCCTCCAGAAGCTTTTCATAGGCTACAACAACATCTCAGGGGAAATCCCTTCAGACATCTCCAATTTGGCAGGCCTGAAGGTGCTGCAGGTAGCAAATACCTCCGTGTCAGGAGTTATTCCAAAGAGCATCGGGAAGCTAGCAAACCTTGTCATGTTCTTCATGTTCAACAATGCCTTGTCAGGCCTCGTGCCAACATCTGTCGGGAATCTCACCAAGTTGAACTGGATACTCGCGTACAATAATAACCTGCAAGGACCAATCCCAGCGAGCCTAGGGAGACTCAAGGACCTCAACATTCTGGATATATCCAAAAATCGCCTGAATGGCTCCATTCCCAGAGAGATCTTCAAACTGTCTTCGCTTTCTATACAACTAGACCTGTCAGACAACTCCCTTTCTGGACCCTTGCCATCAGAGGTTGGTAGCTTGACTAACCTTAATTGGTTGGTACTATCAGGAAATCAGTTAAGCGGTAAGATACCTGAAAGTATCTCGAGCTGCACGGTCCTGCAATACCTGTTATTGCATAATAACTCATTTGAAGGAAGCATACCAACAAATCTGAAGAATATAAAGGGGCTCACCACGATAAGCTTGTCAATGAACAAGTTGTCCGGTACGATTCCCGATACCTTCGCTGGAATTGCCACTTTGAAAGAGTTGTATCTGGCACAGAACAACTTGTCTGGGCCAATCCCAGCTGTTCTACAAAATCTGACGTTGCTGTCGGTGCTAGATTTGTCGTTCAATAATCTGGAAGGTGAAGTGCCAAGTGGGGGCGTCTTTAGAAACCTAACCTATGAATCGGTCGAGGGAAACAGTAAGTTGTGTGGTGGAGTACATCAGCTTCACCTGGCTTCATGTTCCTCCTTATACCCTGTGAGAAATCACAAAAAGTCTCTTGTAGTACCTCTCACAGTAACAGGGTCACTCGTGCTACTAGTTTCAGTTATTGTTATTGTTTGGTTACTCCACAGGAAGCTCAAAGAAAGTAAGGAGTTTCATATGCTACCTTTAACTATTGACAAACATCAGAGAGTGTCTTATCAAGCAATTTTAAACGGAACTAACGAGTTCTCAGATGCCAACTTACTTGGTAAAGGAAGATTTGGTGCTGTTTACAGATGCACCTTGGATGATGAGGGTACAGGTACAAATGTGGCCGTAAAGGTGTTTGATCCCCAACAATCAGGATCTTCCAAGAGTTTTGAGGTTGAATGTGAGGCATTGAGAAGAGTGCGTCACCGATGTATCCTAAAAATCATCACCTGTTGCGCAAGCATCAGCCCCCAAGGTCAAGAGTTCAAGGCTCTGGTTTTTGAGCTCATGCCTAACAACAGCCTAGACAGTTGGCTTCATCCTAACTCCCAAGAGCCGGCTCCATGCAGTACGCTCAGCCTGGCTCAGCGGCTGGACATTGCCGTTGATATCCTGGATGCACTGGACTATCTTCACAATGACTGTCAACCACCAATCATCCACTGTGATATCAAGCCAAGCAACATACTTCTCGCACAGGACATGAGTGCACGTGTGGGAGATTTTGGCATAGCAAGAGTTCTTCCTGAGAATGCAAGCCAAACCATGCTGAATTCAACTAGATCCGCAGGAGTACGAGGTTCCATTGGCTACATTGCTCCAGGTTAGCAACATTGTTGCATTGTTTTCTTCGCTCCTAGCCTGTTTCATGTTCCTAAATATGGTTAATGATCAATCATGGCTGCAAATATGCAGAGTACGGGGAAGGATCTGCTACCTCACCTCTTGGCGATGTTTATAGCATTGGTATATTGTTGCTTGAGATGTTCACTGGAAGAAGTCCCACAGACGACATGTTCAAAGGTTCACTGAATCTGCATAAATTTGCTGAGGCCGCTCTTCCAGATAAAGTCATGGAAATAGCAGACCCAGCAATCTGGATACACACAGAGGCAAATGATACAGGTGTAGCCGACACCGGCACTGCACGAACAAGAACTGAGGAATGCTTGGTTTCTGTCATGAGTGTTGGCATATCCTGCTCAATGCAACAGCCCAGGGAGCGAATGCTGATAAGGGATGCAGCTTCAGAGATGCGCGCAGTCAGAGATGCATACCTTATATTTGCCAATTCACCAATACATCAGAGAAAATAAAGCACCCATGCAACTAATGAACATTTAGTTACTTGAGCAATTGATGCAGTTTGTAGCGGCGAAGATAATATTTCTTTGTTAACACCATGACGTTTGTGAATACATTATACATGGTATCGGCTTAAGCCTGAAACCCTTGCAGTGGGTGTCCCAAATTATATACTCCCTCCGTCCCAAAATAAGTGTATTTTGACATTGTACTAAATCAACGACACTTAATAAAGGGCAACCTGGTGCATGTAGCTCCCGCTTGCGCAGGGTCCAGGGAAGGGTCCGACCACTTTGGGTCTATAGTACGCAGCCTTTTCCTACATTTCTGTAAGAGGCTGTTTCCAGGACTTGAACCCATGACCTCATGGTCACAAGGCAGCAGCTTTACCACTGCGCCAAGGCTCCCCTTCATGATCTTCCAGTGTTAATAAGTTTCCAAAATCAAAATCTAACAAGACAAAGTTGGAAAATTCTCAAATTGACATCAATTTTTTAATAGATGATGTTCCGAAGGAAGTTTGAAGGTGCCAGATCATCAGCTTAAAATACAGGACCACTGAGGAATCATCAAAATATGCAGATCATGCCTAGTAAACGGTTTATTCCATAGAGAAAATCAGAAAAAAGATTTGAGGTGCATAACAAAGGTAGTTAATTTCTTTATTGAAGGATATAAGTAGTATATTGAGTTCTTGGTGTCTGTGCAGGCATGTAAGTCCAATAAATCCAGATTTTATTTTTAAACGGAGGCAAAAGATTTGCATCATTAATTGAGAAGAGAGAATAGAGTTAAAAATCCCAGAATTTATCCATCCATCAATAAATCCAGAATTTATCACCAAGCGTGACAGTACATTGCCAGTAATAAGAATGGTAATTAATACTGTAGTTAAAAAATGAAATTTAGAAATACTGAAAACCCTTGTTCTAAATCCCTATGCTTCAGAAAGCTCTGAAACAAACGAGCAGAATGATCGGCTTATTAGTCCGCGTGATGATATGAGGTGCTCACCAAGCTAGTCTGAAAACAACATAGTGAGCCTTGCCTTGAGCATGTGGGTTGCTGCAGATAGAATATCTTCACCACTGGCAACCACTGCAATCCACCGAGATCTAAGACAACCAACATTCTTCTTGCTGAAGACACGAGCAAACGGACTGGGGACTTTGCATATCAATAATCTTTCCAGAAAATACAAATAAGAGTATCTAGAAATCAAATAGATCAAGTAGATTTTGAGGTTCCAAAGGCTATTTTACACAGGTGATTGAAATTGCTCTATTTTTGTCTTCTCACACAAATTTGTTCCCAGAGCTGTGTTTCTTTGCAATAGTATCAATAAAACCCCAATATTCCACAATAACACAATAGCAATTGTCATACCATATACACAACTTCCTACAAATTCTACAGCACTCAGAAATATTATGTTGACAGTTCTTTCTTTACGAACCCAGCATAGCTGCAACCATAAATTATTCTTCAGGCAAATCAGTAGACTAGAATTCAGATGGACAGAAAACATTGTAGACAAAAACAGTCAACGATACATAATAGAAACAGAGATTACCAAATAGTTCATGTTGATTTTTTTTTTCTTACTGAAAAGGTAAAGCACCTGCCTGTTCTGCAATAAACGAACAGAAAAAAAGGATTGGTCCCGGAAGTCATGCATCGTTAATTACTTAATTACTCAAGTCGCAATCAGATAAGACGTGCCATTTCCTTCAGCAAATTTAAGCCAGAGAAGGATGGTGCAAAAGTGATTACAACATACTAGGTCCATCCTCTGTGTACCAGTCCCTTACAGAGCCTGTTGCTGAGAAGGAAAACAGAGCTTGCGCTGAAACCGAATTTGGCGCTCAAGTTTCTTCTCCCCATGCGGTGCAAGACCGAGCCAATGGACTCCACCTACTGCCGTCGCTCTCTTGCAGATGAAGACTGATTGACAATTCTTGGAAATATCTGCACCTGGGATATTTAAATATGCAAAGAGAGGACTAAATCACGGTTTGAAAAAGTCATCCAACTAAAGGAAGCAAGACCGATAAATCACTGAAGAAGTAAGACAAACGTGTCTGCTCCCAATTTGATAAAGTGAACAGAGAAGATGAAGACATATGGAAGCACTACAAGACCAAGTTGTATATTATGCAATTAGGCGGCACTAAGGCAACAGAGCAACACACGCTGCATGCTCGGCACGAAGCTGTGGCCTGCGGTCATCATGTCGGCGCTGCCCAGCTTTCCTCTCCTCCGGCTCGCCAGCTTGATTGCCATGCTGGCGCAACAAGCTCGCTTGCTCCCGGTGGCTGTGGCGCGGACCAATCTGACCGCGGGGGGCACCTTGATGCCACCCGACTACATCACCAGTCCGTCCGGCGACTTTGCCTTTGGCTTCCGCGCCCACGACTCCGATCCGACCAAGTTCCTCCTCGCCACATGGTTCCGCTTCGGTGAAGGCAACTCTTCCCCACAGTCGGTGGTGTGGTTTGCGAAAGCGTCCTCCATGGGCGCCACACCCAACGCCACGGCGCGGTCCGTCCTCAGCATCCCGGCCGACGGCCAGCTCACGCTCACCGACGGTAGCATAGAGCTGTGGAAGGCCCCGACCCCCAGCATGAAGCGTGGATTCGTCCTCGTGCTAAGAGACTCCGGCAACGTCCAGTTCCTCGGAGATGGTGGCGTGCTCTGGGAGAGCTTTGGGTTCCCGACAGACACGCTCCTGCCGGGGCAATCTTGGAAGGGGTTTCTCTTCTCCAAGCGCGCGGACACAGAGTTCACCACCGGTCGGTTCAGCCTGGCTGCCCAAAACGACGGTAACGTCGTCCTCTGCGTCGACCTCTTCACCGGTGACATATTGGAAAATGCATACTGGGATACGCGCACCAACGGCACCAATGGCAACACAACTATCACCTTCGACGAGCGTGGCAACCTCAGCTACACACTCTACGATGGCACCGTCTACAGCTTGATTTCTCCCGTCGCCGCCGGCAGGAACTACTTCCAGTTCGTCAGGATGGACCCCGACGGCATCGTCCGTGCCTACGTCCACCCTAAGAATGGTGATGGCCGCGAGAACACAACATCTTGGACCGTGTCAGGCACGCTCCCCAGTGAAGGGGGCTGCAAGATGAAGACGACCCGGATGCAAGGCATGTGCGGCCCCGGGTCTTATTGCGTGGAGACCAAAGAACGGCTCAAGTGCCTATGCCCGAGCGGGTACACTTATATCGACGCGCAGCACAGCGACAGCGGCTGCACGCCAGAGTTGGAGCCGCAGAGCTCTGGCAAGCAGAACAGCCCCGACAAGTTCTCGCTCGTAGAGCTGCCAAACAAACACAACTTGGGAGGTGTCAATATACTACAAGAAGTTCCCGTCAGTCTCGGAGGAGCAATGCCGGGACTACTGCCTCAGCGACTGCTTCTGCGTGGCCGCGCTGATGATCGGTGGGTCTGACTGTGCGGAGTTGGGGGTAGGGCTGCAAACGAGTCGAGTTTGAGCGAGTTGGAGTTGGCTCAGCTCAACTCATATGAAAATTCGAGCGAGCTCAAACTGAGTGAAGCTCATGATCGAGCTGTAGAACATGACTCATGCTCAGCTTGTAACGATCTCGAGTCGATCTCGAGCTAGTTTCGAGCTAAATGAGATGGTAAAAATTATAAATCTATGGATGAAAAACAAAAAATATTAAGATGAACATGCCAGGAACCTTTGCCAAAAATATAGGATACTGAACACATAGTCGACCACATGCCATAATTAGGCCTAAATCTTCTCTGCACTTAATTAAGTTTCCATGTTCGTTGATAAATAAAATGAAGACAAATTATGCACAACATATATGGTAATAAATTATCTTATTTCCATTTAATATATAGCATGATTATTTAACATAATGATATTCTGTCGAGCTATCGAGCTAAAATCGAGCGAGCCAGCATTGGCTCAAGATCATCTCGTTTCTTGGTCGAGCTACATAAAGTGTTCAAACTCAGGTTGTTTCTTTTCGAGTCGATCTCGAGTCGAGTCAAAAACCGAGTCGATCTCGAGCGGCTCACGAGTCTCGAGCTTTTCTTGCAGCCCTAGTTGGGGGCACTCGCGTACGGACGGCAGGGAAACAACCTGACGACAAAGGCGCTGATCAAGGTGCGGACAAGGAATTCTCAGTTGATCACGTCGGCGAGAATGAGAAATGTATTGGCCTACAGGGTTGTGGCCATTTGCTTGGGCATTCTTTTCTTGATCACAGTCGGTGGCCTTCTGGCACATCATTACCTCATCAGGAACAGAGATAGCCAGAGGTTGTTGAGCTCGAGCATAAGAGCATTCAGCTGGAAGGAGCTTTACCAGGCCACCAATGGCTTCGAGAAACTGCTGGGCAAAGGGAGCTTCGGGGAGGTCTACAAAGGAACGATAAGATCACTGCAGCCGCATCTCATCGCAGTGAGAGTTATTTACCCCAAATCACCACATTATGGGTCTAATCTGTAATGCGGAGCACTGGCGGCGGAATTTGGTCGCGAAAACAGCGAAACTGACAAGTTGGACCCGCATGTCGGGCTGACATGGCGTGCGTATGTGGACAATATGCTGACTTGGACAATAGGTCCCACCTGTCAATGACTCAAGTATTTGTTTTTTTCTACTTCTTCCTCTTTTTTATAGGCATTTCAACAAACATTTTGTGGGCACCCCGCAGGCCAGAGCGCCGCTGCCATGGAGAAGCGGACTCCTGTTCGTCGGCCTGGGCGCACGGCGGGCTGGGTGCTCCTCGTCGGCCTGGGCGCGCGGCGGGGCTGGGCGCTCCATGAAGAGGCGGACGTGCTAGCTGCTCGCTCTCTCTGGCACGAGAGGAAAATGAATGGCGCCTAAGAGCTGTTTGATGGAATGCCTCAAAGAGAGAGATTTGGGAAGAAGATGACCGTCTAGTCATTGACAGATGGGGTCCGCATCTCATTTGCCACATCAGTTGGTCAAAGCGTTTAGTCGTCGCCACGTCAGCCCGACATGTGGGCCCAACTTGTCAGTTTCGCTGTTTTCCCAAGCTTATCAGACTATCAGTGCTCCGCGTTACAGATTAGCCCCATTGTTGGTGGTTTTTTGTGCCCTGCCTCAAATGTGGTACCGATCTGTTACCCTAACCCATAATGTGGTGGTTTTGGGTAAATAACTCTCGCAGTGAAGAAGCTCATCGACTCAAACAAGTATAGCGAGCAGGAGTTCACAAATGAGGTACAGTCCATCGGGCAGATCCACCACCGGAACTTGGTCCGTATGATCGGCTACTGCAAAGAAGGCAAGCACCGGATGCTGGTTTTTGAGTTCATGCCTGGCGGATCGCTCCGTAGCGTCCTCTTCAACCCAGAGAGGCGGCCTTCGTGGCGCTGGCGTGCTGAGGCCGCCCTTGCCATCGCCCGGGGGCTTGAGTACCTCCACGATGGCTGCAGCGCACCGATCATCCATTGCGACATCAAGCCCGACAACATCCTGCTGGACGACCGTGGAGTCCCGAGGATCACCGACTTTGGGATCTCCAAGCTGCTGGGGAGCCAGCAGGTGCACACAACAGTGACCCACATCAGGGGCACCAGAGGGTACATCGCGCCCGAGTGGCTCCGCAGGCGGATGTGTACAGCTTCGGCGTCGTGCTGCTGGAGATGATCTGCTGCCGGAGGTGTCAGGAGCCAGTGTCTCATTCTGACCTGCCACAGGGTGAGGAGGATGATGAGACAGTCACGCTGTTTGGTTGGGCAGCACAACTGGTGGCCACGCAGAGGACAGAGCTGATGCTGCACGGCGACGCTGACGTTGACACTGCTGAGGACATGGAGAGGGTGGAGCGGTTCACGCGCGTGGCGCTCTGGTGCGTCGAGCCAAACCCGCTGCTGCGGCCAACCACGCACCAGGTGGTGCAGAATCTAGAGACCAATGATCCGGCTCAGCTTCAGGCACTGCCACACCAACCTCCAGACTGTTATATGGAATCCTCGCCTTTAATTCCTCAGCTCAAGATGGCATGTTAGTGATTCATCAGACTGCGTGTAAGCCCCTCCATCTACCAATACGATACCTAATAAGTTGAATTAATTTTTTCACGGTTAATACTACAAGACAAGATGATCTCCAACAATTCCCGAGTGCAAGTGTGAGTAACACTCCTTCATAATTGTTCTCAGATGTCCAATCTATTCTAGTCAAGTCTGAAAAGTGAAAACCCGACCAGACTAGAGAAAAAGGGTAACCAAGAAATTACTATAATATTTATGTAAAAATGAGCGAATATCCAACCTATTGTAGTCTAGTCTGAGACCACGCGACTCAGAATGTACCATGCACGGGCTAAATACTCCGGTCCCCATGACCCCACCTCGTGACCGGAACTAACAAATATGGAATCCCTTTTAAAGGTTGATCTCAAGAGATGACAAGTTACCAAAACTGTAAGCTGTAATAGTAGTGTAGCCTGGAAGAACTCAAGAACAGCTACCCCAGGACTCGAGTGCCCTAAAACAAGAACCAAGCTGGAAAAAATTGCTCCCCAGCAAATAGGTGAAATTTGCTTTTTCCTAAGAAAAATGCAACATCCATAGCTTGCATCACAAATGTCACCGCCATTATGTGACATGCGAAAGATAAAAAAAAAGGTACTGCCATCATGTGACATGTGAAAGATCAAGCATTTGACGGCCATAGAATGGAGTAAAAGCCCAACTATGTGTTCGTAATGAATCTGCTAAATGCCTTCGATGGACCTCAAAATTTCCACCTAATTAAAATGAATTTCAGTGGTTGCCCACAGGATAAAACAAAGACATCTTACTCAATTCAGAAGCTGGTTAGGCAGCTGGTAGTGTGGGTGTTTGTTGGCCCTTCATTTGTTTGCCCTTGTTTCTTTTCTTCCATGTACATTTCTGATGTACATTTTATTTTCTGCTTGTAGACTTGCAATCTTAATTTCAATAAATATAACAGGGGGGTGGGGCTTTGCCCTACTGCACAACTCAAAACAAATGAACTGAATCGCATGGACATAAGGCATAAGATAAATTTATCCCCACGGAAATAGAAAACATTTTGAAAAAATCACAAATTGGCAGACCATTGCAGTTGTATCAACATCACAAGTAGACAACAATTTGTTTTTTGTATTTTGAGTTTGGACACTGAGTTCTAATACATGAATAACAAGTGGTATATTATATTTCACAAAGTTTCTGAAACTTGTTGAGAAGCAATCATGCACACGGAGTGACATATATTAACACTAAAATTGACCAGATATATGCTAATCAGGCAGCTTAACTGGCAGGATTTTCCCCAATTTTTTTGACAGAGCAGACACACTAAAACAGTAGAGTGGCATTTATCTATGATCAACAGATCCGCAAAGAGCATAACAAATTTCTATATACATTTAACATAATCAATCATTCGAACTTGATTCTAAGGATTTGAGTTCAATCGAAGGTCTTGGCGGCTGCGCACCTTGTTGTGGAAGAGGCGGTCCACCGGCGAGATCGAGACCCTCCGACGGCGGAATCGGGTGCGGCCTGCTCCGTTGAGGACTTGCCACGGGTTGGCAGGAAGCCCTATCCAGATACTGGTGGGAATCGAGCCGGCCGAACGGCGCAGCCCGCCGACGACAGATGCGCTCCCTCTGCGCCGGCGCATGTGTGAGGTTTTTTTTAGAAAGTGAGAGTGTGTGAGGTAGATGACGAGTTCTTCCACGACGGGCTGGCACTAGTTGGGCCAGTATGGGCCGGGCAGAGGATCTATCAGGCTTTAGTTGTGGAGAATGTATCCGGTGCACACACACTTGTGATGTCCCAAAGAAAAACTTATGGTGCAACCGATGCACCGAATGCCGTAATACATTTCAAAAAATCAGGACAAAAATGTAGAACATCAACGCGAAATTAATGTATGTTTTCAAAAAAATAAAATGAAAAATTGAAACATTTAATGAGATTAAAAAATGACAAATTTAACATCAGTGTGATATTGGACCAAATCTAAAGCTGAACTTACGTTATGTACTATTCAGTGTTAAATTTGCAATTATTTTGAGATATGTTCGACTTTTGTCTTAAAATTTTGTGACAGCCTACATTTATGTTGTGTGAATTTGCTAGAAGAAATTCAAATTTTCGAACAAGTTACAATATGCACCAGTAGCACCACAAATACTGGTGCACCAGATATTCTCCCTTTAGTTGTGCACGGAGTATCCAAGTACGATGAAAAAATAGCATAAAAATAAGGTACGGCAAAAAAAACATGAGCGCACTTAATTGTGCTTTTTCAAGAGTGCGTTTTTTAACTCAAAAGAAGTGAACTTGATTTTCTTGTTTTTTAAAACTTAAATAGTCTTTTTTCTATTTTCTCCAAAGAAGATTTACATATCTTGCTTGTTCCCCTAAAAATACTTAAATTTCTTGTTTTTTTTGCTTTTTCTCAAAAAAGAAACATAAATTTCTATTATTGATCATCGTAATAATTTTTCTCTTTTCGATGATCTTCTTACATATCTTGCTTTTTTCGCTATTATTGATGATCATAAAAAAAAGCAAGATATGTAACAAATCATCATAATAAAATACTTGAAAAGACAGTAGTGTCTTTTATTCTCTGTTTTCTTGAAAAGGACTCAGATCTATTATAAAAATTGTCAAAAGTACAAAAACATTTAAATATAATAAAAAATACATCAAAGCCCTTGGACCATGGAACGACCATTGCTGACAGAATGAGCCAATGACATGTCGCCGCTTCCGTATTGAAGTCACACTCGCCTAGTTGACGACAGTCGGGACTTTGTGCAGGTTCCCCTATGGATTGTCACCCCAGAACCATATTTTTCATTGTTGAACCTTTGAATCGATCTGAAAAACCTCACACAAAAATCTTGCCCTTGTGTGCGCATGGCGGGGAATCCTAACCTCGCCGCCCCAGAGCCAAAAGGGATCCATGTCGTGGTTACGTCAACTTTGTCACGGCAGACAAACTTAAGGAGGATCGATGCTCGAAAGACTGAATCGGAGAACTAAAAGCCTAGCATATCTACTAGTCGAAGTTGAGACATCAGGATTTCCCTCTCCGCCACAGATTGTCGGATCGGTCGTCAAAGGGAAGGCCAATCCATGGACTCGTCGGTGATGATTGAGAGGAGGAAGCCTTGACCCTAGTAGCCTTGCGAAGGCGAAAGAAAGAATCGTAGCAGCCAATGCCCCCTTTTTCTTTTCTATAATTTGTACTACCTGTGTGCAGTGAGTGCGTGCGCCCCCTGCATAGCTAGGCTACGTACGTTTAGCTTGGCTCATTTGGACTTAGCAAAACACACGCAAACGTTTGTTGTGTGGTTGCTACCAAAAGCTAGAAACTAAAATCTTGTACCAAAGACCAATCATTGGTTGGCTAGGTTAGGATAGTTTTTGCTATAGATACAAATGCACAATACATTATGCCTGCGGCCAGACTTGGTCACACAAACACAACACACAAGGGAGGTGACAAAACCAAAGGTCCCGGCGAGGGCGGCATAGCCCCCGTGCATATCCTATTATCCTCTGGCTACCCTATAAATATCATCCATGTCATGAGATGCATAAGGCAGCAGTGCATGCGCCATTCTTGTGCTTTCACCTAGCTAGTACGTACGGTACGTTTTGCAATCTTGCTCTCACGGCGGCGTTTTTCGATTTTGTGTTCATCTCATTGGCCGTTCGTAGCCGAACACATTTGTGCTGCAGATTGATCTTGGAATTAGGTCTGAAGGAAGCAAAGGAGGAGAAAGGAAAAGCAGAAGATGAGCACCGCCAAGACGTCGTGGCCGGAGGTGGTGGGCTGGCCGGCGGCGCAGGCCGTGACTCAGGTCAACACCGACAGACCTGACGTCGCGATCGAGGTGCTCCCGTCTAGCACCAGCGTGTCCCCGGGGTTCAGTAGCACGCGCGTTCGCATCTTCTTTGATGGGACTGGCAGCGTTGCGGCCACTCCACAGGTCGGTTAGGCCCGTGCCGCCGCCTTGCTGGGGACAATCCTCTTTCCGAAAATAAAGAAGCGGAAGACGCATTTGATTTTATCAATGTACTCTACTACTATTAAGAATGGAGACCTTGGCTACTTCGAGTTCGAGGTTTTTTTTTTTTGGCATGGTTGGCTACTTCGAGGTTGGGTATGTACTCTTTATAGTTTTTTAGAAAGGGATGTACTCTTTACGGTTGTATTGTCTTTATGTGATGTTTTGAGATAATAAAATATCTTTTATTCAAGAAATGAAATGAGGACCATTGTGGACGGAGCTGGCATATTGTAATTGTATAATGGGCTTGGACTTGAGCAAACACAACAAATGTTGGTAATTCAACGAAAAAATATAGCCTGGTACTGTTTATCACATGGTTTGGCAATATAGGTTTAGAATGGGTGATTCCGCGCCAGTGCCCTTTTTTATCCCGTCTTGATGCTTAATTACTTTGGCACCAAAATAATGCGAGGCCAGTGGAGGAAAAATTGAAATGATATTATACCCCAGGCTTGATAGGTTTGGTTACAGCTGTCCACAGCATATGCAATTACTACGACTATGACTCAATTTACGGTTGTTGAGATGTGATGTGATGTGATGTGCGGCATATCCCCGGTGCATATCCTTATAGCTGCATGCCCTATAAATATCATCCAGATCATGAGATGCATAGAGCAGCAGCGCATACAGCATTCTTGCAGTTTCACCTACCTAGTACGGTACGCACTGCTTCGCATCCCCCTCTTGCAGTCTTGTTCTCATGCAACGTATTTCGATTCGGTCTCCATCTAACCCTTGGTCACTGAACACATTTGTGCTGCAGATTGATCTTGGGATAGCAGGTTTGAAGGAAGCAACAAAGAAGAAGAAGAAGTAGAAGATGAGCACCACCAAGACGTCGTGGCCGGAGGTGGTGGGCTGGCCGGCGGCGCAGGCCGTGACTCAGGTCAACACTGACAGGCCTGACGTCGCGATCGAGGTGCTCCCGTCTGGCACCAGCGTGTCCCCGGGGTTCAGTAGCGAGCGTGTCCGCGTCTTCTTCGATGGGACTGGCAGCGTCGCGGCCACTCCACAGGTTGGTTAGGCCGGCGGCGCCATCTTGCCAGGTCGACATTACCCGTCACTGAAATAGCTAGAGGAGCTTGATGCTATTTTGATTATCTAGAAGCGGAAGACACATTTGATTTATCAATGTACCCGTCATGATTGGAGCCCTTAGCTATTTTGAGATTGGGTATGTCTTATGGTTGTATCGTCTTTATGTGATGTTTTGAGTTAATAAAATACCTTTTAAAAAAAAATGAAATGAGGACCTTTGTGGACGGAGCGGACATATTGTAATTGTAATGGGCTTGGGCTTGAGCTAGTAAACACAACAAATGTTGGTAATTCAACACAAAATTATAGCCTGGTACTGTTTATCACATGGTTCACAATATAGGTTCATATGGGTGAATCCAGTGCCCGTTTTTTCGTATTAGCCCAGCTACATGCTTAGTTACTTCAGTACCAAAATAATGTAGGTTTAGTGGAGTAAAAATTGAAATGATATTGTACCCATTCACTTGACAGTTGTTGAGATGTGTTGTGTTGTAGTTACTACGACTCAATTTACAGTTGTTGAGATGTGATGTGATGTGCTTATTTTACAGTATGTCATTGCAGGAAATAGCTACAAAACTAGAGATAAGTTCGCTAAAACTGTAAAATGGACAAAAAATTGTTGCATAAATTGGATTATCATAATCTTTCATAATGTAAACAAAGACTAAAGACGAGGGATTTGCATGCTTCTCCAAGACGTTATTGTGTCGGTCCACCAATCAACGATATTGGTATGTGTTGCAATAAGTGTATATCTCTCTTGATATTCTTTTAGGTTTTTATAAAACCGTTGATTACAACATAACATAGGAACTAAAGTTGAACCTACATATAAGTTCACATATATAGTTTACTTTCAATTTTACTGGTACTGCTACACTTTCTTAACAAATATAAAATGTTACCAAATAAAATGTTCTTTTGCTCAAAAGACATATTGTAAGGGATACATATTGCAATCTAATAGATATTGCTTTGTAAATAACTTAGTTTATGAGTTTGGTTAGTAGAAAAAGATGCTTAAGTCTAAGAGAATAAATTTAACATGGCTGAAACATAACATAAAACGAATGCTTTACACGTATACATGTGTCATACGCAGAGGGACCATCGCTCAACACTGGAAACGCTCAGGATGGCCTCTAGCTTAGCCATTTTTATTCTCTTATGTATAAGTAGATGATTTTTGTTGACGTAAAACATAGGAATATACATTTGGGGGGCATAAAGGTGCGCTTAAACAAGTACGGCACCACACATATAAACACAATGTCTACAAAGATTGGCAGGCTAACGAAGTGTTCTTTTCCCTAGGCCCTACCGATGGCTAGGTTACACCTTCCCTCCAAGCAACATCAGCGAGACTGTGGATTCGCCTGCCCTCCGACTACCGCTCCGGTGGCCGGCGGCGGGGAGAAGAATTCCGGTGCCTTGGCCCTGGCTAGTAGTTTAGGTTAGGGTTTTAGTCCTCGCAGGGGCGGCATTCAGACGGATGGCACCACTTCTTCTTTGAGTTGGTCTTTTGGGCTCCGATCCTCCTTGATTTGTCTGTCTAAAGTCTAAACTGAACCGACAGAGCTCTGGAGTATATTACTGATCGTCTCCTTAGGGTGATGAGGTTAGGGTTTCTCGTCGTGCATGTGCGACGGCGAGATCCGTTGTGAGGCACTTCGGTTCGACTGAAGGGTTCAATGACGACGACTACGACTCCAACGCGCTGGTCCTTAAGGACACATGCACAAAGACTTCCCGACTGTTATCGGCAAGGCCGGGCCGGCTCCAGTAGGGGAGTGCCACCGACAGTGGTGTGTCGGTGGCTCGTTTTGACGACGGCAGTGGTCGTTCAGTGTTCCAGAGACCTCAATGTAATCTTTATTATGTTTGGGGTGCTTTATACTTCTAGTGAACTTTTTTAATAAACCTAGATGCATTTTCACAAAAAATAAAATAAAGGTATGCTTAGATTTCTTATTGTCGATCGTAATCCAGTATGTCTTTCGTTTTTCTAATTTGAACTACATGTGTGCACTGAGTACGTTTGGCTTTGCTCATTTGGGCTTAGCTAAACACAAGCCGGCGTCTCTAGCTCCAAAGCACACCACGCTCGTTGCCGTCCAGAGCGAGTCATTTTGGCTGCCTGACTTGGGCAAGAATATATGTGCAATATCAGCTAGATTGCCACCAAACACTAGAGAACATTTCCTTGTACCAAAGACCAATCCTTGCTCAGCTAAGTTAGGAACTCAGGTTAGCTTCTGCTATAGATCCAAACACACAAGGGGCACCTTGATAACATTTTTCGAAAAATACATGCGGCCTGCGAGCAGACTTGGTCACAGCACACAAGGGGTGACAAAACCAAGGTCCCGGCAACGACGGCATATGCCCGTTCCATATCCTCTGGCTGCCCTATAAATATCATCCGTACCCATGAGATGCATACACCGGATAAAACACAAGTCAAGAAGCAAAGAAGGAGAAAGAGAAGGTAGAAGATGAGCACCGCCAAGACGTCGTGGCCGGAGGTGGTGGGCTGGCCAGCGGCGCAGGCTGTGACTCAGATCAACACCGACAGGCCTCACGTCACGATTGAGGTGCTCCCGTCCGGCACCAGTGTGGCCCCGGGGTTCAGCAGCGAGCGAGTCCGCATCTTCTTCGACGGGACTGGCAGCGTCACGGCCACTCCAACGGTTGGTTAGGCCGGTGCCGCCATCTTGCGAGGTCGACGTTACCGGTTGACAGATCGTGAAAGAGTCCTTTCATGTTATTTTGATTATTTAAAAGTGGAAGACGCGTTTGATTTCATTAATGTACTCATTATGATTGTAGCCCTTACCTACTTAGAGGCCGTGCTGGTGTGTACTCTTCGCGATTGTATGGTCTTGATGTAATTTTTGAGTTCATAATATACCTTTATATCAAAGAAAAGAAAGTAATGAGTGAAGATCTTTATGGACAAAGATGTCATAGTTGTAATTGTAATGGGCTCCAATGAACCCTACAGACGTTGGTAATTCTGCACAAAATTATAGCCTGGTACTATTTATCACATGGTTTGACCATATTGGTTTATATGGGTGAATCCAATACCCAGATTTCCTGCCTTAGCCTGGCTTCAAGCTTAAGTACTTCAGCACTAAAATGATGTGAGTTTACTGGAGGAAAAATTAAAATGATGTTGTTCCCAGTCGCTTGACAGGTTTACTCACAGCTTTCCAGAGCATAACAAAGACTCAATTTACAGTTGCTGTTGGATTATTAATATTATAATGTTGTTTTCCACATTGTAAGGGATAGATATTGCTTTGTATGTAACAGAATTTATGAGTTTAGTTAGTAAAAAAATGTGCTTAAGTTGTATTTAAAGAAAAAAATGTAATGTGTTACTGCTTTTCTACAACTAATTTGCGTAATTGAAACTTCACAGAAAACATACCGCCATGCATAATCAGAAGTATCACCTTCATTATCATTTCATGGTGCATTTGAAATTCACACTGGTCAAACTGTTAACAACAATCCCCGTTGCGTTAACCCCTGACTAGACAAGTTCGTTGTTCGACAAGTTTTTGTGCAATATTGCATAAATAATAATTTCTTTTTATGATGAGCTTTTCATGCAGGTTACACGTGCAAAGAGAAGTTTTGATGTAAAGGCAAAATACAATTGCATGGCACATGCACGTACATACTTGTACATGCACATCATGGTGCAACTACTACGTGTGCATGCACACACACGGCCTGGCCACTTTCTTTTTTTAGTCTAGACATAGCTAGCTTAGATACATATACGCATTTATGTATTTACGTATTTGAATACCGGCAAGCTCACATTACATATCCGAATACCCGTTCGTATGCATACCGTAGGTATTTGAGTATCTTCGACGGGCCGGCAAGTGCGTACATATATGTACGGGAGTACATGAAATACCTAACTAGGTAAATATATGCATGTACGTGTATCTTTGTTTTGCTTTTTGAATTGAACAGGTACATGAAATGTGCAATGTGTTAGCGGGGTGCAATCTACAAACACGTACAGTACAAAGCTGTCTATTTGCACCATTTACTTGGCAAGTAAATATTCAGGTGCATACGTATAATCAGCAAGCCAGAAAAGGAAATATGGAAATAACTGCAACCGACGATCGAGAACCGCCTAGATGGTCACGGGGCACATAAACAAGGTATACATACAGATTTTCTTTTCTTTACTTTGTGCAGGTTTGTGCGTCAAGAAAAACAATAAAAGGAAACCCAAGCGCCGGGCTGCGTGTTAAACATCAGTCCAACCCTAGCCATCCATCCTATAAATAGTTGACCGGGGGGCGGAACGCACGAGCGAACACAACTCACGCACAGCTTGCGAGGGAGACAGAAGGCATGCATCAAGAAGGGCACCTCACGTAGGCAGCGTCCAGGAGATCGGAGGGCGCGCCCGTGCGGCGGCGTGTGCGCCAAGGGGAACAGCGACGGCACCCTCACACGGAAGCAAAGCAGCGGCGAGCAGATGAACGCGCCCACTGAAGGATTTCCGGCAGTGTAATAATCTGTTCTCTTTTTTTTTCTATGTATTATTATTGCAGGATGGCCCGAGGACGTACGCATGCATGGTTCGTGCTGTACGTATGCACCACTATCGTCTTGCGGGGGAGGCAGAACACATCCAGGCAGAGAAGAGGAGGCACAAGAGAAGAAAAAGGTTACTACGTACAGGAGAAGGAGACGCACCCGTGGTGGCGGCGTCCAGAGAACTCAGCCAGCCTGAAGGCGCGGCAGACCGCCCTTGTAATTGAGGAGACCAAGACGGGATGTACAATTAGGAGAACGCGCCGTGACAATAATCCTTCTTTTTCTATGTGTTCTCAGCTATTTTGCAGAGGGTCCGAGCAGGGGCAGGAGGTGATGGCGCGCGCGACACGTGCGCCCTAGGCGGGAGAAGGGCAAAGGCTTCACGCAACAAACATACCCAGCAGAGCGACGGCGTGCAAGTCCAACACACGCCTAAGAGGGAGATGCGCCCGTGGAGGACACGCCCATGGTGAAGGCGCGTGCGTCAAGGAAGAGCGCGGTGGCGCCCTCGTACACATGCCCTCGACGAATACACCGGTGGCGATGAAGATAGAGCGTTAGCACATCCTTTTCTCTCTCTACGGTACAATGTGGCGGCGAAGAACACATCCAACGATGATGGCAGTGGACGACACGACGCTCGTCTTCTACCAAGTGCGAGGGAGGCGGTGGATGGCACGCCCAGCGAAGATGACTCGGGAGCAGCCAGAGCTCGCCAACAACATAGTCCAGCCTCTAGCTCCTTTGGAGGTCTACCATGTCAACGCATAGGACCACGACGAACAGGTCCATGGTGAACAGGTTCATGGCGAATGGGACGCCGGCGTACAGGTTTTACACCATGCTTCCAGGAGGAGATGGCGTGGCGAAGCCGGAGCTCGCAACGACGTAGCCCGAGTCAAGTCCATGGCGAACAGGTCTCTCCGGTGCACAAGTCCTTGGCGTCCCGATCACGGCGAATAGGTCGGTGGTCTTGCTTACCGAAGGAGACGGCATGGAGGAACCGGAGCTCACGACGGTGTAGCCCGAGTCAAGTCCATGGCGAACAGGTCTCTCCGATGCAAAGGTGCATGGTGTGCCGATCACGGTGCATAGGTCGGGTATCTTGCTTCCCGGAGGAGATAACATAGCGGAACCGGAGCTCGCGATGACATAGCCCGAGTCAAGTCAATGGCGAACAGGTCTCTCCGGTGCAAGGGTCCATGGCTTTCCGATCACGATGCAGCCCGAGACCGGTCCCACCTTTGAAGGCGCACCCACCATGGCGAACAGGTCCTTGGCGTACAGGTCTTGGTGTGATACTTGTCTCGCCAAACCACCGAATACGACGTTTAACCGAGAAGAGGCAGCGACCATGGCGGACAGGTCCTCGGCGTATAGGTCTCGGTGCACAGCTCAATGGCATCCCTGGCGTACAGGTCACCCTTTGATGTAGCACCTGCCAAGGCAACGCGACCTCTACGACGCCATCGTTCGTCAACCCTGTGAGCCGGCGTCCAGCTGATACAAGGCGACGTAACCACTATGATTATCTATATCCAAGAGTTCGCCCGAAGTGCCCCCTGATAAAGCGAACTGCCATAGACTTGGCGTTCAATCAAGTGAGGCGCACCCATCTCTGTGGAAAGGCCATTGGCACACAGGTCCATGGTGCCGCTGGCGTACAGGTTACCCTTTGATGTAGCACCAGCCCATGGCGACGCAGACTCTACAACATCACCTTTCCACGGCCCTGTGAGGCGGTGCCCATTGTCTGGACGGACCGCCGAATACTCGGCGTCTAGCCGAGACGAGGTGCCAACCACACCGGCCATGCCGATGTCAGCGTGCGATGATTTTACACCGACGCCGGTATCCTAAACAACTTACTCCCGCGAGGCATACCCCTTGCACACCCCGACGAGTCCGCTAGGTCATCTAGAAGTCCGAGCCGAGTAGGACCCATGCAACTTCAACCCCAACTACATCATCGCCACCAAGACCGACGAGGCGTGACGGCGAGGGCGGAATAGGGATGAAAAGGTATAGGGGTACAAAACTGAGGATTCAAAACCGGAGGAAAACTAAAGAGCTGGACGTTCGGTACAACGTTGGAAGAGCAGAGGAAGCCATTCCATCAGGGGGTACTCAAAGAGCAACTTTACGTTTTTTGTTTTGTTTTGGCTGCATAGTGAATCTCTGCGGTAAAGCATCTGGCTGGCTATGGAATAAACTATTTGGAAAGTAATTGCTCTTTCTCGGGCATACGCGAAACATGAGCTCCTACTGGATTTCCCATTTCCTGTGGAATCACGGGACAGGAGCAGTATTCCAGAGCTAGAAAACATCGACTAGATTGCCACCAAAAGCTAGAAAACATTTCCTGTATCAAATACCAATCTTTAGTTGGCTAGGCTTGGATAGCTTCTGCTATAGACCCAAACGCACAAGAAGTACCAACGTTTTTTAAACAATACATGTGGCCTGCAAACAGACTTGGTCACAGCACACAAGGAGTGACAAAACCAAGGTTTCGGCAACGACAGCATAGCCCCTGGTGCACATCGGATCCCAACAACACTACACTCGCAAAAGTTTACGAAAAAGGGTTTCCCTGCTTTATATTATAAAACAAACCGTCAAGCACCCAACAACCAAAGGTAGCAAAGTGCAAAGTACAGAACGAAAATAAAGGAGGTCCGGCTGGGGGCACAGCCAAAACAAGCCCCAAAGACAAGTGAAAACTCTAGTCAGGCTCCGGTGGCGGTGGTGGAGACGGCGGGGACATCACGACAGCTGAAGAACGAAGACCGGCGATGATGGAGTCGACGAAGTCACGATCGCGCCGCTTGCTAAGCGGTCTCCAGAGCTGTAGGAATCCACACATTTTAAAGACCGCGTCAGTGACACGGCAAGGAATGACATGCTCGATCATTAATTTATTGCGACAATTCCAAAGGGTCCACGCGAGGGTGCCCACTACGACCCAAAGGGACGGTCTACTAATAGACAGGGACGCTAGGACCTCCCTAAATAGGTCAGGGAGGTTGTCATGGCACCAAGATCCACCTATGACATCACGGAAGCAACTCCATAGAAATCGCGCCGACGGGCAACAAAAGAAGATGTGGTTAGGGTCTTCGGGGACGCCACAGAGGGGGCATTGGCCATCACCCGGGCCATTCCGCTTCTGGACCTCCGTGTCCGAGGGCAAACGGCCACGAACCCATTGCCACATGAAGATATGTATCTTCAGTGGCAGCTTGATTGCCCAAAGAACCGTAAGTTCAATGGGACCCGGAGTCGGAGAATAGCCCGGTAAAGGGACTTAGTCGAGAATGAGCCACTCGACTCAAGGTGCCATGTCACAGAATCGGGCTCGGTCGAGGGGTTGTCCAGAGCAATGCATTCGAAAAGCTCATCCCACTGCACACGCTCAAGGTCCCCAAAGGTGCGACAAAAGGAGATGGTGCGGAGCTCCTGAAGCGCTGCACCCACTGAAAGCATTGGATGAGTGCAGATCGAGAATAGCGCGTAGAATCTTTCCGTGAACGGTCTGGTTCCCGACCAACGGTCTAGCCAGAATAGTGAATTAGAACCCAAGCCCACAGCAATTGTTGTGCCGATCCGTTGGACCGGCAGCAGTTGGATAATAGACTGCCAGAACTGGGAGCCCCCAACCCTGGGGGCGAAGGCGAGTGGTTGTCCACGCAAATACTTTGCACAGATAATATCTAACCATAGTCCACCGGAACCGGTTTCAATGTGCCACAGCCACTTGGCGAGAAGGGCGACATTCATGTGCTTCGAGGAGATCACACCAAGGCCACCCTGATCCTTGGGTTTGCATATCTCAGACCACTTAACCATGTGGTATTTCTGCTTATTGTTCTCACCCGCCCAAAAAAATCGAGAGAGGTATTTGGCAATCTCCTGGTGAAGGGATTCATGAAGACTATATAATCCCATCATGTACATGAGGAGGTTAATAAGGGATGAGTTCATGAGAACCACCCGAGCTTCCTTGGGAGAGCCACCGCCCTTGCCAAGGCTCCACCCGAAATTGGAGCTTGGAGACTGTAGGGTGGAGGTCCTTCTCCTGAAGGTGAACATCACTAATCGGCATGCCGAGGTAGGTTGTCGGGAAGGATCCCAAGCGACAATTAAGGTGGTTGGCTATACTGGTTGCCTCCTCCCTGGAGTATCCCAGCACCATTATCTCGCTCTTTACGAAGTTAATCGTAAGCCCCGACATTTCTTGGAAGCATAGGAGCAGGAACTTGAGGTGTTGGATGTCCTCATCCAAACCATCCACCATCAGGATCGTATCGTCCGCATACTGTAGGTGTGTAAGCCCCCCCACCCCCAGTGTGATGGGGACATATACCTCTAATGTGGCCAGCCCGCCTGGCCAAGTCCAGGATAGTAGCCAAGGCATCGAACACCAAGTTAAAAAGGAAGGGAGAGAGGGGATCTCCCTGACGTACCCCCTGACTAGTGGGGAAGTAAGATCCCACCTCTCCATTGATGTTAATCGCCGTATTGAAGATCCCACCTCACAAAAGTTTACATAGGATTGATCTTAGATGAGATCATTGTATTGAAGATCAAGAGAGAGAAAGACATCTAGTTACTGCTATGGACCCGTAGGTCCTGTGGGAACTACTCACACATCATCGCGGAGGCGGCAAGGTTGATGAAGAACCTCCCCAATGGTTTTCTCCTCCGGTAGAGTACCGGTGAAGGCCTTCAGATAGGACCGCGAAAGAACAGATGCTTGCGGCGGCATAAGAATTGTTTCGGGTCTCGCTCTGGGTGTTATGAAATATTAGGAAATTTATAAGACAGAGATTAGGTCAATTGGAGCAACGGGGCCCAGAAGTGTTGACGCCCAACCCCCCTAGGGGTGCGCCGTGTGAGCTTGTCGTCCCTCGTGCATCCTCTGATCTCTACTGAAGCTTCTAGGGTCTCTCATAGTCCAGACAAAGTCATAGTAAGATGTCATCGTGTTTGGACTTTGTTAGTACTCCGTTAGTACTCCCTTCATTTCATAATGTAGTGCGCTCATATTTTTCGAGATTTAACTTTTACCATAAATTTAACTTTCGAGTTTGATTTTTCTGCGAAAAAAATAAAACACAAAAAACAGGAACTGACGCTGAACACTAAGTTAATAGTTTAGTCCCAAAAGAGATATAAAATAAAATATAAAGCATGTAAAAATGATAATATAATAGCATAAAACAATTTAAAAATATAGATGCGTCGGAGACGCATCAAACCTCACCACTCGAACAAGAGGTTACCACAACACATGTCTTATATGTAACCAAAAAGCAGCACTTTGCGTCTAGGTAGCAGGGGCTTGCAACCAAACACTCGTGCGTGTATTCTTGTTCATTCATATTGGGAAATGCAGACAACCAAACTATCAGGCCCAACAACTTAGTAGTTGTAGTCTGGTTGGGGCTAAGACCATATGATTTCTT